>NC_092042.1:4705411-5305411 GCF_003086295.3 Arachis hypogaea | reverse complement strand
TTATAAATGTTAAATAATTAACGGTTTTTATTTACTTTGTATTTAAATTAATTCTAATTAATTTTTTTCCCTCCTAAAAGTACTGAGCTTTATATTTTTCTATAGAAATTATATTTGTGTATATATAAGATCAAAATGTTTTCTACAAACGTTAAATACAAAATTAACAAGTTAACTGATATTTCAAATATTCTTCGTAATTTAATCCTTAAAAAATTTAATTTTGATCAAATTGATTATTTTATTAACTTTTCTACTAATGTGACAACAAATTTTATCTAACACGTTAGCAAGTGTTCAACGAAATACTCAGCTTGACTTATATTGATATTTTTAAAGAATTAATTAAGATTTTAATCATCTTTTGAGTTTTGATGGTATCTATTAGTTTAATAAGTTAACAATAATAAGATTGCTACATATTTAAGTATTTTTTTATTTAAATTTATTTAAATAGGCTCAACATCAATAAAAATCAATATCATTAAAAGAGTGTGATTATACGCGCTACTACTTTTTCTTTTTCTTTTTCTTCTCACGCTTTTTCTTTTTCGTTTACGCACAATTTTTTTTTTCGCGTTCTTCTTCTTCCTTCTTTTTCGTGTTTTTTTTTCTTTACATGTTTTCTCCTTATCGTTATTCTTTTGTTGTTGTTATTGCTGTATTTTTTCCTTTTTTCCTTCTCTCCCTGTAAACAGTAAAAGGTGAGGAGGAAGAATTTTGGATTGTGCAAAATAAAAATGAACTGAAATTATATTCAAAATGAACCGAAAATTAAATTAAGAATGTAAATTCGTTTCAAAACAAGCACAGACTAAATGCACCTTATTTAATTCCAGAATAAATCGAAATTACTTAATGATTGCGACACACAAACTTAATTCGAAAACAAACACACAAACAAAATTGAATCATGAACAAAAACACATCCAAATCCATCAAGTGATTTTGTAACATTATGTGTTTTTTTCTTTTTTATTTGATTAGATGAACAAGACAATAAAAGAATAGGTGAATGCTATGGTGCCTTTGAGATAGTGCCTAACTTATAAAAAAGGCGTAAATAGGTTATACCTCAAATGGCATAGTTTCCCCATATTCAATTAAGAGGTTGTGGGTTCAAATCTCCTATTTTTGGAAAAAAAATTATAAAAAAGACAAATAGATAATATTTAATATCTTCTTTTTTGTTTGATTTTTCTTTTCTTTTTCTTGGTTTTATTCCTCTAAAGATAGAAAAACAAGAAGAATCATAACAAAATTCAAAAATGAACTGAAATTATATTTAAAATAAACTGAAATCATTGATTTCAGTTTATTCTAAAAATAATATGATTTCAGTTTATTCTAAATATAACTTCAGTTCATTTCTAAATATACTTTCAGTTTATTTCTGTTCTTCACAATTCAAAATTCTTTCTTCTCAATTTCAGTTTATTTTTAAATATAATTTTGGTTTATTTCTGTTCTTCACAATTCAAAATTCTTCTTCCTCACCTTCTACTGCTTCTTCTCCAGGGAGAGAAAGGGAAAAAAAATACAGCAATAACAACAAAAGAATGACAATAAGAAAAAAATACGTGAAAAAGAAGAAACACAAAAAAAATATTAAAGAGAATGAGGAGGAAGAGGAACGCAAAAAAAAAAGCAAAGACAAAAAAAAATTCTCTATACGTAAATCAACGCGTGAAAAAAAAAAGATGTGTACTTCTAAATTTAAATACTAAAATTATTTAGATATAAAAAATAATTCTAACGACAAATTTGTTGTATATTAAAAAAAATCTATGTTTAGAAATAGAACTTCACATACAAATGGCTTTTGATCTTTTTGTTTTCTCACCTCCTATATATTTATTGGGAAAAGCTCTGCATACAAGCCATTAGGGCTTGTATGCTTTACAAGTTCATTAAACAATAAAATTAAATTACGCGCTGCTCCATGTACGACGTGCTACATCCCTTCTTCTTCTTCTTTTTCGATCGTTCTTTTCTCCTCCTTTCTCACTGGTTTGTTCTTCGTCGTTGACGTTAGTTCCTCCACATACTGTTACGGCACGTTTTCATTGCACCTTCTTCTTCTTCTTGCTGCACATTCTTCTTCCTCTTCCTCTTCTTCTTCTTCTTTTCTTTTGTTTCTTGCCTTCTCTTTCTCCTTCTTCATTTACTTGCTTTTCTCTCTGTTTTTTTTCTTCGTTATTCTCGATTTCTATTATTTTTTGACATCAAGTTCTGAAATCGTTTTTGAAGAAGAAGAAGTAGCAGAAGATGAGGAGGAGAAAGAGAAAGAGTTCTGAATTATGCATGATTTTGGGTGTATTTCTTTAAATCCTTTGGGTGTATTTTCTGTAATCTTTTGGGTGTATTTCTATAATCGTTTGGGTGAATTCCTGTAACCGTTTGGGTGTATTTCTGTAATCTCTTGGGTGTATTTTATGTAATCGTTTGGGTGTATTTCTGTAATGCTTGCCATTTTTTCTGAAATGAAAAATACACCCATAGATATCAGTAAGATACACCCATAGATATGAGTCAGATACACCCATAGATATCAGTCAGATATCACTCAAATACACCCAAAGGATTTAAGAAAATACACCCAAAATTCGTTGAAGTACATCTTATGCATAATTCAAAACTCTTTCTCTTTCTCCTCCTCATCTTCTGCTGCTTCTTCTTCTTCAAAAACGATTTTACCATGAAAAATCGAAAAAAAACGAGAAAACAGAGAGAAAAGACGTAAATGAAGAAGAAGAAGAAGAGGAAAACAAGGAAGAAGAACGTGCAGAAACGAAAGAAAAGGAGAAGAAGAAAAGTAAGAGGAAGAAGAACGTGCAGCAAGAAGAATAAGAAGAATTTCAAAAACCATGAAAATCGAAAAAAAAACGAAGAAGAAGAAGAAGAGGAAGAGGAAGAGGAAGAGGAAGAAGAAGAAGAAGAAGAGAAGAAGAAGAAGAAGAAGACGAAGAGGAACCGTTTGAGTGGGGCGCGTGTAGTTATGCTCCATTCAAAATGAGTTAATGCGCGTGTTAATGAAGTTTGGGCTGATAACTTGTAAAACTTGTACGGCCTTTTTACTTGTATATGTAGCAGGCCCCATATTTATTAGTAGCATGCCCAACTAAAAAAGTTTTCTTTACTTTTTCTTTAGATTTTTCTGTATAAATAATTTGTGTAAAAATTGAAAAGGAAATATTAGGTAAATAATGACTATCTTAAATAACATAAACAACCACTAACTAAATAAAAATATACTACATCCTAATTTAATGCTATTAATTAAATTTATTCTTTTAAATTTATTAATTCATATTATTCATATATTATTTAAAAAAGTTGTTAGTTACATATACTTTTTCAAATTGAAATTGTTTATATTTTTAACTATGTCCCATTAAATTGGAGTGTAAATAAAAAAAAATAGTTAAAGGGACAAAATAATTTAGCATATTTTCTATACATAGTGTCTTTATATCTAACAAAAATTTAGCATGTTTCTGTGTGATATATCCATATAAGTGTCCATTCTGGCATTCTTCCTAATCGAATAAGAAGAACTTGTCATATGATCTGATTTGTAAATGAATACTACACCGCTCCCCCAATCAAATCAAATTTATACCAATAATGTAATAAATAAACTATTAGTGTTATTATTATGATTGTTATTGTTGTAAATTTATCAGTTAATTGAAGATTTTATATTTTGGATTAACTATCAATTTGTATCTAAAAGATTCAGCTATTAACAAAAAATTCTTAAAAAATGTTATCAACAAAATAATATTCGAATAATTTAAAATATTATATTTTTTATAAATAACAAACAAACTTTTATATTTAACAAACGATTTATCCATTAGATTTAAATTTTTGTGATAATATTTAAATAAATAATTAAAAAATATAAAAAATTTAGAACAAAATATGATTTATAAATTTTATTTTATTTTTCAAAAAAGATATAATCATTCATAATAAAAAATTATTCTAAAAATTCACTTGACAAAAATTACTAAATTATAAAGATGATAATATCTTATTTTTTAATAATGATTATAAAAATTTGTATCAAAAATTGATCTCTAAAATTATTTTTTAAAATATATATTTAATATTTAATTTTTTTGTTGTGTTCTTAAATCTTTCAAAAATCTTATTAGCATCTTTTGATATTTGTTTTATCAGCACTACAAATTTTCAAATACCATTTTAATAGGTTTTTCTTATTTTTATAATGTTTAAGACTATTATTATTATACTATTTTATAATACAGATAATTTAATAATAAGTTTTTAATTACCTATGATGCAGAAAAAAACTAGTTAGGGTCTTTAAAATCTGTCTTCATCCAGCTGAATCTACTGGTGTGTATGGCATCATTTCTTATAGGGGCAACCTATTAATAGGGCTAATATATATTCAATGAAGCATTTGGTAAGAAGTCCACTTCAATTGCAGAAAGAAAGGGCCTCTCTTATTATTGCAAAATAAATAAATGGTCACCAATAATATGTGTGATAGTGATTGGTTTGGACTTTGGATTCATCAATCTTTTGATGCTTTTAATTTGTCTTAGTGAGGGACCTCTTTTGATTTTAAAAAATATTATTTGTATAACAAAATTAATTATTAAATTAATTATTATATATTTATATATAATAAATATATGTATTGAATGATTTATTTTAATAAATATTTTATAATTTAATATATATTTTATATGATAATTGATTTAGTGATTAATTTTTTAAACGGTTTCACTGAGTAGACAATGTAAAATCTGAACAACGTAAATAATGGGCTAAAAATTTGGCTAAATAAAGTTAAAAAAAAAAACACAATCCACCCAAATTACCCAACCAAAAAATCTCATTCAATAATTCGAAAAACCATTCATTATACTTTAATTTACCAAAACACCAACTTTTTCCCAAATTTTCTGTCGTGGCTTGGTTTCCAACCAACCCCCATCGTCATCGTTGAGATCCTCTTCACCGCCGCTGGTTCGTCAACAAGGACCCTCATTGACGTTGCTCTCCTCCAGATCGGAAGCGAAGGGCGCCGCCGGGATCTTTCTCACCGTCGCTCACCCCTAGTGAAAATAACCATCCACTTAAGAATAAAAATAATTATCCGCATACCTATTGAATTGAACATCTAGTATATTTTAATTATATATAACTAAACATAATCCAATCAAATAACCATCTACATAAAAATTAAAATAGTCGTTCGTATACCTACTAAAATGACCATCCTGAACTAGCCATAATTGAATATCAGAACTTAAACTCAAAAAGGTAGTAAATAGGGGTGTCAAAAATTTCCAGGAAGTGGGGATCCTTGTGGAAACCTCCCCAAACGGGGCTCCAATGGTGGAAAATTTTTTCCGTGTGAATGGCGATGGGAGCGAAATTCCCCCGAGACTGGTGCGGGGATCCCCGCCTCATCCCTTGATAATTCCCTGAATTTTTTAACTTACTTAATAACCCTTGCTTTATTTCTAATATAGAAACTTTTTAGTAATTTCATTCATTGAAAAATCCTAACCTTATTGTTCAAAATTTTATTTTATAGACTATGATTTGCTATGTTATATTTCTGGACTTATAATCTTGGATAAGATATGTTTGTGTGTTTGTAATAATATTTTGTAGTTTATTTTTTATTTTTTGATATTTTTTATTATAATTTTCATATGAATATTAAACATAAAAAGATGGAAAATAGAGTCCCACGAAGAACGCAAAAAATGGAGATGGGAACAATTATTTCTCCATGACGAAAAAATAAGACGGGGACAAAAATTAATTTTGGGGATGGGAACGGAGAGCAGAAAAGCATTCCCCGCTCCTGCTCTGCTCCATTGACATTCCTAGCAACAAACGAAAGGACGAAATACATCAAAATTCCTGGTGGAGAGAATGACACTGTCCTAGAATTCCTAAATTTCCTTATCAAGCTAGCGGATAAATAAATTTATCACCGATGAACCCAAGTTAATTATTATTTATTAGTTTAATTTAAGCATATTTCATTTGTTTGTAAAAGTATTAGTTTTTATCAACTTTTATTATGAGTGTATTTAAAGGGATAAATTGTTAGATTTAACCTAACACTCATGAAGGTATTTTCCTTTTAAACCCTAAGCTGATATTATGCAACTTATCGCACTGTGAGGACAACTTTGCTGGTTATTATATTTGAGTCATCAACGGGTTAAAAATAATCAAATAAAAATCACTTATAAAATAATAATCATAGCAAATAATAATCATGTTTTAATTTTATCATTTTGCATGACCCACTTTTTAATGAAATCATTGTTGATTAGAAGTGACTAACTTCTCAATTTATCTTTTATAATTTTCTTAACGATGAAAAGTTCAAATCCACTAAATAATAATGCTTGAAAATCCCAAGCAAGACTGTTTTTGTTTGACTTTTAAACACTCTGTTCAATTTATTTTTCTATTTTTGATTAGACACATTCTGTTTAGTTTAATTTATGTATATATAAATTGTTGAATTGAAGTTATTCTTGTATAGAGAATTTGTTCTAAGTATATCTAATCATTTTCAGAAAAACTTCATCTTGTCTTTTTCATAAATAAGGTATATGTCAAATTCTAAAAAAATACTAAATGAGGTAGATTTTTGCAAAGATATTTCGATATTTAAATCAATAATAATTTAAGAGAGTGAATAAGAGTGACGTAAGTGAATATTAGGTTTTCAAATAATGTTTTATTTTTAAATTTACTTTATTTATATAGACTGTTGGAAATAAGTAGTATAATTATAATCTAATCAATCATGTGTCAAATAATTTGTTATTGTTATTATATTAAAATGTTAATATAATAAGGTCCTTAATTAAATTTAGAGATTTATCATTGTGATAGTGATCATAATATTGAGAGATAAATATTTTATAATTTAATCTAAATTGTTATTGGTCATAGGATTATTAAAAAGGACATTAATAATCCGAAAAGATCAATATATATAATGGTCTTTATTGAATGAAGATTAATAGATCTCATTTATTAAATTATATATATAGATGGTGCATATAGGGACATGACTATTGAACTGGCTCACTCTGAAAATTCCTAATGGTTATAATTACCGCATATTTGTCAATAGGATATTCTCAAGATGAACATAGTAATAGAGTTTCCTTTGACCTGCGACTATCATAGTAATTAACAATGTATTTATTATACTTTGATTCCGGACACCTAATACCCTAGGGTGCTAGTTGAATGGATATTAGGTATGATTTAAATACTTGTAGAATTAATGATCAGTCAATAAGGAATCCGTCAACTCTCGATAAAGAGTTTGAGCTCTATGATTATAATGAATGAGATGAATAAACCTTGGCCAAGGAGATTGAATGAATGAAGAAATGAGTTTCTTAGGTCATTCACAGTTTATTATAATAATGGTAACAAGTTAGAGTTTGACAATTAAATCATACTCTAAGGGTTAACTAAGAGCTGAAAAGATGGAAGGAATTATACTTTGTTCTTCTGAGGTTCTTAGTAAAAATATATTACTTCATACTATCGGGTCGTTGAGGAGTGTTGCTAGACACCAACCTTGATTAGTAAATTTAGTACGACTAATTTACTACCCGCTTAGTATTGAACCTATGGGGTCACACACTAACGAGTGTTCTAACCTTTGCTATAGAATTATTTAATTATTATTTTTATTTGATCAAATAAATAATTATATTAATTCAAATAGAATATTATTATATTCTTTACTAGCACCAAGAATATAATAATAGTATGATAATTGAGAACATTAAATGAGATTTGAGAATAATTAGTTATTCTATTTTTGAATTTGGATGAGATCCTAACTGATTCTGTTTTCAAATTGAGTTATGATATGATTCATAAAATTTGAATGATTTAGATTTGGAATTTCAAGATATGATATAAATTTGAATTGAGAATCGAATTTAAAATCAATAACAAATCTCATACTATATATATGTACGTCAAGAGTACAGGAAAGTCACGAGAGAATAACAAGAGTTTTATTCCTTTACCTCTATACACATAAATGTATGTGAGCCTAATTCTTGGAGAAGAATTTTATGGTGTGCAAAGAGTTGCAAAGAGGTTCTCAATTTAGACCAGATATCCATTGGTCAAAGAGTTGACAGCAAAAGGTTGGTCTCGGTGTGGATACGCATAGCGCCTTCGTACCATCGAAAGAGAAAGTGATTTTTACTAGCGTACATACAGGTATTTAGATCTGATTTACTATATATTATATTATTGGAATAAAGTTTAAACACAAAATAGATCTTTAAGGATTACTTTCTTTTCTTCCGCTGCGTGTTATGAACACATGGTAATCCTACATAGATTATTATGTTAAAAATGTTGACGTTTTGAATATAAGAGTACAGGAAAGTCACGAGAGAATAACAAGAGTTTTATTCCTTTACCTCTATACATATAAATGTATGTGAGCCTAATTCTTGGAGAAGAATTTTATGGTGTGCAAAGAGTTGCAAAGAGGTTCTCAATTTAGATCAGATATCCATTGGTCAAAGAGTTGACAGCAAAAGGTTGGTCTCGGTGTGGATACGCATAGCGCCTTCGTACCATCGAAAGAGAAAGTGATTTTTACTAGCGTATATACAGGTATTTAGATCTGATTTACTATATATTATATTATTGGAATAAAGTTTAAGCACAAAATAGATCTTTAAGGATTACTTTCTTTTCTTCCGCTGTGTGTTATGAACACATGGTAATCCTACATAGATTATTATGTTAAAAATGTTGACGTTTTGAATATACTCAGTTAGCAATTTGTAAGCAATGAATATGGTGGAGATCACAACATTGTTGACATAAACCTTGACATTTTTTTTGACTAATTCTCCAAGCAGCTAGTGATGACGTGTAAAAGAGCTATGATGCGATTATGTTGAAAATCTTATATCTTCTGTTTTGATTAACTCATTGAGTTATAACTAACTTTCTCCAAATTATAGGTTGAGACCACAACCCTCAACCTTGACCTGTGTTGTCACAGGCCGAGCTTTTACGAGAATCTAGATATAACTTGTTAAGTGTAGTTGTGTTATAATTTGGTGAGTCGTAGGTGGTAGTTTGAAAAAATTTTCATTATCTCGGTCACCTTGAGGTTTGTTATGTTTATCTCCTTCTTGATTTGAATATTGCTTTTCATACCTCTGAGCTTGTCAGAGTTCCTCTATTTCTATCTGTCCAGCTACTTTTTCACAGAATTCTGCAAAACTCTTCGACTTGGTAACAATAATGGTCTTTTATAACTTGCCGTGACAAAGACCACTTTTGAGAGTATGGAGGTGAACGTCAGGATTGAGGCTGGAGATCTCCATTGCTATTTTGTTGGCCATCATCATGTAATTTTGGAGGCTTTCATGATGGCCTTGTTTGATTATAATGAAGTAGTCAGAATCATAGGCATAGATGTTGGATGCCATGAAATTACTGGTAAACAGGTTGCCTAATTGCTAAAACAACAAAATCTACAGACAAAGATGAACGTTAGAGTAAAGCAGCACCGCCTAAAAAGCTAGGAAAAGATCGTCAGAGAGTATGGTCAAAAGCATTATTCAATAACATTATAGAACAAAATTTTGTGACATGTAAGTTCGGATCACCGAGTCCATCATATGGTTTGAGAGCTGTTGGGAGAGTGAAGTTCATAGGCAACTAGAAACCCATAATTTCTTTGGAAAAAGGGTTAGATTGTCTTAGGAAGAGTCGCTTCTGCAATATTCGTTTCTAAGGTATGGTCATCATGCGGATTGCCATCATTGTTATTTTTTTCATCGCCTTTGTCTTTCGACTGACCATCTTAGTGTTAGGCTAGCTATTTAGCCATCTTCTGGTTTTCGACTTATAGCATCGCAACCATAGCCAACAACTCGTCCCTATGTTTTGCAGAGAAAGAGGTTGTTCGTCGGCCATGATCAAGGCTCTGCATAAGACCAGCCTCATAGTGGGTGCTAAATGTTCTTGTATAGAGAGTCTGTCCAAGGTATCTCGTCGCTTCTATAGTAGACATCATCCTGCCTTTTCCATAAACAAAGTATACGCCGAACTTCAAAGAAAACCAGATGGAGTGGATATTTGCAGATAGTACTTCGATGATCAAGTTAACAATAATTTAAGAAAGTGAGTGAGAGTGACATAAGTGAGTATTTAAATTTTCAGATGATGTTTATCTTTTACCTTACTTTACTTTATATAGACTACTGTATAAAAGGTGTAGACATTTTGAATATGTTCGATTAGCAATTTATAAGCAATGAAGCTGGTAGAAACAATAGTATCAATGACATAGTAACCCTAATGTCTATTTTAACTAGTTCTTTGAGTAGTTAGTAATAATGTGTGAAAGAGCTATATATAGTGTGATTACGCTTAAAATCTTATGTTTTGCCTGACTTATCAAATTATAACTGACTTTTTTTTAATTATAAGTAATGGACCAAAAATTTTGTTTGGTTTTCATTTACAATAATTTTTTTTGAATGAAAAAGCTCAACACACTAGGTGGAGCAAGCAGAATCCAAAGCCATAAGTACAATTGAACAGAAAATAATAACTGAAGATGGTAAAGCAACCCCTAGTCATTTTCGGCATTGTCATCAACAACCAAAGGATGCACCACCAATCCATTCGTCGGATAACTCAAAGGACCTGTTAATGATTTCTGCTACACCTGAGCTTTTATTCTGAAACACTCTATTATTTCTTTCCAGCCAAATTGTCCAGATTACAGCAAAGAAACTAATCAACCACCTCTTCCTATCATCCTTTCTTTGTGCAAAAGTCGTCTAGCTCTCAAAGTGTTGCTTTAGTGTACCTGGTACGGACCATTCTCTTCCAAGCGCATACAGCCACGCACACCACACCTGCCAAGTGATCTCACATCCAAGGAACAGATGAAAAGCAGACTCCACAGACTTATGGCATAAAGCACACAAATTATCAATCTGGTTAATGATCCCTAATCTGCAAAGTCTATCTTTAGTATTCACCCTCTCAATCAGAACAAACCATGAGAACAATTCAACCCTTGGTGGGGCAAAGCCCTTCCAAATAGCGCTAATGAAGCTATAGCTTGTTACTGCCTCTGGAAGGACTGCTTTCTGCATCACCTGCACGAAGGATTTAGTAGAGAAAATACCAGTTCTATCAAATTTCCAAACCACCCTATCCTCTCTCTCTGTTGTTAGCCTAACTGAACATAAGATCTCATGGAGTTGGTTCAACAGTTCCAGCTCCCATTGAAATAACTCCCTCCTTCACTGAAAGCTCTATATCTACTCTAACCCATCCCAAAAGCCACAGTCACCTATAACAAAACCTTTAAGGTTTGAAACCAAGAAGAATCTAGGAAACAAATCCTTCAAGGCACCACCAGTTAACCAGTCATCCTCTCAGAATTGGATTGTTCTGCCGTTTCCTACTTCTATTGACAAGCCTCTAATCATCCTCTCTCTGATTTGTGGCTCCTTGATTTGAAGGTGGCAAATGTCCTTCCACGGACCCCCTCTTGAAGGAACCTGTTGACTATGCAGCATCTTAGAAGGATTCATGTTATTACAAGAGCATACTACTCTCTTCCATAAGGGGCACTCCTCTTTGGAGAACCGCCACCACCATTTGAATAGGAGAGCTGTATTTCGAACCACTGCATCTCCCACTCCCAAACCACCCTCCTTTTTAGGGGCCATCACTACCTCCCATTTCACTAGTGGTATCCCAATTCTCCCATCATCCTTACTCCACAAGAACCGTCTTTGTAAGGAAATCAACTCCTCTGCTACTGCCTTTGGTATCTTGTACAAACTAAGATAATATATAGGCAAGCTATTGAGAACCGATTTAATGAGTACCAGCTTACCCGCTTTATTGAGGGTCTTTGCTTTCCACAAACTCAACTTTTCTTCCACCTTATCAATCACTGGTTTTCACGTCTTAACTAGCCTCGGGTTTGCTCCCAAAGAGATGCCAAGGTACCGGACAGGGAGAGAGGCCTCCTTACAACCCAGCAACAGACACATCTTACGCGCCCACCTCTGTTCACAATTAACCGGAATGAAATTGGACTTCTCATAATTAATAGACAACCCAGACATCAGCTCAAAAGAACGCAGTAGGCGTTTGTAATTCTGAATGGTCTCTTCTTCTAGCGGGCAGAACAAGATAGTATCATCCGCAAACTGTAAGTGTGATAACTCAATATTATCCCGTCCAACCAACAGCGGTAATATGCGCCCATTCTTCACCGCCTCCCCAATCATCTTATGGAGCACATCAACGACGAGCACGAACAGAAAGGGATATAAATGGTCTCCTTGTCGCAGGCCCCTTTTAATCTTGAAGGGCTTAGAGGGTGACCCATTAATGAGCACTGACATTGACGCCGAACAAACACATTCCTTAATCCACCCCCGTCACCTCTGCCCAAAACCCATCTTCTGCAGCACTATATCCACAAAACTCCATTTGACTCTATCGTAAGCCTTTTGAAAGTCCAGTTTAATGATCGCTGAGCTCCTTTTCCTCAACTTTAGCCAGTGTACTGTTTAACACGCTATCAAAGCCCCATCGTGTATTTTTCGGCCCTGCACAAAAGCAGTATGAGTCTCGCCCACCAGGTCCGGCATCACTTTTCGCATCCTCCAAACCAACACCTTGGATATGACCTTATTTCTGTCGCTCCAGTAAATTTTGGTGCCAGCGCCACCCACGTGTCATTCGAGCCCGCAGGTAGCAGTGCTGAATGGAAGAACCCCATCACTGCATCCGTGAATTCTCGCCCAACTTCTTCCCAACACTTCTTGATAAAATTCATGTTATATCCATCACTCTCTGGTGCTTTCGATGACTCACAATCCCACACTGCAGACTTAATTTCGTCAGCATTCGACATCAGTTCCAGCTCTGTTGCCTCGTCCTCATTTATTCGCCTTACCAGCCCGTCCCGAAATCCTATATTTGGAGATTGCTCCTGGTGGTACAACTCCTTATAGAAATCCTGTATAGCGACCTTAATCCGAGATTGATTTCGCACTAAGCGGCCTTGGATCCTTAAGGCCTCAATTCGATTGTTTCTTCTCCGAGCCGAGGCTAAAGTTGTGGAAGTACCTAGTATTTTTATCCATTTCCATAGCATGCCTGGACCGAGACATCTGCTTCCAATACAATTCCTTTCTGATATACCATTTCTTACATGAGCACACAAGCGCCTTCCTTCTAGCCTCCATTATTCCATCATATACCCCATTGCTGACCAAATCATCAACTTTCCTGATCTCCTCTCCAAAGTGCTCTCTATGCCACCTGCCCAACGGAATCGTCAAAGCCTTCAACTTGTCCATGAACTGAATCTCCCCTAGGCACCTGCATTCCTCCTTCACCATCCTCAAAAACCCATTATGAGTAAACCATGCATCCAGACTCCGAAAAGGTCGCTGCCCTCCTCCCAACCTTGTGACAGTCATGATCAGTGGACAATGATCTGACAAACCTCTTGGGCCTCCTCGTAGCCTTTTTTTAGGGAACTCTTCTAACCACTCAAGACTAACCAGGACTCTATCAACCCGACTACATGACTGGCCCCTGAACCAGGTAAACTTACAGATCAGTTAAAGCAAGGTCAACGAGCTCCATATCGTGAATCCAAGATTTAAACTCTACTACAGACCTCGGCAAGGAAGTAACCCCTCGTCTTTCTTCCTCTTGAATAATATTGTTGAAGTCCCCATGAAACAGAAAGGAACTTGACATAACCCAGACACGAAGCTCAACTCTTCCCACACAACGACTTTTTCCTCCCTAACATGCTCACCATATACTAAGCAGAAAGCACACCTAAAATTATTATTTATCATGACTCCATCCACACATAACCACCTACCACCTTTATAACAGTTATTTAAGTTAAATACCGTTGCATCCCATAGCAACAACAGGCCTCCAGACGTACCTTCCGCTTCCACAAACTCCCACCCTACTCCATCATTACCTCATAGTTGTACAACATCAAATTTAGTCACCACATCTTTCTTTGTCTCTATCAATTCTAACACATGCAAATTGTACTTCTTTCTAAAATTTTTTATCATGCTCACCTTCCTAACCCCCGCCAACCCTCTAATATTCCAGGATGCAAAACTCATTTTAAAATAGATGTACACACCTTTTTTCTGTTTTTTGGACGACTCCTTCGAGCTTTCTCTTTTTGTTTAGCCTGCTTTTTCTTCAGTGCTATTTTCTCATTCTGAGCCTGAAGTATCGCCATTATATCCTCTTCCTCATCGTACAGCACAGCTCCAGATTCCTTAGCTAGGTCCCACGTCTTCCTGCTTTCCTGCATTGCCTGGCCCGTTCAACTTCGAACGTTTCAGAACCTGCGTCACTCCCAGCCTCAGTATGGTCATCCCCCGAGCCAGCTAACTCTCCCCCAGACCCGACGTTCTCCTCCACCGATTGCTTCATCAACCCGTGCGCTTCAACTGCTGGTGAGGTAAAACCTGATGTATCCTTGGCCAAACAGTTTCGGTCCTGGCAACAATCCTCAGAACTTGGTCCCGTAGTTACACCCAGCTTCTTTACACTGCTACTGTCGTCCTCCACCCGGTCATCAACACAAATGCACTCTGTCTGGCATAACTCATCAGCCCTACCATAGTCGAAAACCCCCAACCAATCTCCCCGTACCTGTATACCTTCCCCTTGCAGCACCACCCCACCCCCTTCCTTCATTGAAACCTGTCTCCGCACCAACAAGAATATCAGCTACCTGGCTGTCCCTGCCAAACGTCGCCACCTGCACCGCCGGACCTCCATCAGGCACCAAGCCGCCCGCCACTGCCCGAGCCAACCTCCCATCGCCGCCAAGGCAAGAGGGTAACGTAACCCCTTCTTCAAACAGTGTCCAGGTCCCAGACCGGGAGCCATCATCTACACCGACGGAGTCAGCCCCTCGCCCCCAACCGAACTCAGTCCCAGTGTCCGGCCTTCCCCTGCATTCGGTGACGACCGCGCCGCCTTGGACAGTTTTCGTCTCTTCGATAAGCTTGCTTGATGGTAAGTCTTCCCCAGACCAGACCCGACCCGACACCCTCTCCATAGTAAAGTCAGCCTGGTCCACCTCAAACTTCCTGCCATCCTGAACATGTGGGCTGCAATTTTTGAGGCCCAATTGAACCTCCTTAGTCTTAGTCAACACACTTTGGGCCATGGCATTATTGAGAATAGCATTGTCACTAAGACCCACCCACCTTCTAACACTAGTGACATCACCTGCAACCCCCGCACCATTAGCCACATCCCAGGACAGAGTCCTCTCCGAATCCTCATCCACTTTATGCGCCAACGATCCCGCATATCCAGCCTTCATCATATCGGAATCAGATTCCCTGATTATAGTCCTTCCCCTTTTCAAATTCAAATGTTTGTTATTCGATTCATTTAAATCTTCCGGGGATATTACAACTATACCATTCATCTGATCCTCCCCTCTTCCCGGCACCGTCATCAGCTCCGTCGAGGCATCCCCACTCTTCAGCTGCCCACCATCAGTGCTTGCTAAGCCCTCAAAATCGCAATCATTTCCGATGATGGGACCCGGATTACCTCCCAGCCCATCCTTCATCACATAACCCAACGACTGGGATGACCCGTTCCCTCCCTCTGAGACAAACACATCAAACATAGCCGTGCCTACAAATATGCGAATCCTCTCACGAATAACCTCATAAATACATGTATCAATTAGCACCCGACCAACGCCAAACGACGAGCATGAAGTTGTCTTAGGATCACAAGCCACCATCTCTCCCCACTGTTCCCCAATCAAGCGGAATGTAGCTTCGGACCATACATGCACAGGGACACCGATACACTCGAGCCATAATCGTCTCTTATCACTTCGATCATTCTCATCTCATCGCCCAACTCGATAGAAAAACTTTAATAGGCCATTCATGCCACATGAGAGATCCGCTCCCAATTCGCAAACCTTTACTACCTGAGGCCATTCCTTTTGAGCTACGGAGTGCAACAGACGGAAGTTAATAGCTTTTAGAGTACTCCCAACAATACTCTGCTTCAGCCAAATCAAATTAGTTTCTGCTATCGATGCCTGTATGACCCTTGGCCTCGGGCCCTCCTTATCCTTCTGCCAGCACCGCCGCAGAGAGTCAGTCTCATTCTCCAATTGTTCCCTGCCATTAGGGGTGAAAACAGGCCAGGCCAGGCCAGGCTTTACTCTTAACAGGCCAGGCCTGTAATAGAGTATATTGGCCTTAGCCTGGCCTGTAGTCTGGTATAGGCTTTTTAATGAGTACTGAGCCTGACCTGTTGTTAAATCTGGCCTGGCCTGAAGCCTGTCAATAGGCCTGTTTTTTTTAATAATAATTAAATTTAAGATATAATTTAATTTTTAAAATTATAAAATATAAAATAATAAATTTATGAATAATATTGATACAAAATACACATATATAATTAAAGAGACAAATGACTGAGTGGATAAAGGTATTATTATAACATAGAAAACCGAAGTTCAAATCCTTCTAATAGCATTTTTACTAGTATAATAAAATTCTCTATATATATTTGCAGGCTCAGGCCGGCCTGACAGGCCCAACAGGTTATTTCAAAAGCCTAGGCCTGGCCTTTTAAAGAATATAGGCTTTTTTAATAGCTTGAGTCTGGGCCTATTTCCTATCAGGCCAGGCTAGGTCAGGCCAAACACAGGCCAGGCTGCAGGCCCCTGGCAGGCCGCCTGGCCTATTTTCACCCCTACCTGCCATCCAATCCGTCATAGTTCCGAGCAGGAGTTAATCCGCTATCACCCCCACCATCCACAATACGATTCCCACCCTTATCAGGAAAGTTTCGCCGATCACCCCCCAAGTATTGGTACACTTCTTTATTTCGTCACTTCCCAGAACCGTCTTCCCCTTCGAGGCATTCCTCCTAAACTTAACATCTCCGACGAAAATCTCCTTTTTCCTTAAGCACATACGATTCATATCTGAAATTGCCTTCAAAGCGCACCCCTTCGTAGTATATCGGATAAATGCAAACAAGTAAACCACTCCACTCCGCATCTTCCTAGACAGGTAAATATCATTGATCCTTCCCGTCCATGAAAACAACCCAAACAATTCCTTTTTTGATATGTCTTCCGATAGCCTATCGACAAATATGGTAAACGAATTTTGTTCTAGACGGAAAAAAGCTTCTCTATTCCAAACTCTTGGATCCTTATCAAGATATTGGACCTGCCTAGTCCTATCCCTCCCCCGGTGTTTTCTCACCCTCTCTCTCCCGCACTCATTATTTTCCTGCAATAATTATTAAAAGAAAACCGTATACATTTACAATAATTTTTATTGTAGCTATTGATCATAATATATGTTATAATAGAATAATTATAAAAAATAATTTTTAATTAGTTAATATTAATTAAACTTTTATTATAAAAATATTATTTAAATTTTATTTTTAAAAAATTTAAAATTTAAAATTTAGAATTTTAAGTTTAAGATTTAGAATTTAAAATAAAAAATACCTTTAAAAAATTAACTAAAAAAAATAGCTCTGTTATTAAACTCGTTAGACCAAAGCGAGAATTGAGATTTTAGTATCTGAAATAATTTCTTAATTCTTAATTAATTGAATGGTTTTATGCCCGTAATATTTGACTGCTAAGATGTTATATATATTGTTATTAAATGTATTACGTCGTTGATTATGAAAATATTCTGTAAATAATTTAAATTATCCGCTAAAGACTGTGTTCAGCTAACAAATCCAGCACTTTGTCTGCTATCCATTTTAAAATAATAATATGATCTAAAATAGTATATTTCATTTTTTTATTATCTACTAATCTGTCACAGTCAGATCCACCACTTCAATTTAATTCATACTATATAAATTAGGAAGATGTTCACGTATACTATTGTACGAAGTTGGAAATTTTTTGTTCCAATTGTCTAGACCATGCAGATTTAATTTAAATAATGTTAAGGATCATGATTCAGTGAAATTGATCTATTGTGGACTGCAGGTGATAGAGTTTAAGCATGGACATGCAATTGTGTTACCCGTTTGTGTGAAATTGAAGATAATCTTTGTGTCCTGCTCGGCTAGAATGTAGCTTCGTGGTGCACTATGGAAAAGCCATGTTGAAAGCTTAGCAGAGCCGACATCATGTTGGGCTATTTAAACAAAATTTTGTCTAATTATCTAATAATATATGTAAATGGCTTGTTATGAAGCATTTGCGTTCTTGTCATAATGCAATGTGTTTGGTTTTGTAAATTAAAATTAATAATTCATTTTAAATTTTAAAATTAATAATTTATTTTTAAATAATATATTTTCAATTCTTTATAAATATATAATAATATCATTTTTTGATAACATAAATATTAATTAATTTACAAAAAATATATTCTAAGATAAATAAAATGGATATTAATTTATTGAATATAAAAATGATATTTAGTTATTTATAAATTATATAATATTCTCTAAAATCTAAAATTTTAATTAAACTCATAAACTATACATCCTAATTTCTCATTAATAAAAATTTATAAATACAAGTATAAAAATAATGTTAAAGATAAATTAGTAATATTATTTTGTTAACTAAAACAACGAATACGTATCATTACTTTCTACTCTACTTCTTTACGAGAACCACATTTGTCAGCCAAGTGGATATTTTATCTCTTTTATGAATCCGACTTCCAATAATGCTTGCACTTATTATTTCACGATCTATATTCTTTTTTTTCCCAAGTTTTCGACGTTTTTGCTGGATAGGTCGGGAGCTTGGATACACAGTGAACTTATGAGACATCAGGTCGAAATCTATATTAGGCATGTCTGAGGCTTTCCAGACGAAGATGTCGGAGTTTTTTTTTAAAAGATCAATGAACTTCTTTTTTAGTCCTTCTTCCAGGTTGCATTGGCCCATATATTTGTTGTTTTCTCGAGCTGATCTCCAATCTGAACTTCTTCCACCTTTCCTCCACATTGGGATCGCAATTTTTTTCGAATTCGAACATCTCCAAACTCGATGGTGTTGACTTCCTTTTCTCTCGGGCCGCCTTTTAAATTAAGACTTTCGTTGTAAAACTTGCGTGCTAATTTTTTATCTCCCTTTATAGTGCCAATTCCTTCTACAATGAAAAACTTCAGGCATAGATGGGATGTAGAAACGACTACTATACAAGTCAGTTCAAGGTTGTCCGACCTATTAAACCATTGTATACCGAAGTAACGTCAACCATGATGTAATCAATGCTTAATATTTTTGACTTTGCATCCTTTCTAAAAGTAGTATATAAGGAGATAAATCCAAGAGATTGAATTGGCGCATTCCCCAGCACAAAGATGTTATCTGGGTATGCCTTTGAATCTTTTTCTTTTAACCCGAACTTATCAAAAGTAGGTTTAAACAATATATATGCCAAGCTTCATTGATCCATTAGTGTTCTATGGAAGTTTGCATTGACAAGGATCATTGTTATAACCACGGGGTCGTCATGGCCAAGCATTATCCTTTAATGATCTTCTTTAGTGAACGAGATGGTTGGCAAGTCGGGAGATCTGCTATCTTTCCCGACTTGGTACACCTCTTTAAGATGCCTTTTTCGTGATAATTTTGATATCCCTCCTCCAATAAATCCTCTAGCCATTAATCATGTGTATATGTTGTTCGGGAGTTTGAGGTAGACGTTCTTGTCGTCCTCCTTCTTCATCTTTTTTTCTTTTTCTTTAATCGTCCAATCTATCTGTCAAGTACCTATTTAGTCGATATTCTCTAGCAAATTTTTCAATGACATTCTTTAAATAATAGCAATCATTGGTAGAATATCTATAGAGTTTGTGATATTCACAATCTTTTGTCTAACTTCTTGCTTTTTTGTGTTTAATCGGATAAGAAGGTGAAAATTTTTCGGTATAACATATCTCTTTACCTTTTTGTCCAAGTTGTTTGTTGCCTTTAAATATAATTAAAATAAAGTTAATCTTTCACCACAAAAAAGTGAAATGAAATTAATCTAGTTGAGTTTGTATAGTAAGTAGTAGCATTAGCATTTTCAATAATCATGTAAGTAGTAGTAGCATTAAACTTTAAAAAAATTCTAATGACCCAATATCTTCAAGGTTGCCATTTGCTTTACATCAATAAACTATAAGCTGATTACTTGTTTTTAAAATTATCATTTTTTGACATTTTTTCTCTTTAAATAAGGTTAATTTAGTTATTTCTCATTCAATAAAGAATAATTTTTTATTGAATAATTTTTCGTACACATGAACTTCATGTTCCATTTTCTGTCAGAGTACATGTGATAATTTTTCGTATATATTATAGGAAAATTATCACCTATTCTATAGTACGAATCTGAAACTTTTTCGTTCCAACTTATTTAATCATTCAAATTTAATATAAAAAATATTAACGGTCAAGATTGAGGTGGAAAACATATTGTGGGTGTGTAATGTGAGTGGTTTATAGGTGATCTTCAACTAATAGTTTTCTTATCTAATTCTCTTCTGATAAAATTGACACTGGTAAAAAGATTTTTAAAACTTCATTATGAGTCCAGTCATAGTTAAATAAATTATCCGAGCCAACGTTGCATATCATGTAATCTTTTTTTAAACGGGTCTTGAAACTTTTACAATATTAGTAACAACATATACTATTTGACTCAAATAAAATATTAATATAAAAAATTGTAAAATCAAATATTATTATAAAAAACTGTGAAATCGCCTGAAATTAAAATATACTAATTTAAATATATATATTTTGTTTCATTTAGTTTTTGAATAATCTCTAAAAATAACTTAACATATAACAATTAAAACAAGACTCTGACAATATTTGAACTTAAGATTTCATATGTTTTATCTAAATTTTACATTATAAAAGTATTATTAGTATTTTATTTAAATTCAAATAAAAAATATTTACATATTTGCTTATGTTAATTTGTGTATAATATAAGTGTTACGTTGGGTAATCGGAGGTTAACGGGCTGGACTTGTTGGGTTGGCCCAATTGTATGAGGGAAGAAGCCTTTGAGCGGATTTGCGTCTTTAGAGACTCCTTCCGACTTGTGAGTGTGAGAAAATGGGGAGTGGTACCTGTAAAGACACTCTGATGCCTAAGTTAGCAAGGGTGTGAGCAGGTCTAGAGAGTATTGGGACTTAAAGATACCTAAGGGGTGTCAGTGTATTTATAGTGGTGAACCAATAACCACCGTTGGAGTAGTTTCACCTATTAGGGTGGATAACCGTCCCTTTATCTTAGGGAGGTTACGATATGACTCCTGGAAGTGGGTTGAGAGATTTTAGGGGCAGTTATTATCTGCCAACTAATATTTGCTCCCGACTTCTTTAGAGCAAGTCGTGGGTAGAACCGACTTCTTGAGAGAAGGTCGGTGTACTGAGGAGCCCAACCTTATGGTTGGATCTGTAGTTTGGACCTGGGTCTTAGCGTTGGGTCAAGGTATGAACAATAAGTATATAACAAATAATTTTTATATTTAAATATAAAAAGATAAATTTAAATCATGGATATATTTTAAAATTTAACTGATACGTAAAAAATTTTACATGTACATTTAATCACAAATACTACATCATAAAAAATAATTACTATTTTCATTGATCGCGTGAATGATTATCCAAAAAAATGAATATAGTTACACGAATGTGTAAAACATTTTACATTGTCCGAGCATAAAAAATTAAACTCTATATTTTTTTGGTTTAATTATTTGTTGATCCTTATAGTTTGAATTTTCAATTAAGTCCATATACTGTTTTTTTTTTATTGAGTTATTATACTATATCAGATTTTATAATTAAGTCCATGCCGTGACAAAAATACTAAAATTAACATAATATTCCGTTAAACATAAAGAATATGCCTAATATTTGACTTAAAATTTTGCATAATTTAACAAAATATTCCATTAATTTTAACGTTTTTGTCACGGCAAAAACTTAGTTACAAAATTAGTATTTTTGTCCATAATGTTATTTTTGCCCATATTGATTTATGTGTATTTTCTAGTATTTTTATGTAATAGATAATATAATTATCTAGTATATTCAATTATAAGCAGATAAATTTATTTTTATTTGTTGGTGTGAATGTTTTTTTAAGATGATATTCTATGGTGTAATTTTGAATTTTAATTATAATTATTTTAGTTTATGTTTAGAAATAATTAAAGAAAAATGTTAAGAAAAAATGATTGAAAATAAAAATAAAAAATATAATATAGAAGTATAAATAAACTTTATTAATTATAATATATTAGAATGTATACCAAATAAGTATTTGTTGTTGTGTTAAAGCTAAACATACTTAGAGATATTTTAAATAATTTATTTGATCCAGAAGATATAAATAAAATAGAGTAATATTAATAAAAGTGTTATTGAATATGTTTAAGTAAATCTAAAGTTATATATTCTAAATATTTATAATTAAAAGTTGTTATTATAGCTATTTTAATTAAATATTAATTATATTTAATTATCATGCTTTAATTTAATTGAGATGATAAGTATAAAATTTAATTGATTAGTGGTATATTATAACGGATTTAAATTTTAAAACTATTAATGATAAATGATACTCATAAATAGATACAAATGTTTTAAATATTAGAATTTATATTTTTTAAATCATTACTAGGTTGAAATTTATTTATTTATTGTCTTAAAAAATTATAAAGTTATTATTTATAAAAAAATTATTGATAACTTTCACAAGCAATTAAGCCGGTTATTGAAAACCAGCAATTCAAGGGACAATGAACCTCTTATAGCTGCCCATTTATGTCATTTCATGTCTAATTTAGAGGATTTTAGAGTCTTTTAAAAAGTTGCTAAACGACAAAATTAATATAGGAACCTTTTGCTTATTGGAACAGCCATGTTCCATAAAAGTACTTGGAACACCTGATAATTTTCCTATAAATTATAAAAGACCATTTGCAATTTTAGAAATAGACAATCTTATCGCCTTGCAAGTTTCAATCTCGAATATATTAACACAAACTTCAAAATAACACTCTACATATTAAACAAGTTAAATGTAATTTTCAATATAAAAATCGATGTGATTCACAAATTAAACTGATATAATGTAGTTAAATAAGTTATTAGCTAGGCTAATTTTTTTATTTATTTCCCTTATCAGTAGGTCAACTTTGCTTGGATCATAACGTTGAGTTTTTCATAAATATTTTTAAACAAAAAAATGGATGAAAAAAAAAAGTCTGCTAACTCTGCTTAATTATGAGATAGTAGTAATAATTATCATCATTTTATACATATATTTGGATTAATTATTATTAATACAGATCTTTTTATGATCTGTTTGAATTTGTTTGCTATATAGAAATTATTTTAGCTCATTTTAAAACTTAAAATAGACTTATAAAATTATTAGAAATTAAAAAAAAAGTATATAAACATAAAAATTATCCGTTACACATTTATGTGTATTATACTATTTTATATTTTTAACATAATAATTAGCAGCTAAAATATTAAAATATTTTATAATAAAATAATCACAAAAATAAAACTTTTTGCAATAAACTAATAAAATATTTTCATCGTAAAATAATCAAATATTTCATAAACACTAAAAATCAACTATTTATTTCGTTTTACTTTTACTCGTACTTTGATTATATTATTTATAAAATTTAACTATAAATATAAATTTAATTATATTATATTATTTATAAATAAATGATATGTATTTTGAATAAGTATAACACTATTGATAAAAGTGAGTACTAAATAATTTTTCTTCTTTAATTTGGCTTAACTATTAAAAATCTCAAGCTATATCTTTTAAAATTGTATCTCATTAATAACAGTTTTGTGCAGAAATATACAGATATTTTATTTTATATTATCCAACTAAATACATAACGAATACGCCAGCAAACTAACATGTTAAGTTAGAGCGTTAACATGACAAATTAACCTTTTTTGTTTAGACTTGACGAAAAAACACTTGTAAAGGCTGCATTATATTACAGAAGTGAAAGATAGGAGTTGAAGTGGACAATTTTTATTTTAAGGGAGTCAAATTGTCATTTTAAAAAATAGATAGAGACCAAATTGATAATTCATTCTCATTATTATACAATATAAAGTAGTGTTCATATTTTGGTCGAAATAACCCAGGACCATAGATTTAGTAAAGATTGGACGATTTTAAAAAAGTATAATAAGCATGCAAATCTAATTTCAAGATGATCATTGTTCCATCTACTTGACTTGTTTGGAGCATGGGTTATATGACTCGCGACTCACCAACTTGCATTGCAGGTAAAAAATTTTCAGATTACTACTTGTCTACTTTTAAAGGAGTTAAGTTTTAAAATGGTTCTTGAAGTTACACTCGAGGTTTAAAGTGGTCCCTGAAATTAATAGTTACTCAATTTTGTCTTCGAAATTACACTCGAAATTCATAATAGTCTCTTAGGCAATTTTCGCCCATCATTAGTCATCGAAAAGTTGAGATAGACTGATTCCTACCATGTTGGCACGCCAATGGTTACTGACGTAGCAAACAAAACTTTTTTTATTTACAATGTGATCCATTTTTCCTTTTAAATCCTTAATCCCCAATTTTTATTTCATGAATTCTCTTTCTGATTCTCTTCTTCAACCCCATTCTTTACTGTCACTCTTCCAAATCCAATTATCAATAACCTCTATTATATAATCTATATTTCAAGTCATTGCCATCACCATTTTCATCCTCATCATCAGTAAAAATGTACCTCGATCCTTCAAGTCCCATCTCTCTGTCAGTCTCCTCTAACAAGTCCATTAGTGGCATCAGCACTAGCTGCACCACCTCGTCTTCCTCTCCCTCTCCAACAACTGCCTCTCTTGCTGACAGTGTCCTACTGCCATCCGCACGTGACCCGCCCACGTCGTCCTGTTTCTCGTCATCAAAATTGTCGCAGAATGTCACCACACGTCCCTTCTGAAATGGCTCTAACACCATGCCGGAAGGGTTCTGTTGCAAAAATTGAGGCCGGAGTAGTGCGCTGGTGACAAGGGCTAGTTCCGTGTGGTTGTCGGTGGTGAATGTGACCTCGGATGGGGAGCTGTAGCAGGTGAAAATTTGGCGGGAGAAGTTGGCCTTGGCTACGAGTGAAGGGGGAAGGAAGGCTGGGACTTCATCAACATTATCGTTGTTGTTAGCCATGTGGTGGTGGTGGTGAGTTGAATCAACGTTCGTTGGAGATGGATTGAAAGTGTTTGAGGGAGTTGGAGCATTGTGTGTGATAAATTAATTGGTAATATGCAGAATTATACAAAATTTATTGGATTTTATTTTGTCTTGATTATGAAATGATGTTTTTTTTCTCTTATATTTGGTACTATACCAATTGAAAAGTTTATACTATAATTTACTATATTTTTGTTGATAAATAATTATTGGTGTTTTTACATTGTTGCTGCATTGATATTAGATTTGGAAGAGTGAGAGTAGAGAATAAAGTTGAAGAAAAAGAGAATGAGAAAGAAAATTCAGAAAATAAACATTGGGAATTAGGGATTTAAAAAGAGAAAGAGACCACATTACAAACAAAAAAGTTTTGTTTTCCACGTTAGTAACTGTTGGCGTGTCAACATGGCAGGAATCAGTCCACCTCTGCTTTCTGATGATCGGTGATGGACGAAAATTACTCGAGGGACTATTATGAATCTCGAAGTGTAACTTTGAAAATAAAGTTGAGTAGCTATTAATTTTAGGGACCACGTTGAGCCTCGAGTATAATTTTAGAGACCACTTTTAGACTTAATTCACTTTTAAAAATATCTACAACTTTAATAATCTCTCTCACGTGAAAAAACTCTCCTGAAATTTTAAATATAACTACTCATTAAAATTATCGCTTTCTTTATAAATACTTTAGTAATAGCAGTGTCAGATATTCTATAAATTTTTGCAGAATTCTACACTATCATTTACACTATCATTCAGGTAAGAATGTTAAATAATTTTACTATTCTGGTGAATAAATCAAGATCTTTATTTAAAAAAAGTATAGACCTCATGTTTAAATCCTTATCAATTTAATTTAAAGTATCACTTTTGAAATAAAAGCCAATTTAGATAAACAAATTAATTAAATTCTTTTAAAAACAAAGTTTAAAACATAAAAAATTATATTAAAAATAGTTTATTTAATAAATTATTTTATATTTAAAAAGTTATTGTAAAAATATTTATTTTAAAATTGTATAATAAATAAAAATAATAAAATAACTTTTGAAAATAAAAAAAAATCAAATTTTTTAATTTTGTAAAAAAATTTTAAATTATTTTTTAAAAATTAAAAATATTTTTAAAAATTAATATCAAATACTATTAATATAACTTTTATAAATCAGTCCAAAAAAAATAAATTTTAAAACGTTTTAAATAGACCTAAGTAGTATAGATAAAGTCATAAAGATAAGAATTAGTGAATTACAATACTTACCCACAAAAATAGATTTATATTTTACGGCAAATATGAAGAAGCAGATAATAAGCGCGAATTCCGATTCAGCACGCGCGTGTGACTGAAACACCACTTCTTGATTCTTGTTGCATTGCAGTACAGAAAAATCAACAATAAATTTACATTAACCAAATTTTCCCAATAAATTTATTTTTATATTTTTTTAAAAAAGAAGAAAGAGGCTCCATTTTTCCTCTTCTGTAATGTCATTCTTCTTCCAAGCAAAACTCCAAAAACCAACGCATAAGATTAGCGTCAGAGACACACAAGCCGATAAGAACAACTCCCTTCTTCTTCCTCTTCTTCCACAAACTCACCACTCATTTAAAATTAAAACGACCGTCGTTCATTCTTCCCTCTTCCTCTCCTTCCCTCCCTCGCATTGCGCCCTTCACCGAGCATACATAAACGACGCCCTTTCCCTCTCTATCCCCTGTCGTTTCTGCCAATTATTGTTATTTTTTTAAAAAAGGAAAATATCTGTTGCGTTTGGCTTTGTGGAACCGTTCACAAGTTTTGTTTCTTCCTTTCTCTTTCTCCAATGGGAAACGCTAACGGCAGAGAAGACGGTGCCATTGGCACCGCCGGCGACACCTCCGCCGCTGACTCCGCCGTACGTGGAGCTCACGCGCCCGACTCCCGACCTCCCGTTCGCGCCTTCTCCACCGATTCCATGGCCAATAGCCCGCCTCAGAGTCCTCGCCGCTCCAGATCGCCGATCCTCTTCGGACCTCAGGTTCTCTCTCTCTCTCTCTCTCTCCATTTTCGTGTGTTCGTTTTAGCTTGAATTTGATTTGGAATGGTTAGATATTTGTGGAACTTCGATTTTGGATGGTCAACTAGGTGCTATTGATTGATGTTTCTCGTAAAACTACTGACGTTGTGTTCTTCTTAGCACCGAAGAATCTTCTCAGTTGAAATAGAATTCGCTTGTTTGTTTTTTAATTTTTTTATCTTTTCCCCCGTTTTGAACGGATCTTGTTAATTATGTTGTTGATGGATTTGGCTCTTCCTGGCATGGATCATGTACATTCAATTATTAGTGCGATGCAGATAGAGAAAGCATCGAGGTGATCGAGCTGAATATGGAAGACGAGTTGTGTGTCAAAAACACGACGAGGAATGGACCAATGGTGCAGATCTAGGTGGCTTATTGTTTTTCGTAATCGTGGTGTATGAGTATGACCATATTGAATGTTCCCTGCAGTGATGATGAAATCTCATTTTGGTTCACTTTGAGTTAAGAACGTTTTTACTGGATTTAATGCTTCATTTCTTCAAGTTCTGATGATATGCAACATGGCTTTCACAAATTTAGATGATTCTGATTTCTGTCAGAGTTTTCGTGGTCACTCTCTCATTTTTTTAAAGTTGTTTTTAGAAAAAATGTTTTCTCAAGTTGAATTGATGGAGCCTTGTTTTCATGCTAGTTCTACTTGTATTTGAGAGCTGTGTGAATAGCATTACACCATTTGAACCTGTGGATCTGTCCCCCTAGATTTTCTAGTATACTGGGATACGTAGTTAATTCTTCCTGCCATGGAAATTGCGTTCAATAACTTCCTCTTGATCAATTGTGTAAACTTTGCTGTTCTGAATGACTGGATCTTAAAGGGACTTGTGTCTGGCAAGAATCTCTAGAGGACTAATTGAATAACCCTGGTCAAATAAGTTCTCCCCCCTCTCCAAACAACACACACACAGACACATTCAAGCGGCTATCCTTAGTTGTTCTCTAGTAGTTCTTGTAACACGGATGTATGCAGATCCTTTTTATCTTTACCTTTTATATATGGCAGGTTTTTCCCAGTTGCACTGGATTTGTGTTTTACATATGAAGATTTTCGCTCTATGTAAGTAGAGTATAATCTTGTGAAAATTTTTTGCGCATTTCAGGTTATTGGGGATGTGCTCAGCGGAAAAATCATTTCCTAGTCCGTTAAAAAGAATTGTCAATATGTGGAAAATGAATTTCCTTCTTACATGATGTAAATTGTCTTCCAAAATTGAAGGTTGGAGCAGTAGTGCCCCTTACAATTTACTCTTATTTTTAATTTTCTCCACCTTCCAACAGTCTTGGTTTGGCTTGAATCACACTACCACTTTTAAATCATTCAGATTCAATAAATGTGATTGTTGTTTCATATTGGCTAGGCATATGGTCAAAGTCTCTTCTATATAATGATTTGGACAATCCTTAAGCTCAAATCCAAATGAATTACCAGAGTATAATAGTATATCCTATACCAATTCAGGGCCTACCTGCAAGCCAGAAGGTGGGGTAGGTGGGTGGGTGTGCTTGTGCATGTTAAGTTTCACCATTGGTTAGGCGTATCATCATGAGCCATCCTTCTACAATGAGCTTTCTTATGCATTAGATCCCATTATAATCTCAATTCCAGTAATGCTTACTATTTTTCTTATAATTGGGTTCAAATCTGTGTACAAGATGATTGCCCATTGTCTAAGTTGGCAA
Source organism: Arachis hypogaea (assembly GCF_003086295.3). NCBI lineage: Eukaryota > Viridiplantae > Streptophyta > Magnoliopsida > Fabales > Fabaceae > Arachis > Arachis hypogaea. The sequence goes on along the minus strand of NC_092042.1, from coordinate 5,276,287 downwards.
AATCCCTAGTGGTTAGTGTTAGCCATTTGCGTTTTGCTAAAAAACACCAGTGAAGTTCTATGGTGATATTGCCATATCAATTCAAGAACATCAGATGACATTCCCATTTATATATCTTATAGTTATTGTTTCATCTAAATGTAATATCTTACAAACTATTGCTCAAGAAAATGGCTTGTGTACATGTGCAACAATAATCAGAAGAAGCTGCACCCTTTGTATTTAGAAGTTCAAACTTAAGGATCTGTATTAGGAGAAAGATTTTGTGATACAACTGATGGATGTTACTGAATTACATACAACAAGCTTTATAAATACATTTTTAGTACTGCTCATTAAAGATTTCCTAATAAAGTTGATGTTTTTATGAAATATATGATCTATGTAATTTTTCTTAGGTAGAGAATAGATAAGAATTGACAGGCCTTTAGTATAACCTTGTTGGGGAGTGATGTATACACTATGTACAAGGAGTGAACGATACCTAAACAACTGTACCTTATGCGCATTATTGTTAATTCATTATCAACATCAAAACATTAAAAAATCTCTGATCAATGTGTTAGCATGCAATTTGATTTTGTTTTGTAACTGGGGTGGGATTTTTCCTGGCTAAATTTGGCTTCGTGTAGCAAAATTTTGTTCAGCTGGCTAATTTGTAAGGTAGGTTTGAAGTTGCTTGTTTTTATTTGTTATTATTATTTATATAGATTAATACTATAGTCTTGCCCAATAATATTGTTGTGAGTATGATATGGAAATGTGAAATCAAATAGTTTTGTCTGGAAGTCTGTGACCAGACATTAGCCAACTGTTTTCTGTAACTTGTGGCTTCTTTCCTGTGTTGTTCAGGTTCCTCTAGCTCCACTCCAAAGAGGTAATGGCCCCCCATTTGTCAATCAAATGTGGCAGAATGAGTCTCATGGTATTGTTAATCACCCTCCTGAGCAAGGAATCCCTGTCATGATTACATGGAATTATGGTGGTAATAATGTGGCTGTGGAGGGATCTTGGGATAACTGGACATCTAGGTGAGACTTAATGACTCCTGTGACAGCAAGGATGGTTTTCAGTGTTTGATTTGTGCATATTCTGTATTTGAAATAGTAATATATGTATGGTAATACTCAGTTTTAATTACTTGCAGGAAGGCATTGCAACGAGCTGGTAAAGATCACTCAATTCTTATAGTCTTGCCATCAGGTATTTATCATTACAGGTTCATTGTGGATGGGGAACAGAGATATATTCCAGAACTTCCTTATGTGGCTGATGAGATGGGGCACGTCTGCAATCTTCTTGATGTTAATGTATGCATCTTGCTTTCATTTTTTTAGTTTAACTGAAACAACACGTTATGATGCCATATTTTCTGTGATATCTGTCCTCATGTACGCTTAATTGTGCCTGTGACCCTTCTGCATTATTCTAGATCTACTTTTTGGTAAGGGCGATCACTCCAATTAGGTTGTTATAAGATGAACTTGACATATAACAAGCCAGTGTCCTTCTGTGTAGTGAGGAGTGGGAGGGCAGGTGGGCTGGGCAAGAAAAGAATAATTCATTATTGCTGCATGCCTAATGTGGATTTAAGAATGAACATACACAAACACATAATTATGCACCCCATTATTGGTTTAAGGAACCGACTTGAAAAGTTTTGGAACCCAGTTTTTTCATGGTTTCTTGGCTTTGTGAGCATTAGAGTGATGAAATAGGACTATACCTTCCTTCATTGTTTTCTTGTCTATGGAATTTAAGGTTGATGTACAACATTAAGAGAAAAACTGATTATGAAGAATTTTTATATATCACTTTCCCATTAAACCCAGCATAACTGCATTAATTGATTTTCGAAAGTATCATTCTGGTTTCCTGTTTAATGAAAATCGATTTGCTTCTGTTTAGTTATTTGAGTAGTCTTTATGTGAACGTCCTTGTACTCTGCAGGATTATGTGCCAGAAAACCCTGAAGGTGTGTCCGAGTTTGAGGCGCCAGCCTCCCCAGAATCCAGTTATGGTCAAGCGTTCCCAGCCGAGGAAGATTTTGCAAAAGAGCCAATGGCCGTTCCTTCACAGCTGCATCTTACTGTACTAGGTATGGAAAACTCTGACATAGGTTCCTCGTCAAAGCCTCAACATGTTGTGCTAAATCACGTCTTCATAGAGAAAAACTTGGCCTCAAAATCTGTTGTCGCACTGGGACTTACTCACAGGTTTCAGTCGAAATATGTTACAGTCGTCCTTTACAAACCACTCAAGAGGTAAATATGTGACCCGGCTGTACTTTATAAAATCTCCTTTTTGTTTTTTGTTTTTGTTTTTGTTCTTTTGTAGCTTCAGTCTGTAAAGGTGAAAGGTTTGAATAATACTTCCAAAGGTGTTATATGAAGGTCTTGTGTCTATAGATATGCTTCAAAAAAGTAACTCGCGCTTCTTTTTTTCTGAAATGTGTCTTAATCTTTAGTCTTTCAAATTCTGACTTTCTTTCTTGGTAAAGTATTTGATGAGGTTTCCACTGGGAGTCTCATTGATAAGGCTGGCTATTTTATTGCTAAGATGTCTCCATTCCTTATGGTATAACCTCGTCCAATACTTTGCCTTCTTTCTTTCCTTTGTCTTCTACATCCTTGAAACTTAAAAATGGTTTCTTCAAATATGATGTTGAAATATAATGCTGGAGGAGAAATTTCGTTTGGTTATGCGGTTATGCCTGCTTCCAACGAAGAAATGTTCAACTACAAGGCTCATGGGGAAAGTTATTCTAAGTCAAACTAATGGCATATTGTTTAGATTTCTGGAAGTCCTAGACTATATGATCAAATTCAAGTCTAGCTTCTATAATTTTTGTAACCACTTTTTGTAATATGAAAGCTAGAACAAACATGCTACGAATATTTTTCAATTGTGGACGCAGGGTCTAGAGTCTTACTAAACAAGGCCACTATTATGAAATTTTTTTTGCTTTAACTAGAATCCAAAAAAAAAAAAGAAATGGTGTACTTACGGTTAAACCAATTATGATTTAATATGAGTTCATTAGTTACGAACCTATGTAGGTTTTCCTTTTCATCCAAAAACCACGAAAACCACAATCCTTTTCTAGAACAAGGAGTTACAACACGTCCCATGTCACATTAGAAAATCAAATACATAGAAAACTAGGCAGATTGATGTTTGGCTAATCATCGGATTCTGACTATCGTAGCTAAGAGTAGCACAGGGTCAGGGTCGTTATTGCTACTATTATTACACAAGGCCAACACACAAAAACATGAAAGTTCGAAATCACAGAGTAAACACAAGATGCATCCACATTCTTTGGTTTTACAGAGTAAACAGCGCTTTGTTTTTGGTGTTTAAAGGATGATGCATCCACGTTCTTTGGTTCTACGTCTCCTGGAGCAGCCTCTGCTATTCACGCTACCAGTATTCTTCTTCTTCGCTTGAACTTCTCTCTTCTTCTCCCTCCTGCATATTGCACACAACAAAAACCATTGTTTTGAATGAAACAATTCAAGGTGAAACCCATCGTTATGGCAAAACAACAAAGAAGTGCATTAAAGTATAATTATTCTACGAACCCCATATTCTTCGATGCTAACAGATATGATCGCATGACTAAGATGCCGTTCACTTTGGAACAAAAATCATAGATATTTTTCTTCTCCATCCCACTCTTGAATTATTTTTATTTATTCCTTGATGACCCTTTATTAAAAAAAAAAAAAACTATGTTTCTGTTAACCACTCTTTTTTATTGTTAATTTCTTTATTGACTACTTTCTTTTTCTAACACTCTATTAACTACTTTACTAAGGCCCAATTCTAAGATGTTCTCTTATATTTGACTGATTTTATTTTATTTTATTTTATTTATAAAAAAAAGGCTTTTGAAAAGAGGGGTGATATTTATATTTTATACGCTAAATTTTAATCATTCGTGACATGATGGTAGCTTTATTCTATTCCGAGTTTCCCACTTTGAAGTAAACCTATGTAACAAACTAGTTGCATCGCGTACCTAGAAACCAAATAGAGATTCCCACTAAAACAGACTTTATTCTAATCGTGAAACATGAAAATGAACATCATTGTAACTCCAAAGCATGATGCATGAAGATTCAAAACGAGTGATCATACTTGTATCCAAAGCGAGAGGTCGTACATGATGCTTATCACTAAGAATTTTGATATGGTGACATGAGGTGACATTATTAACTTTATTTTTCTTAAATATAAAAAATGCTCCTAAATATGACCGATTTAGAGAAATTTATATATAAAAAAGATTAAAGTAGTTGATGTTTAATTTTTTTAACTAAAATGAATTAAGAACTTCTAGCATTTGAAAAAGAATCTTGTCTAAAAAATTTTCCGGTTACACAAAAATAAAAACTATTTCGCCGTAGTAACAAATTAAAAAGAAAAATATTTTGAGATGATCTCAAAATGAGTTATGTTTATTTAAAAGAAAAACTAAGAGAATAAAAAAGAGGCAGCATAAAACATGAATTCCAACATGCTCAATCATATCAAAAAGTAATGCTAGTGTGTTATTCGAATCTAGATTCATACCCCGACCAAAGGTTTCAGTGCAGAAGATACAAATAAGACACCAAAAAGGCAAAAACAAAGCGAGAAGGTATCAAACTTTTTTTTTTTTGGAATAGAGCTAATATGAATTTAAACTTGAAGTCCTTTTTCTTGGAGAAAGAGCTTAACATGAAGTCATGCCTTTAGAAAATATCTCTAGGAAAAAATCATAAAAACAGGAACAAAAACAAAATCAACGGATCGGAGATAGGTATTTCCCATCTTCAATTTTAAAAAATTCAAAAGGTATATTCGTTAAGACAAACTCTTCCAAAAAAATTTGATAAAGTAAAAATTAAAAATATAATCATTTTTTAATTTAAATAATAAAATTATAAATTCAATAATATTTAATATTCCTATTTTATCATTTTACTAATAGATATTTTTTCTTGTGCTCTAGTTACATTCTTTACTCAAGTATATTTTTTAAACATCGAATTAAAGAACATGTATAAAAAAAATGGGAACACCCTACGGCCTACGCATTCAATTATCCATGTTTAGTAGCTAATGCTTGTTTTTTTTTTAATCTTTTTCTTTGGGTTGTGTTGACCACTTGTGCCATTCTAACATAATTTTCCGTTTTAATTGAGGTGAAATCTATAGTGTCTATAATACCTAATTTATTTGTTACGACAATTTTTGAATATTTAATAATTATTTATTTTTATATTTTTAAAATTAAATATTAATTTTTTATTCTTTTTGGTAAGTTAAACAAACACTTTTAGACACCGTAAGGATCACCTTGGATTGTTTGGGATACCAAAAACTACCCGATATCCTATTACCACAAATTTGATCAATCAAATTCAAGTTAACCACCAAAATAGCGACCTCGTTCGAAATAACCTAGTTGGCGCTTGCTAAGCTAAATGGTTGTATAAAAACATGTGCAGATATTTATTTTACTAAAAGAGTTGGGGCATTGCACTAGAATACTCTAGAGTCTAGACGGCAAAACAGGGGTATGAATTTCAAATGATGAAAAGAAATAACGAATATTCTTTCCTCTCTAAATAGGCAAGTTAAGAAATGCAAAATGATCATAGAAACAATCATATAGCATAAGATGATATTAACACTATTAGCCACCCACATTTATAAAGCACCAAATTGCAAACAATTGTTCTAGGTTCATGATGATGATAATAATAATAATAACCAAAGAGAGAAAAAAGAAAGAGACAAAAAGAGAGGACCAAAAGTTAAGTACCAATGCATGGTGAGACACAAAGCTAATCCAAACTAATGAAAGCAAGGGGCAGAGCAAACAAGCATGATAAGTAATGAGCAAGTACCAATAATATAAAAGCAAACAAACCCGACCAACAAAAACTAAATATGAACCCAAATTTGATGTCCTAATTTGAAAATAGGATAATTTCTCATCACAACTTATCTGCCCTGTCCCTTTTTTCTGTTCATATGCATTTTTTCAAATTTTGATTTGATAATGGTTTGATTAAGGTCCTCACTTAGCCATCATGACTTTGACAAACTCCTCGTAGTTGATCTGCCCGTCGCCATCAACATCGGCCTCGCGAATCATCTCGTCGACTTCCTCATCCGTCAACTTCTCACCGAGGTTGGTCATGACATGGCGGAGCTCAGCTGCGGAGATGAAACCATTTTGATCCTTGTCGAACACCCGGAAGGCTTCCTTCAGTTCCTCCTCTGAGTCAGTATCCTTCATTTTGCGAGCCATCAGGTTAAGGAACTCGGGGAAATCAATAGTACCATTGCCATCGGCATCAACCTCATTAATCATGTCCTGAAGTTCTGCCTCAGTGGGGTTCTGCCCAAGCGACCGCATGACGGTACCAAGTTCCTTGGTAGTAATACAACCTGTTTACATGTATAAAGTTAGTTAAGGTGTCAATTGTCAAAAAATATACAAGTAATTGAACTCCACAACCAAAAAGCATGATCCACTATAAAGAACAGATAACTAGACCTAAATTAATGTTCCTTCTCAAATCCTACTCTCTCTATTTTGTCAAAGGAAAATAAAAGCATTAAAAAAAGTTTGATTTTGATGCTGTAAAACATTTTCTACAATCCTCCAAACACATCCATTCTTTTGAATGACCATTCACACTATCCATGTAAAAGGTAATTATTTTTTCTGTGGTGGCCTTATGTAATTAGATGTACATGTAAAAATATTTATATCGGTAGTGTATCAAAATTAAATTCTAAAAAAAAAAGCTATATCAACCCTAGTATTGACACCAACTAGAGGTTATATTCTCATCTATAAGAAACCAACTCCAACATTCCACTACATTAATCAATAGATGCATTCATCACTAATAGCATATGGAAACGCAAATCAACTAATTTACCCAATTATAACAGGATACTAATGCTAATCTAGAAGAGGATTAGTGATTAATCAAATATTTTTACATAGCACCAGCACTGGATATCAAAATATGCAAATTTATAAGAGTAAAAAAAAAAACAGAGATCAAATCTCCGGTTACAAAATCATATGATTAGCAAGGGACTCACTAACCACAAAATATCATGACAAACACGATCACATGCTGCATTAAAACATGCTAAAAAAACAGATACATGCTGAAAACTAATTGAAAGCAAAAATGTCAATCCTTCACAAAAATAAGAGCTAAAAGTCAAACGAGAAGGAACCCTAACCCTAGATCAAGCAAAAAAGCAAAAAAAAAATTATCATTTCTAGAAGGAGGAATATCAGAAAACCGATATATGCAAAAAGAGAAGAATTGGATTTAGATCTAAGAAAGAGAGAGAAAAGAGGGAAAAGGGAATTAGGGATCTGAGAGAAGAGACCATCGCCGTCCTTGTCGAAGAGGCTGAAGGCCTCCTTGAACTCGGAGATCTGTTCATCGGTGAGTTGATCGGCCATTGGAGAAGGTGATTGGGGAGCGAGAAAATCTGAGAGAAAGTGAAGGGAAAAAAGGGAAGAGAAGAAGAGTGCGTTTATTTAGAAAACGAAAGAAGAGAAATATGCTATTTATATACACTTTTACTCCCTTTCACTTCCAATTTCCCACTTTCTCTCTCTATTTCTGGAATAATTTCTTCCTTTTTCTGTAATTTTTTTTGTTTTTCTGTTTAAGAAAAGAATCTTATTGTCGTTTGGTTTCATAAAATTTTTATTTTTTAAAACTATAGTTTATAATAAACACAAACAATATTACTATAATAAAAATGAATGTAAGAGTTAAATTTAAAAATTAATGAATATATAATATTATGTTAGATTTTTTAATTTTGATAAATATAAATCAATTTTAAAAAAATTTACTTTAAATATTTTCAAAAACATATCTGATTTTTAAAAATTATAAGTACAAATATATGATTTTTTTATTTATTAAACTGTGTTTTTGAAAAACACAAATACCTATTTAAAAATTTTACCAAACTAAACCTTAATCTTAATATTATACATAACTAATCATGTTTATATATTCAATTAACAATAAGAAATATATTATTGATACTAATTTATAATAATGCTATGTACGCATAATATATTAGTTTTAGCTATAATGCATTTATGTATAAATATATATGTTATTTAATTTATTTTTAATATATATTTTATATAAATAATTAATTTTTTTTATTTTTTTTATATATATATAATATAATTGATTGAGTTAATATTTGTTAATTACTCACATAAAGTTATTAAATAATAATTAAGATATTAACACGTATTATATAAGCAGTTTAGTTAAATATATAATAACGATGTTCAACTTCATCTTCAAAATTAATTAGTGCATGAAAAAGTTTATTACTAATATTCTAATAACAATACTGTGATGTGCGTTAATGTATATCGTTGTGAATTTGTTATAAACGGTCCTAATAAAAGAGTACTACCTTTTTTGCTAAAAATAGCATTTCCAATAATATTGAGTTTTCTTAGTTTTTGTATTGATATGTGCTTTTACAAAACAAAACTCGCAATAACTATATAGAATAATACATAATCTTTTATTTCTTAATATTGTCAAGAAAATTAAATATTTATGTAGTAGCAAAAAATCTGTAAGCATGCGTAGAGTTTTAAGTAAAATCTCATTACTTTTTGAATTACTAGAAATAATATATGTTTTTTTCCTTAAAAATTTAGTTTCAAATTTGATTTGTGTGAATAGCAAAGAGAAGTTTCATACTTTTCATTTTATGATTGTTGAGCTAAGCCAAACAAGTTATATAATAAAGTAAAGGAGTCTAAGTATAGGGAGAATGGTCAACTTTGCTAAACCAACTTTGTAGAGAAACTTCCACTCAAGGCGAAGTATGTCTTAAAAAGGTTGATGTTTCAAAGAGTTGGACACAATTAATCAATTACCTTGATATTTCCATAGGCATTTCTTTGCAACTCTTACTTGACAATGACATAGATGGTTGTGGATTTTGTAGCTTTTTTTTAGGGAAAATTATTAACAGTTTTTTTAATGGTTTAATTAGTAGTAAATTCCTATAATTTTAATAATTTTTTATTTAGATCTTTATAGTTTATTAAATTTGTAACAAAAATATTACGTGCAGACAAAAAATTAGTTAACAAATCAATTATTGTGTATTTATATATAAATACATGTAATGTTTAACTCATTTTTGATATGTATTTTACATTTCAATACACATTTCAATACACATTATATATAAATGACTGATCTAGTGACTGTGTTTTAGTATACCCGTATCGAATTTGTAATAAAAGAAAGGTGATGGTCTATCCATATGGTTTAAAGGGGAAGGTTCTTTCTTCTTCATAGAGACAAGGATTTCTTCCTCCAAATATGATATTCGTTATTGTTGGGTCCTACTAATTCATGACTGGAAATTTGTTTCATGGTGTAAGAAGATATAAAGAGATACATTTGGTTTAAAGTATTGCAAATCATACACCATGTAACCGATAAACCACATTTATTTTATTTTTTAATTTGAAACTTTTAAGGGATAAAATGATCCCAAATAAAAACCCCAAGTGGTAGTTAAATCTCCAAAACACTTTGACAGTTGCATTGATTTACAAAGATCACAAGCTAGCTAAGTCAAGTGCTTTCTTTTAATCTCGTTCTTTTGACCACTTTACCCAGCACAAATGCTTTTAGACCATGATGGCATCATTGTACAACTCGAATTTATAAGTAAATTACAACACATGTCTAGATCCAACCTACGTACAAGGTAGGTTTTGCTGTGAGTAATCATGTGCGAGAGAGTTTTAACTTTTAAGAGGTTTGGATTCTTCAAAGTTTTAACTTCAAAAATAGAAAAATTCACTTAATATGTAGCTTTTACTTTCTGAATGATATTCTTTTATCAAACAACTATATAGAGCTTTCTTTCATCATCAAATGATCCCAAAAACAATGATATAGCATAAGATGATATTAACAGTAGTCATGTGAAAAGCACAAATGCATCCAATTGTTCTAGGTTCATGATAATAACCCCAAAAAGAAGATGAAAGGTGAAGTAGCATTGCATGGTGAGACACCTAATCCAAACTAATGAAACAAAGGGCAAGATCAAACAAGTAGGATAATACTAATAAACAGTACACCAATGAAGCAAACAAACCTGACCAATAATAAAAACTAAAGACCCCAAATCAACATGTCCTCTAATGAAATAGAATTCTCATAAAAACTTATCTGCCCTGTCCCTTTTTCTGTTCATATGCTCTTAAATAAAATTTTAAATTGTAGTTTGATTGGCCTTTTCTCACTTAGCCATCATGACTTTGACAAACTCCTCATAGTTGATCTGGCCATCACCATCAACATCAGCCTCACGGATCATCTCGTCAACCTCCTCGTCTGTCAGCTTCTCACCAAGGTTGGTCATGACATGGCGGAGCTCAGCTGCAGAGATGAAGCCATTCTGATCCTTGTCGAATACGCGGAAGGCTTCCTTAAGCTCCTCCTCAGAATCGGTATCCTTCATCTTGCGAGCCATCAGGTTGAGGAATTCAGGGAAATCGATGGTACCGTTCCCATCAGCATCAACCTCGTTTATCATGTCCTGCAGTTCTGCCTCAGTCGGGTTTTGCCCAAGCGACCGCATCACGGTTCCAAGTTCCTTGGTGGTAATACAACCTATACCATGTTAAAAAATAGTTTAGTCATAAAAAACAGAGAGGATTCAAGCATACAAGGAAAAAGCATTCTTCACTTTAAAGAACAGGTGCTTAGATCTAACATTCATTTTTCTTTTCAAATTGCATTCTTCAACTTTGCTCAATGAAAAAAGTTTCGACAAACACATCATCAATCATAGCAGTAAATAAAGAGTACAAAATCGACAACAGCAAAGCCTTATCCTTAGAGGGTGTTGGCTACATAGATCAAATGACACCATAGTTCCCTTTCATAGATCATATCTGTGTTACCATGGCAGTAATGTAAGTAATGCAAGAGTGTTATCCATAAACACTTCAGCTCATTTTTAACTTTTTTGCATCAAATTAAGAATCAAGAAACCAACATGATAAACATATAAATGTATTAATTAACAGTTAATTAAGAGAGCACCAAAGCAGAGCTTTATTTTATTTTCTAAAAATATTCCAGATCTCTTACATGAATGATTTGACATTGTTTTCATCTTCGGATGCATGAGTGGTCCTCATTAATTAACTATTCTGCCAACCATCCTTGTCATTGACTATGCATTACAGGACAACAATTTCAAAAAAAAATCAAGTTTCAATTTTATTATCACACACATTGATAACTACACAGACAAATAATAGGGACCAAAATACTGCTTAACTGTACTACACAAAAGGGGGCCACACGTTTGCAATTCCAAACATATGCAATCTTGATTTATGAAACAACAAAACAATCAATCAATCAAACAAACAAATCTCAAGCTGCAATTAGAATAACAGTAATGCATAAATTACAACTACCTTAATTACTAAACCGTCCCAATGATCCAACAATATCCAAACTCATTAACACATAACATCATCACATCAAGGATCAAATGCCACATTACATAACGGCAAAACATAGTAACAGCCCAATCCACATAGAAAGAATCAACTGCAGAAAAGTCAAACGACAAGAAACCCTAGATCAACAAACAAAAAAACGTTTCTAATTTTACCATTTCTGAGAAGACGGCATCAAAAAAATTCGACACATGCAAAACGAGCTGAATTCAAAATCAGATCTAAAACACACGGAAGAAAAAACGACGGCAAACAAAAAAATCATAGAAAAAAGAAAATAAAAGGGATCTGAGAGATAAAATACCATCGCCGTCCTTATCGAAGAGGCTGAAGGCCTCCTTGAACTCAGAGATCTGTTCGTCGGTGAGTTGATCGGCCATTGAAGGAAGAAGAAGGGTTGTGTTTGGGGAGCGAGAAAATTTGAGGTGTTTGGGAGAGAAAACGGAACGAAAATGAATGTGTCTGTGTTTGTGAGAGAAAATGATATCATATGTAACAAGGATTATTAATAATATTATGCTCAATTTATATTCATTTTATTTTATTTTATTTTATGTGGTAAAAATTAAAGTTCTTACAAGCTTCGTATTGGGGTCTCTGTTGGGTTGGGTTTGAGTCAACCTAATAATTTGTTCGTTATTTCCATTCTAAATTTGTCTATAACTTTAAAAAATGAATTATTAAATTAATTATTTATATAAATTTATATTAAAATAAAAATATATATTCAAAATATATAAAATAATATATATAAATATAATAAATTTTTAATATATATAATATTCTAAAAATTATCTGAAGGTTGTGTTTGAATGTGAGGTTGAAGCTCTTCGAAAAAAGTAATTTTCGACTTAGGCCTACTCTGATACGCTCCATCAGAGTTGTTTGTGAGGAGGGGGAATAATAATAAGTGATAAATTAATAACTACCGTTGAAGTAATTATACTATTGATGGTGGATAACTATTCCTTTTTCTAGAGGTTGTTGAGATTTCTAGTAGAGATTAGTTATAACTTTATCAAAGGAGAGCATTCTGTCCAATCTTTATTTCGGTAGTTGTGTGTGTTTGGATTACAGTTTGCAACGGAGGATGTATAAAATTGATTTTGATCAAAAGTGAGTTGGTATTAACGTGATTTATGTTTGGTAATTTTTATTTAAAATAGACTATAGTAAACTACATATTGTTTGGATTACATTATTCAAAGTCATTTTTAGATAAAAAATTATAAAAAAGGACATGAATTTAAATAATTATTTTATGTTATCTTATAATTTTATTTTAAATATTTAAATAAATTTTATATTTTTTCAGTACTTTCAGTATTTTTTAGTACTCTAATAGAATTAATAGAATCATAATACAAAGTAAAAAAATATTTCATAAAAAAAATAACAATAACAATAAAAAAATTCATATAAAAAATAATAATATACATAAACATAAGAAAGTATTAGAAAAAAATATTATAAAAAAACAATAAACATATGAATATGAAGGACATAATTGGTACATAGAATATAAAGTTCAATCCAACGTGAAAAGATCAACGAAAAAGTTAGAATTTTTAGCTTTTGATAAACCAGGTTGAAGATAGAAATTATTTCTGCGTTTACAGAATAAAAATATTGTCAAACACGATGATGAAGCGTTCAAGGAACTCAAAAGAGGGTTTTTCTCTTTTCCAACGCAAATCCAAATACACCCGTTATCGTTGGAAATAAATCCTCTCTATTTTTGTTGTCACTGGAGAGAATAAAGTGTAATTTCTCATCTTTAATTTTACAAGTGGGATCAAAAATAAATAAGAAAGAAAAAATAATAAAAGGTGAGATTTTTCACTGAATACTATCCAATTTTTTTTACTGGAGAGGATTCACTCCCGTTATCGTCTGGCCTTATATTTTTATTTAATAAAAAATGAAAATAATATGATTCTTTTTAATTAAATATTTAATAAATTTTATTTATGTATATAAATTTTAATAAATATAAATATAAGTTATGTTAATTTGTGTATATAAATTTTAGTAAATATAAATATAAATTATATAATTTATATATAAAAGTTTATGTAAATAATTAAATATGAGTGTAAATTATTAGCTGCTAAAACTGATTCAAAACGATAATAAAATTGAATGCAGAGTGGAGAGCGTGTGATATTTTTTCTTTCCAAATCAAGGTGCGTTTTTTTTTTCACTCTGCACTTGCAAACGAAGAAAATGAGTGTCAGAAGAAGAAAAATGGAGAAACTTGCAAACTCTTTTTCGGTGTTAGAACTTGACGCTGATGATAGCCATGTCCACCCTCTTCCTCCTCCTTCCCCTTCCACTGCCACTCATGGTAATACTTCTATTATTATTATTATTATTATTATTATTATTATTATTATTATTATGTGATAAAAATTAAATTTTTCAGCTGCTGAAATTAGTATTTAGGGTTTCACTTTTGCTGTTGTGATTTATCTGGGTATTTAATGGGAGGCTCAGTGAGCTTTGATAGTTATTCATGCTGTTGTGATTTATTGGGTGGTTGATGTTTTGTGACTTGTAAGCTCATTCTTCAACTTTAGAGTAATAGATTTTGTTTTGATTTCATTTGATTGAGATTACTTTGGAGCAAATTAGATATCATGTTATTGTCCTTGGTGAAGAAATTTGAGCTTTATTGTGCTGTATTTCTGATATAAACACATGCCGAGTTTTTCTTCTGTGTGATTAATGTGTGTTTATATGAATGTTCCTGTACATGATAAAAATCACTAGTGTAAAAGAAAAAGGAAAGTGTTCACCTGATTAGCTCCAATTCGAGTTTCGTTTAGTGAGTAGACTGATTTGGTAAGAAGTATAAAAGAAACTAAGTTGGAGTACCTACAAGATCATTAGTCAAGGCTGGATTTTGCTGCACCGATGATCGAACAATTATGTTTTGGTAGCCTCTTCTTGGTCGAGTGAGAAAAAGGCGGTTGTATTGAGACATTTGCCATGCTGTTTTGATATTTTTAATTAGATTATGTGTATTAGCTACTAGACTTTGTCAACAGTTGCTTCATGGTAGGAGTGTTTTGCTGATTAGAATTGTGAGAGCTAACAGCTGCTATATACTTCTTTGGTGCAGGTCATAGCGATGAGAGAGTTAATGGCAATGGTGACACTTCTCTGGTAAAAATTGAGAAACAAAAAAGCGATAAGAGAGTTAATGGCAACAATGCTGACTCTTCAGTAGCGAAAGATGATGAACAAAACCAACTTGATGTAGCGGCTCCTTTATGTGAATACAAGATGCCTCTTGTTTGGATTGACTTGGAAATGACCGGTAAGCTTGTAGAACGAATGAATATTTTTCATTTCTGCTTTTCTTTGTGATTGATGTTGTTCATAAACTGCTAAATTAGTCAGTGGCAACTCATAACATTATGTGATATATTACACACATTGATAATTTGGTATCTAGAATTTTAGACAACTTCAAAGTAAATATTCTATAAAGATATGCTTTCCAGAGATCGTAGTATTTATTATTTAGTGCCTGATGCTCCCCCCCCCCCCCCCCCCCCCACACACACACACACATTTCATTTTTGAAGCATTAAACCTTCTCTATATGTGTAGGTTTAAATATTGAAGTGGATAGAATACTGGAAATTGCTTGTATAATTACAGATGGAAATTTAACCAAATCGGTGGAGGTAGTTTCTCATTTCATATCACATTTTCATGATTGTTATTTTTATGTTACATTAAGTTGTCTATGAAAGCAATTTTCTGTGATTATAGGGTCCGGATTTGGTCATCCACCAAAGTAAGGAGTGCCTTGACAGAATGGGAGAATGGTGTCAAAGTCATCATGCAGCCAGTGGTGAGTAGAATTCTTTTGTAACTTTATTTTTCTTGATGTTGAAAAAAAGGAAAAGAAGAGAGGTAAGATCATGGCTATGATAGATATCCTTATGTGAGGGAATTCTTTTGTTCATGTATGGTTGATTGGTAACTATCTATTTACATTATTTAGCTTTCTTTTTTCTTTTCCAGTGAATTGAGATTTGGGATTGACTAATGCTTGTCAATAAATTTAGGTTTAACAAAAAAGGTGCTTAAAAGTACAATTAGCGAAAGAGAAGCTGAAAAGCAGGTTTGTACTTTCTAGTAAGTATAGTACCAGCTCTATTTCATAAGAAATTATGCCTATCCGGTTGATTGGAACTGTGGTTTCATATATATTCAATTTGCTGGTGAAGAAACATAAATTACTTGTTTTCCTTCTCAATATCACAATTCGACTCATCATAAATGGATGCCTTGTCTTGTGCCATACCATGTTGCGATTGGAGCCTGGAAGTTGATCTTATAGGTAGATGGATGTAGCATAATAAATGCCTTCGTGTTTTCTCATCCCATGTTATGATTGGTCCTAGAAATTTGATCTTATAGACGTGTGATTTGCCCCCGAAGGAACTACATACTTGCTAAGCAGTTTTGATGTCGAAAATTTGCAACGTGAAAAAGTAGTTTTGTTGCACTTAACTTTATCGAAATCATTTCTGTAATGTAAATCTTCAATGCCTTGGAAAATTACAGGTTATTGAATTTGTTAAGAGACATCTTGGTTCATACACCTACTCCCCTCTCTTGGCAGGAAACTCGGTTTACGTGGATTTTCAATTTCTAAAGGTACAAATTCTTTCATAACCGTCATGACAAAGATTTGTTAGAATTGTTTTCTATACTATACTACATTAGTACATTACTGGGTAAGTGATTATATCTTGTACTTGACTTTAGAATCTATGTATAGAATTGAAAACCGATCCCTTTACCTTCTGCATATGTTGATCATGCTTTATTGAAAGTATATATATTTTTATATAACAAGTGCTTACTAGATTCTTATTTTCTTTGTGTTGGCAGAAATACATGCCGGAATTGGCTGCTCTCTTCTCTCATGTGCTTGTTGATGTTAGTAGCGTTAAAGCTCTTTGCATCCGCTGGTATCCAAGGGGTAAGAAATTATATAATTAGCATTTTATGCAATTTCTTTCATCTTTGTGCATTGTATAATATGTTCAATAAACTTATAAACTTCAAATTCACCAAAAACAAAACTTAAATGCTTGAGATTGTTGGACAGTTCTAGTTGCTATAATCTGCATTGTTTGCATAATCTAAGATGTGAACACAAATCTTTCGTTTTCTCGTATATCCATGCATGCATTGAGTTGGCTCCAAATCTAAACTCGTAACTAATGTGATACAAGACCCAATTCAACCTAAATGCAAATATGATCCATGACAGGCATTATGGCATCGTTTGATCCATATAGTTAAATCTCATTTAGTAGAAAAAGGCTATGTTGTTGTTTTCAAGCTTGAGTGATTATGATTTATCAATTGATATGGCCCATTTTTTTTTTGTTGAAAACATTTAAGAAAAAAAAGCAAAAAAGAAAAAAAAAATCTTTCATCGATTCTTGGTTTGCGAAGAAATCCTTGTTGATTTCCTAGTTTGTGAACCATCTTGTGCAGATCAGAAGAGAGCACCTTCAAAAGAAAACAAACACAGGGCCATGGATGACATTAGAGAAAGCATTGAGGAGCTTAGATACTACAAAGCAAGTATCTTCAAGCCTAAGTCCAAGAAGTGATGGAGTTGAAAGCAGAAGGCACCATTTGAATATTTAGAGGTGTTACAGGTAAACCTCACAAGATTTTAGGGATGTAACAACTGGCTCGTGATTGTGGATACAATATATATTTTTGCAACAGTTGTATAATCCCATAATATTGATTTTGCACGAGTAACGCTTGTAACTTTTTTTTCAACTCTTTTAAGTCAATTCATGTACATTTATTTAAATGAGAAAAACGAAATGTTTTAATTTCAATTTGTGTCCATCAATTTAAATATTTTGGTTCTATTATTCGGGACAATAGAAAATTAAAAGATTATGTAAATCATAAGATTCATGCAGGTTAGTCAAGATAATAAAGTACTTATTATATAACAATAAAGTACTCTTAAAATATTGGATTAATCTCTACATACAAGTGTTTTGCATTTACAAGTTTTATAAGTTCGAATGAAATCCACCCATTAAACGCACAAATATATAACTTTTATTTTTTAAAAGATTTCATTTCTTTTTTCGAGTTTCTTGTCAAATTTGTTGGATCTCCTTTATGCGTTCTCTCTTTGTTTCGTTTTTTTTGGATTTTTTTGGTTTCTGAAATCAAGTTTTGAAATCATTTTGAAGATAATGAAACTTCAGAAATACACGCAAATGATTACATAAATACACCCAAACGATTACAGAAATACATCCAAACGTTTACGGAAATACATCTAAACAGTTACAAAAAGGATTACAGTTTTCTTCTTGAAATCTTTTAATGTTTTGCTGGTTAAGGATGATGCACATGGCAGATACAATCTAGAAGAAAAACTTAGGAGAACAATAAACAGTACCTTGAATAATGTTTCTTCCTTTTTTCTGGTGATTTTTTATGGAGATTTATATCTTTTCTTCTTGATTTCTTCTACTCTTTGCGAAGAGTTGGAATGTTTCTGCAAAATCGTAGTAGTTTGTTTTGAATGTCCCTTGAATCTTGATGGTTTGTGTTTTGATTGAGGAAGAGTGAACATGTTGTGGAAGGGGCGCGTGTTTTTTTTTTTTTATGGTTTGCGTTTTGATTGAAGAAAAAGACGAAGAGTGAACGTGTTGTTGAAGGAGCGCGTGTTTTTTTCTTAGACTTACAGCAACTTGTATAACTTGTAAGTAAAAAAGGCTTGTATGTGTAGTAGGCCTCTAAAACATTAAGGTAAATTTCATTGTATGTAATTGAGTATTAAATGAAGATGTTTTAATAGATAAGCGATCATACCTATAAGGACAGGATAAAGAATGAAAATAGCACATTGTTTAAGAGATGTAAAATTTCGTTTTTACGTGGTTTGGATATGTAAAGAGAAGGTCAATAAAGTATCCAGTGAAAATGGGGGATTAGGATCATATCGACAAAAGGAATAGAAAGATCTTAAAAACGTCTCTGCATACAGTGGTCAAACGAAATTTGTGTAAACGATAGTAAACATTATACCATGATAGACAAATACAGTGTTTGAAATTTAGATATTCTTAAATTTTAGTATATTTCAAATATAAGATATTAAGTAATATAATTACATTTCCTTCTATTTTTAATTTTTTTGTTTGGTTGAGGTAATTAATTATATTCAATTTTTAGAGAGAAGAGGAAATTGAAATTCCTTCCCTTTTGGAAGGAATTAAAATTCTTAATTTTTAATAACCAAAATTTCTAATTAAAATCTCTTAATTTTGAATTCTCCTTTAAAAATACCCAAACACATTATTCTGTCATTAAAAATTTTAAATACTCTCTAAAATCACTTTCCCCACTTTAATTACCCCATCCATGCACTCTTAGAGAGGTAGAGTTGATTCTAGGTAAAATTTAGTGCATAATTGATTTCGTAACATTGATTGTAGACTAGAGTGATTTATGTTTGATAATTCCTCTAAAATGATACTGATAGAAACTAAAATAGTTGCACTTCTCTAGTATCTAGAGGCCATAATTGATTTTGGATAGAGGTAACGCAAAATTGATTTCCCTGCCGAAAATCAATTCCAGCACCTCCCAAACAAACGAAATTATACTGTTTACAATCACAATGCCTATTTCCACATTCCACATTACTTACGAAACAAAGAGTAGGAGGAAACAAACAAACAACAAAAAGTTCAACTATGTAACCTATGGACAACTTCCTATAATATCATACTCGTCAAAATTAAGGGATCTAAAATATCCTGTTAATATTCAAATTGCAATTATGGTGATTGCCAACAAGCTGAAAATATCACCAATGAAACATTTTGAACAAGATTGCAACAAGTAACTTCACTAATTGCAATTATGCTGATTGCCAACATTTTGAAAATATCACCAATCAAATCCAGGGAGAGAAGTGAAACCATTAAGAATCAGTCCATGTTGCACCATGAAGCAAGCGACTCCAAGCCAAGGAAGCGATTGGTTTTCTCACTAAAAAATAGCTGTTCTGCTCTCATTGAAAACAGGAAGTTTAATTTTTGTAACAACCAAGTGCAAGAAGAAACATAGGTAATGCCAGCTTAGAAATACCTACGTTGTTTATGGTATTATTACCTGTTATATTCCCACTTAAAAGATAAAATTGATCTCACAATAGCCTGCTGAGGTTCTTGATAAGTAGTTTCAAATTCTTTCTTGTGCTCTCATCACCAGTGAAACCCAGAATATCAGAGCTAATATTCTGTAATAATGAAACCAAAAAGCAAACAATAGAATTAAGTAAAAATTCACAATAATTAGACTCAGCAATTTCAAGATATCATGGGTCAAACCTCAATGTTCTTCAGGGTAAAAATAAGGGTGTATATGGACTTTTGGATAAGTTCGGTGTTCTCAGGGGTCATAATTGATGAATGGACCCGTCTGCAAACAGAGGAGGTGATTTCTGTTAGCTGTCACAGTTCAAGGTTTTTACATTAATAATCATACAAATTACAACTGTTCTATCATCCCAGTGAAGTATCCTCATGCAGCGTCTATCCAAACATTAAGACATTAAAATTCTAGTTTGCATCCCTTAACTAGTAACAATGTGCTACATGGTTATATGTTTAGATATATATGAACAAATAGCCTTAACCTCAAATCATCAGTAGCTTGGGTAAGGCTTCGGGTTAAACCCTCAACTTCCTTCAACAGACCATTACCACGAACTTCGGCCAACAAAGGTTGAACATCTTCAGCCATGGCTTGCATCTGAGGCATCACTAAATCAAAACGAAAGTTTGGGCATGAGAATGCAAGAATTGATGAAGTATTACAAATAAAAAACCGCAAACACCTGGACCTACTGAAGAGGGATGATATATGAATATCAGAAAAGATTTAGATGCACGTTTAGACACCTATATTATCTTAGTCAAGTCTCCGATGGTCTTGATTTGATTTAAATTAGGACTCTCTTATGCTATATAAAGAGGCTTAGTGGGTATAACATGAGAATCATGTTTTTCTTCTATATTCCATGATTTTCATTTCTAAGTCTGTAATAAACAATCATGTTCTAATTGCTACATCATACCATAATCAATGACAACAAAATTAAGATAAAGACACCGATGACAGAAGTACAGCAAATGCAATAAAGGGTAACGGAAGATACCAATCTTTTGTTCATAATCATGCATATATCCACTTTTAATTGACAAGAAATGTCCGGTTCAACAGTCTGGTCAGAAAATTTTATTTTGAGACCTCAAAAGCACACCAGCATCATGAAATTACATCACACCTGTATAAGAAGTGGTCTTGCTTCTTCAATGATGGAAAGAGCCCGTTCAGCCAATGAATAGCTTTTTGCGATACCAATTTCCTCTACATCTCTCCCAAGGCGAGTAAAGATCCCAACCAATGCATCCAAGCTTACTCCTTGATGACCCTTGATCTTTTCTCGATCACACACAATAAGACCTTCTTTAGAACATGATTGATCAAGAGGTCCAACAGAAGGTGTTGGAATTGGATCCTTGGGAGTGATATCAATTATAGTTTCCATAAGTAGACCCGATTGGTTAACCTCAACCAATGAATTGCGTGGTATAATTGTTTTATCATCTTCAACCTACAAATTGGAAACTAATTGCTTACTAATAGAAGGCAAATAAAACAACAAATATCAAACCAAAGCAGCATTGGCATAAATGTTATACATTATCTTTATCCTATAAAAACAGAAATCTAGTCACTTATTACTAGAAGACGGCAACTAAGACAACAAATATCAAACCAAAACGACAATGGAATGATTCCCTTTTTATAATTTTCAACCTATAAAAATCATAGACTAGTTCACATTATTACTAGAAGGCAGCAACTAAGGCAACAAATATCAAACCAAAGCAACAATGGAATAATTCCCTTTTTATCATTTTCAACCTACAAAATTTGAATCAACTAAAGGCAACAGATATCAAACCAAAACAACATTGGCATAATTGATTTATATCATCTTCAACCTACAAAAGTAGAAAGAAAACTAATTGCTTAAACAACAAACATCAAACCAAAGCAACAATTAAGACAATGGAAAGATTGTTACAATGATTCACACCTCAACAACTGCCTCAATGCTTTTCAAGGAAGGATTCACACGAATGACACTGCCAACTGTGACTCCTCTGATTCTCACAGGTGTTCCAGTGCATATACCACAAGCCTGCGCAAACTCGAAAACCGCAGTGTACTTTCTGAACTTAGATCTTATCTGGAAGCTCCTCAACCAAGCCAAGCTCAGCACAAAAAGCACAGTACCTGAGATCAAGAACAGTCCAACACCACCCTCCCAAATGCTCCTATGACCAAACCCGAAATCACCTAACGGACGCAGAGTTTGCCTCCAAACTGTTCGAGGAATGTCCAGAACGACCGAAAGCGGGTTCTTCGATTCCGAAGTAGAAGAAGATGATGATGATTGTTGCGCATCACCACCACCACCACCAGAAGATGCAGTAACCCTTATCTTGTTTATTATCTGTTTGCGATGTCGAAATGGGAGAATTGGAACGCAATTCAAGGAAGTTCCGTGGTGTGGAATCAGCGAAGAAGCTTGAAATGATGATGAAACACGAACAAGTGTGGGGTTCACAACCACCATCTTCATAACTTTTGGTGCTGCAGAATGAAACTTGAAATCAAAACCATAACCATGGAAAATGTTGTTATCATCTTGAAATTGGAGAATAAACTACGAATTGAACAAGAAACATAGATCGCAATGAAAATGGAGATTTACAAATAGTAAGGTAAATTCAGAGCGAGAGAGAGAAAGAAAGAGAGGAACCTGTGATGGTTGCGTAGGAGAGAGAGAGCGAGAGGAATGAACGTATGACTGAGTGACGAGTCAAAGAATGAGTGAGTGAATGAGCGAGTGATGAATTTGGGCCTATTGGGCCCACGTTAATCTCTTTCTGTGTGTGAGTGCTTGTCTCAGCACTACTTGGTTGACTAGAGTTTATTCCCCCTTCAAAGTTCAACCCATCAATTATTTATTCACAAATCACACATGATTCATGAACAATGCATTCATATCTATGAAGCACATATACTTCTTTAATTGATTGTGTTAGATATATTTTGAATATGACACATATTAATATTTATTTAATATGTATATTTTCTGCATTCAACCGTATTTTAATAAAAAAAAAAATTTTGGACACATTTTAGACATATTTAAATACTATCATATATCAGCGTGTTTAATCTTTTTTTAACATATATTCTTAAAATGAGTTTAAAAATAATATATATTATTAATTATTAAAATAAAATATATTTTAAATACTTCTAAACTATCATTTCAATTTATCGAAAAAATACTTTATATTTATATATATGTCATGTCTCTGTGTCTTATAAAAATTTTAAATTCGTGTGTCTGTATATCTGGTGTCCGTATCTGTATCCATACATCATAAATTCATATACATCTGCTGGTGTGTTTGTCAAATGATTTGAAAAATTTATTTAGAAAAGTTTATTTAAATAGAAGAATGAAGTCAATTTTATAGAGTTTGAATAATCGAAAGCAAAATCATGAGGGTTTCAAACATCCTAAATCAAAAGCAAAATCAACAAATTATCCCAAATCAGTCCTTGTTACAAATTTGTAATCTTTCAATTTTTAATAATAGCTAATTAGCTATAGGGTACAGTATCATGTTACAATGTTACCTACAACGATTTAGTAGCTTAAATTGTTAATGGATTACATGATAAAATATATTT
Organism: Arachis hypogaea; assembly: GCF_003086295.3. Lineage (NCBI taxonomy): Eukaryota > Viridiplantae > Streptophyta > Magnoliopsida > Fabales > Fabaceae > Arachis > Arachis hypogaea. The sequence goes on along the minus strand of NC_092042.1, from coordinate 5,252,841 downwards.
TAGAAAAATAAAATTATACACCACACTCTTTTCTAATGTCCATTATATATAATAAATATTATTTAAAAAATTGTAATTATTTATTAGTAAAAATAATTCCTTTTCTCTCTTTTTCCTCTCAATACCATACAACACCCCAAACCACCACAGCTTCACAGACCCACAAGCATGAGTTAAAGGATAAGTGACGAGGAAGATTAGATATATTTCATATATATACACAATCTACCAATTTTCTTATATAATTTTTTTTTTTGTTCAATGAACATATATGGCTCAAGCTCTAGGTGGATACATTCTTACATAAAAACTGTGCATGCATGCTTTCCAACAATAATAGCATGGAAACGCAACAGTAACATGTATGTGATGTGAGTACATTTGTCCAAAACAAACCTAACAAGAAAGAAAAGAAGCTATGCTGGTGGGGCAAGCAAAATAACAAATCAAGAAATTGCAAAATATGGTGGAAGCTACAGAAGAAGAGATCATTATCATAGCTAGACATCAATTAAATTACACTTAGATTTCATAATTGACATCACTTGGCTTCTTTCTTTTGCATATCCTCTTCTGTTTTCCAAACCACGTCGTCCAAGCATGTTGACAGGTTTTTATAGAACTGCACAATGGTGAAAAAGAGTATCAGTTTCTTTTCGCACTTTTTGGTATATTCTTACTTTAGTGAGTAAATAGAAGGTTTAATTACTTTGTTGGTTAGTATAGTTTCACCAAATTTGTAATTAGGTCTTTATACTTTTTTTCCTTTTCAATTGGGTTCCTATACTGCTTCTAATTTCATAATAAAAAATACTATTTGTACACCAAAATCAGCCATTAAAATCAGCCACAATGTGTTTGTGTATATACATGTGGTTTAATTTATTTTCAATGTGTATTTGTATTCCAACATGTATTTTATACTGGTGGCCGACTTTAGTGACTGATTTTGATGTACACGTAACATAGTCCTTTTATAATTAAATCCCTCCTAGTGAAAAAAATATTAGAATTAACTGAATATTTTTCTGTAAATTGAAGACATCTATAATTAAGAACCTAATTAGATCTTTGATCACATATTTTTTGGGAGAAATATTCTATTAATTTTAATATTTTTGACATGAAAATGACTTAATTACAAAATTAAAAGTAAGGTAGAAATCCAATTAAAAAAAAAGTATAGGACCTAATTGCAAATTTGGTGAAACTATAAGGTCCGACAAAATAATTAAACCTAAATAGAATTGTAACATGGTGAAAAGGAGGCCTATATTCTTGGTTTAGTCTCTATGAAAAGATTAAGCGACAGATAAAAGGGAATGGAGGAAGTAATGTAAGAAATGACTATGTAAATTGATTAAGTGAAAAGGGGAAGAATGAAGGATACCTTATGAAACTCCAATGTATCACCCTTTGCTTTCCGTACCTCAACCATGTGAAGAGAAGGTGCCACTTGGAATATCTGTTTTACAATTATAAGCACTTTTTAACACAATAAATCTTAACAAAAATTGTGATCTTATCATATTCACCATACGAAGATTATAGGCGAGAACCATTAGATGATTTGATATGTTTGACTGAATTATCATCTAAGAGTTCTCAACTATAATCTGCACATATAAACATATTCATCTGAGTAGTCAAAATAAATCGAGGATCATGTACTTGTACTATACCATACCTCTGTGGCAACATTAAGGTTTCCCTTCCTTCCAGCTTTAACATTTTCAAGCCTCATCTGAAGGTGATAATGGTGTGTTAATTTAAAAAATTACCATTAAATAAGAGGAGCTAGAGCATGAATACAGTATGTTGCACAACTATGGCTTACCTTGTAATTTTTCTTTTGCACATCAAAGCCAAGAGGTTTTGCAGCTTCTTCAATCTTGTTTATTATCTCATCAGCTGGTGATTTTGATGTGAATCTTGTTTCTCTTTTAAATCCCTGCAATCACTGACATCAGAATAAAGCAAACACAGGACTACTCTAATGGAATGAGCATACTAAGTAACTTCAGCATTATATATCTCATCTCGAGTAATCAATATATCCTCCTAATCATCTTCCTAATAATCCTCTTAATTCCTAAACAAGGTAATCAAGTAATCATGCAAAGTAGTCTCTACCTGCTCTATATCAAACAAGTTTTCTAGGTTCAACCCTTTGGACATGGAGATTAACTCAAATGCATTCATGGGTGTTGGTTGTTCTTCCTTCTTCTCAGTTACATGGTGTTCCTGAACAAGGTAAAATCCTCTATGAGACAAAAAAACATTCCAGAACATACACAAAAGCAATCACAAAATCATCTCTAGTTCATCAACATACTTCACAATCTTTGAAGACAGCTTCGACATCATCGAGGTTGGTTTCCCCTTTCTCCTCGAAAACTGGAGGCTTATAATCTTTCTTAAACCATTCATCCTCCAAAATCTCAGCAACAGTGATACGCTGCAATACAGATACGGCAAATTAGGTGTGCAGACATAATTTAACAAGTACTGATACATAAACATAGAGATGTAAGATTAATCATTAGCTCCTATTCTTTTCCTTTCACCGGTCGTTTCTGCAGAGCACGGATTAGATAAATGTGTTCTAGAAAGTTCATAAAGAAGGGCGGCCTAGTGCACGAGGCTCCCACCTGGAAGGATAGATGTATGCAGCCTTACTCCGGGTCAGAAGGTAGCAATCTTACCGTGCGGCATGCGCCAAGGCTCACCCTTTTAAAAGGTACATTAGCATGTCTTAAATAATCATTATATCAAGCTGATGAAGATTAGTTACAAGTGATCATTGGAAACAACCAAGGCAGAATATGTTAGGATTTGGTTGAATTAGTCCCACATTGCTTAGGATAGCAAATGGAGTGGGTGGCCTAGGCTATAAATATGAGGCTAAGTTCTCCATTTGTTTTTGCACCAGTCAGAAACACTTTAAGCTTGTATCTGATTTTTCTTTTCCTCTGTACTCTTTGATTAGAGAGTGTTGTGAGGTGTAGTTAGATATTTGCTTTGAAAGAGTGTGGGTGTACTGGGGTGCCGGTGAGAGAAAGAAGTCTATGTGTTGTAACAATTTTCACATAGTGATATTCTCTGGTTGTCATTTGACAACGGCCGTGGTTTTTTCTCCGGTAATTGGAGTTTCCACGTTAAATTCTTGTGTTGTGATTGTGTCTATTTTATTTCTCTGTCAAAGGTGTTTTCTCAAGGGGGAATTGTGTCTTATTCCCAACAGAATAGCAGGTTAAAACTTTCACAAGTAAAATGAGTTCCAATTTGAGAACAGAAGTGAAATTTCACACATATAGAAGCAGTCATAAAGTAAAATGCTGATCCTTACAGTCTCAGGATTAGGATCCAAGATTCGAGTGATCAATTTTCTTGCACTGAAAGAAAGCCATGGCGGGCAAGTAAACTCAGCTGCCGAAATCTGTTGATCAAGAAATGAGGTAATAAAGAGGAGGGGGATAAAAGTAGAAACGAACATAATTGTGAAATACAATTAAAAAATGCTCACTTTTTTATACAGGTTCATTAGATTTGGGTCATCAAAAGGCAAGTAACCTGCAACCAGCACAAAGAGAATCACACCACACGACCACAAGTCCGCAGTTGCCCCATCATAGCCTCTATCTTCAAGGACCTATGCAAGACAAACATATAGTTATAAGGATTATTCTGATGCATGAAATTCAGCATATCTTTCGCAATAAACTAACTATCATGACATGACATTTCTCTGTACCTCTGGAGCAACATAGTTTGGTGTTCCGCATGTAGTGTGAAGAAGTCCATCATCCTGCCATAACAAACATTTTTAAAGATATAGGTTTACATTGCAAGAATATGTTCAAAATAGATAGTTACATCATCAAATTAATGATTTTCACGGCTATATAATCTGTACTAATTGAACTGTAGCCTTTTTAGTTACCAATGTGAATAATCCAGTTTTTGTATTCATGTACTTGTATAGGTTAGTGTAATTTTATGAACAATATAGCAGAATTTTTCTGAGTTTACAATTCTTTATATTCCTAAAGCTTAAATCTAGTATGGGAATAGCTTCCTGAGTCTGACTCAAAAAGAAAAATTTATACCATGTCTTAGGTCCTAAGTAGTTATACCTAGAGTGAAGCACAGCCGAGCCTAGACCAAAAAATTGTCAACTTCGGTATCCTTTAAACATCCATAAAGCTTCACAAATCAAATTCTATGACTGGGTCATTTATCTAACATCTGTCAGAATCACTAGATCCGAATTACAACAGCAAACAACATTGGCAAGAACTAAATCCGAAATTATTGACCATTATATTATTATATCCACTAGAAGAAAACGGTCAGTACAGAATCACACTCGTATAATTTAAATATTATTAGTACATTTTCCTTCAACATATTAAAAAGAATAAAAAATATAAAAACAAAGTTTCTACATGATAATAATTGTATCAGCTAATTCACCTAACAAAAGCAAGATCAATGTAATGAATAAAGATAAACAACAAAGTAAAATTCAGAAGGCGATTAATCATTCTTACCCTGACTTGTTGGGAGAGTGCACTCAACCCAAAATCAGAAACTTTAAGGTTTCCAAGAGTATCCAATAGCAGATTTTCAGGCTGCAGGAAGAAGTTAAAAAATATATACAAAAATTATATGTCAGAGTTACTTTCTTATAATATCAAGCTCAAATAAACTGTTTTCTATGTCCCTCAAGTGTGGCTAAAGGGCCTTACCTTCAGATCTCTGTGGAAGACACCCCTGCTATGGCAATAATCAACAGCATTTATAAGCTGCTGGAAATATCTTCGTGCTTCGTTTTCACTCATTCGTCCATGGTTTACCTTCACAGCATTAGATTCCATTAGAATGTATATAAATATGGAACTTATGTGCTAAGATCCAAAGGAATCCTGTCTGAAACAATGCCGATAAAACAATGCTCATTGAAGGAAAGAAAGAGTATCACAACTTGGACTAAGTCCAGTATCATAAGCACTATAGCGTTGATGAACCACAAATATGATCCAAAAAGTTGCCATGTTTTACTTTTCTCAAAAAGTTCTTGAACCAATTGAAAATGAAATGAAGCCTATGATAGGCAAGAAGAATTTATTTACTCACAATTTTGTCAAAGAGCTCTCCCCCGGTCACAAACTCCAAAACAATATATATTTTTGTTTTACTTCCCATGACCTGCAAACAAAAAAGTTTCACAATGTTAGAGGGGATTGGACTCCTGACATAAAGGGTTATGCAGTCTTAATGCTCTCAAACACAATATGAAAGTTGGAAGAGAAGACAAAAATGGTGGGGGAAGAACAATATTTAAGGATATATAGATGGACTCATTTTTTCAGCTTTCCATTGAACAATATAAAAAAGTACAAGTAAAGAAGTACTTTGAATAATGAGATATTTTTATTCATTCCATCTCAATTAGTCTTGGATAGAAATCAGCAGCATCAGAATTATTTAAGTGTAGTCTATGCATGTAATGATATGATCCAACATTTTTTGAAACTTCAAGTGAACAAGTATATAGTTCATTTTTATAGAGAATCTCCAAAAGCTCCCTATGGCATTAAAAAATTTGCCAAGATACTTTGAGAATCTTAAAGTATAATAAGAAAAGTTTGATTTCAATGCATTGACGCTAAAAATAATCGTCAAATCAAGCGCTGCCATGCATGCAAAAGTAGTTTCCTTTTGAGATAGTAGATGCGGAAATTAACCACTTTGGTTTGCATGGAAGCACCTGATGTCAGTGCATTTTAGAAAATTCTAGACTTAAAGAGAAGACAAGATCATTCTCATGTATGTTTCTGAGAGAGACCTCGTATAGTCGAACAACATTGGGATGCTGGATTAACTTCATTGTAGCTATCTCGCGCCTGATCTGCAAAAACACATTACAAACATCTAAGAGACTTAACCTCATTAATGTGAGGGTCTAAAGCAAGCTTTTCCTACAAAGTCTATAACCTTTTTCACCAAAAATTATGTTCATGAAAAGGTAGACATTGTAAGAAATATGTAGGGTAAATATAAGAGAACAGGCCAACTTATTCAACAAAGTGAATGATTCTCCAACAATACCTGTTCAGCCATCTTGTGCTTGAGAACTTTTTCCTTGTCAAGAATCTTGAGAGCCACAGGATCACCAGTCTCCGAGTTCCTTGCAAATTTCACCTTTGCAAATGTTCCCTCTCCAATGGTCCTCCCAACCTCATATTTACCGATACGACGCTTAATCTTAGGCTGACTCATCCTCTATGCCCCCTTGAAACTTTTGTGATGAATGGAACTTCAGCTCACTTACAAGGAACCTACCTGAAATGCATATCAAAATTCAGTTCCTAACTCAAAAGTAAACCCAATGTTATGTGTATTGAGGACATGTTACTATTGCTTGTGATTTTAACCAATATTTACAAAGCCAAAGATGCAAATTATCAAAGGCATGCATGGTGCAAGGACTGCAACATTCCTAGAGATCTGATTGAGACCAGAAATGCAGCACAGCAGAAATATTCTTCTTAAACTTACTCATTGATGCTTGATTTTAAGTTACACATATTGAGAAAAACAAGAAATTGTTAGGATAAGAAATAACCTCAAAGTTTGTCTTCCGGCAAATGATAAACCTACAACCAGAATTCAGCTTGAATATGGAAAACCCCCTCTTGGCAACTACTAACTTTGCAGTCTAGATTTGTAAGAAAACCATTAATATCCCCAAAAGAAGAGAATCAAAATTGAAGAACCTCAATTAGAAGGGGAGGGGAAAAAAATGCAAAATTGATCATAAATTACCACAGATATCAGCTTTCCAGCACCATATGGAACCAAAAAAGTTCTCCAAAAAGGACTTCGGTTCAACAAGGAAAACAAATCAGTTGGAGAAAAAGGGCACTTATATGAACTTAGGACCCCACCTCCCACCTAAAAAGCAAGACACTTTAAATCACAAAGATCCAGAGCTTTTCAACAGAAAAAAAAACAACTCAGTTCTTAATTTCAGCTCAAAGTGAACTAATTTCAGCTCTAAACTGGGAAACCAAAAAAAAAATCCCCAGAAATTCACCCTGAAATTAATTAGAGGAAGGTAGGAACTTTTCAGCAATTTTGGAAAATTGAACTGAAAAACCCTTCAGGGAAGTATTAAATGGCCAAAAGGGGTGCTGATAACAGAAAAAAACAAAGCAAACCCATATCAAAACCACAAAATTCAAGTGCCACACAAGCTGCACATGGCAGCATGCTATATATATATACACAAGAGCCTGACGCTCATAAAATAGATGGATAGACATGAAAGAGAGAAGAAAGAGAATTAAAAAATTCAGAAAAAGTTGACAGACAGAATAATACAAGGTAGTTAAAAGTTGAGAGAGAGAGAGAGGATATACTTCAAGCTATGCAGATAAGAATATCTGAATTATTGTGCAGTGTGAAAAAAGGATGAAGACCAAGCTTGGTAGCTTAATTGATTACTGTTTTTGAGTTTTGTTTGGCTTTTGATTATGTCCAAAGGGTGTATTTGTGTTTGTGTGTGTAAGAGATTTATGAAATGGTTTTTCTGAGGCAAACTATCAAACAACTGGTATGCAACAAGACAAAATCTAAGCAAATTGCAATCTTGGGATACTACCTAATGCTGCAGTTTATTCTCTTCTATAGTTAACTATTTGCATTAAAACATGTCTTTTGCACCACTAATCATTCCCAGAAGATTGATCAAAATGATGTGATAGATTATTAACTGCATAATTAAATTTATCATGCAAGTATACACATCAGATGATAATTTATCCTTTATTTTCGAAAGAATAATCTTGAAGAATTGCCTAATAATAATCAGATATAAAAAATTTACGTGTAGTTATTTTTATATAAAATTGATAGTTTATAATTATTAAATGATAATTTAATCAAATATGTCAAACTATCTATCGGTCTTCCGCTATCAAATTTTTATAAAAATAACTGCATTTAAATTTCACCTAATAAAATAACTATTCAGGTAAAAATATCTTTATACAAAGATAATAATTAAAAATCATAAATTAATTTGATATATTTGACTAAATTATTTAACATAATATTAATTATTATTTTTTATATGAAAATATCTTGTAACAGTGAATATAAAAAATAGGTTATTACCATGGATGGTCCTGGAGAATCATTAAGGTTGGTATGTCCCATTCCATGGATAGAAATATGTTGTGGTCGCTGATTTCATAATAAGTGTAATAATAATGCACATCAGTAGCAATCAACGGTGCCACCCATTCTCAATTTTGAAAAACCAAAACTTTCAAGATCTCAGAGTTAATTGTCGTGGTGCTCCTTCATTGTTAAATCAAATTCTCTTGCAGGTATCACTCTCATCAAATTTGCTCTTTCATTTTGACCCTCTTCTTCTTCTCTTCTAACTTTCTTTCATTTTTTTTACTAAGTTTTTTAATAATAATAGAACTAAATTATTTTTTAAATTCATATATGATTTTATCAAATTTATAATTGAATTTTTATATTTTAAAAACTTTTAATTAAAATTTTATATTAATTTTAAATTTATAATCACATCATTATTATTTTAAAAACGTTCAACTTAAAAAAATATATTGAAGTATAGTCATTAGTAATGTGAAATTAATAAAAATATTTTTATAATGTTTATTATTAAAAATAATTTAATTATACATTTAAAATTAGAATCTAATTAAAATTTTTTAAAATATAAAAATTTAATTATAAATTTTAAAAATTATAAAAATTAACAGAATAATTTAATATAATAATAATAACAGTAACAAGTTAATAACGTTAATTATTTATGAACTTTACTTATAGCGACCACTTATATAAACTATGTAAAGATAATAAATGAAAATTATTAGATAATTTAACATATTTAATTAAATTGTCACATAATAATAGTTAATATCTATTGTCAGTATATCTAATTAATATATTAAGAATATAATTTGGAAATTATAAGTAATCTTAATCACTTACTTTTTCTTTTTTACTTTTGTTTGTGTTCATTAATTATTGTTAGAATAAATATATAATATTAAATATAATAAATATATATTTATAAATATTTATAGATATTAAATTGATTAAATAAATATTTTAAATTATTGTCACCCGAATATGATTCATCTTTTATTTCAAAAACTTATACTAATAATAACGCATAATTATGTCACAGCTTAACGTAATTAATTAATTACTCTTTACTAATTTAGGATATGAGTGGCAATAACCAATAACACGTGAAAGTTATAAAACGACGAAACAGAGTAGCCGGCATAAAAAAATAATAGAAAAGAAAGAACGTTTATTAATTTAGTAATAAACTCAATCTTATTGTGTTAGATTCAGTATAACTATTATTAATATTAATTTAATCTAAACGCACTAATCCCTAGCTAGTACAATAATAGCATATTCTCCTTAATTGTCGTCTTAATATTAAACAATAAAATCTTCTCATTTTTACTTTTTTGAAAATGATAAATATATTTAACTTTATTTTGTTAGAAATCATTCAAAAGAGAATGATTAAGAGAATATATGATTATTCGTTCTTAAGATAAGGAGTGAGCTCAAATGAATTGAGTTAGATGAGTTCGGTTTGCGAAAATTGAATTTAATTTATCATAATTTAATTTATTTATCATCAGCTTACTAAAAATTTATAAATCAATTTGAATTAGTTTGAGTTCGATTTGTTTATTGGAGATGAATTAAGTCAATTCATTATGAATTAAATATGGCTCACTTTAACCCATAACAACAATAAAGAAGTCTCATAGTCCACAAATTTAGTCCGATAAAATACATAAATTCAATTACAATTTTAGTCTTTATTATATTATCTTTATCTTATTTTTAGTTGTTCTTATCTTATCTTTATTTGCTTTTATCTTTCATAGGATAATGCTCTATATATATAGTTTTACCCTCATAATTTACAACGAATTTGAGTACAATTCAATCAATCAACAATCAATAAAAGTTCTTTCTTTTTTTATTCTTATTCCTTCATAGTTCTATATAGCTCTAACAAATAGAGAAAAAAATGGCATCATTGTGTGAGGATGAATTACTTCACATATTCTCCTTTCTTCCAACAAAATCAATATGTAAGTTTCAATCTCTTTGTAAATCTCTTCATGATAAACTCCGTGGAGCCAGATTTAGGATGAACCATGCACAAAATATGTCTCTAAAAAATGATACTTATATCTTCATTCAACCAAGAATATTTTTCAATAACTTCGACAAAGATGAATTATTCCATCTGTTGCCGCCACCGCCCCTGTCGTCACCGACAGGAGAAGAATTGAATTTCCATGAGCAGCTGCCTAAAAATTTCTTACAGTTCTTGAAAAAGGTAAAAATTCTTGCCTCGAGCAATGGTTTAATTTTGTGTCAAAGTAATAGTAATAAGGAGCTATGTTTATGTAATCCTATAACACAAACATGGCTCCCAATTACTACTCCATCCACTATGCCTGAAAATCCTTTTCATGAAGCCAATGTTTTCTTCAAGTGCATGAATAATAAGGGTTTGGAATATTTGGATGATTACTTGATAATTTTAATTGAGGGGACACCAGAATGGGGACAACATGTTATTATTAAATTATATTCGTCAAAAGAAGGTGTATGGAGAAAAATGGAGAATGATTTTTTTGTTGGTCCAATGAACATGAGACTCAATAATTCAGTTTATCTTCAAAAAAAACTGTTTTTGATTTCAAATAGTCCTTCTGTTTTTAAGAAGGGTTCTCATTATCTTCCACTATATATAATGGCCTATGATTTTGCGGTCGGCGGCGAATCAACGACGGTAAACCTACCAGAAGATACTTTAGAGGCTTCTCTTGATTGGAATTGTGATCTAAGAATTTTTGAATGGGGAAAAGAAAAGAGTTTGGATCATTCTCTTTGCTTAGTTAGATACATAAAAGGTTCTTTTACTATATGGATTTTGATAGATTCAAAGTCAAGTAAATGGAAAAGGATTTTGGAAGTTAAGGTTGAAGAAATAGGGTTGAAGGAGGAAAATCCTAATGTTCAAGAGTTTAGAATTGTTAATGGGAATTGTTTGGTTTTTGTAACTGGAAGAAAAGTGTATGGATATTATTGTTTCAATGATCAAAGTTGTTGGGAATTGAAAGAAATATGTGAACATAAATGGGATAATATTAGAATTAATTTGATCCCTTATTCTCCAACTCTTCGATCTTGTGGAAGCAATATGGCTTGAAATTAATTCAAGTTCTAGTTTTAGTATTGCGTTTGTTTGTGTACAAGTAGCAGTCTTTTTTTTCTTTTTAAATTGATGTAATCCGAATGATAAATTTAATTGAATTTATATATTATGTTGGGTTAAATTTGTGGGTAACGAGACTTCTTTATTATTGTCATGGGTTAAGGTAGAAGAGTGGTTTAATAAAACCCTTAATTCTTCTTATTTTTAGCTAATTAATGAAAAACAAATTATGCATAATTGCATTGAAAATATTAAATTCGCTCATTTTTTATTGTCATAATAAACACGATATACCTTCAAAAAATTCAGACACAATACCTTAAGTCATCAGTTGTAGTTGTAATTGAGTAAATAATTTGAAATTAAATTTAAAGACTTAAAATAGAAATTATTTATATAATAGATATGTAATATATAATATTTTAAAAAATGTTTGTTCAATTATTGAGTTAAAATAAGTCAATAATTCTTTAATCAAGTTTGTAAAGCCAGTTAACAAAATAAATTATCCTCATTACTCTCTCTCATTATAACTGAAATTTGTATTCAATGTCAAGCTTTAGTTTAATATAAAAAAAGTCTAATTTCTTCTTTAATTAGATCTAAATCTAATGAAGATTTGTTGATTCCATTAAAATAATCTTAATGATGAGTAGTCAACTAAAGAAACGTTTGTTCATTCAGTCAACTGAAAAATTAAAAATAAAAAATATTATTTGTATATTAATATTAGTTTTTAAAATTAGTTATTAATATATTTGTATATAATATATATATGGTTTAATTTATTTTTAACGTGTATTTATATTTTAATATATATCTTATATTAATAACTAATTTTAATAACTGATTTTAGTGTACACATAGTATAGTTAAAAACAAAATGTTTTTAATAAAACCAAAACAAATTTCTTTTAAAATAATTTGGAGTGGACCTTTCAGTTTAAAAAAACATGCATATAGACTAACTCACCATAATATTGGAGCATTTGTATAATTGTATTGAAATTAATTCATTAATTAAAGTCTTCTCAACCGGAGTTACAATGCAACATTATTTTACAACATTATCCTTGGTGAGACCAAAATATATTCATTGTATGCTCTTTTCAACTTGTAAAGCAAAATATATTTTTTATGTTTTTAAAATATAATATATACTTAAAATTATACTTATTAAATATTAAAAAGATGAATTAAAATTATAATATTATTTGAAAAAATTTAACGTAGTATGACACTTGGCAATTACCTTAAAAACAAGACCATGTTTTAAATTTTTAAGATTAAAGTATATTTTATTTTTTAAAATTAATAAAAAATTTTAAAAATATTTTAAAATTTTTTTATTTGTATCAAATATATTTTTGATAATCAAATTTTAAAGAAATTTAGGATTAATTTAACAATAATATTTAATGATTCAAAATTAATGATAAAAATTTATATTTGACTTGTTTGTTTTGAAAATTATTTCTGCAGAGTGATTGTTGAACTAAATTTAAATTCTTAAAAGCTTAGTTATAGAATATATATATGGTGCCTTCTATGGTACCTATTATCTTATTGTACCTATGGTGACTACAAAGAAGGTTACCAATTAATTGTGGACATTTGGTAACTGAAAGTGTGTCACTAAAAGTGTTGCTTAAAGAAAAAGTGTTACCCTTAATCGTTAACTTGGCTCTGATACCAAATTTTTAATTTCGATTTTTTCTTTTAATTTCTTTTTCGAAATTTCTATTAGCTCTTCAAATTTTTCTTTGAAAGTATTGACCATTTTTACCAGTTTATAACTTTTCAATCTTGTTTTAGTTTATAATATTCCTTTTTGCATGGATTATTGTATATAAAATCTTTTATCTGTTTATCTTTTTCTTTAATATAACTTCTCAAATCCTCAATAACTTCTTTTATTTTTACACTTTCTCCTGTTTCTAAATGTCTATTTAATTTTTCAATTTCATTCTCCATTTTTTCTTTTAACAGCTTTAATTCTTTTAGGTCATAATATGGTGTTCCAGGCATTTATAATTTTTTTAAGTTTAGCTCCAACTTGTTTATATTTGTTCTTATTTCTATCCTTTTTATTATAAGGTCATTAATTTCGAACTGAAGATTATTTAATTCTCTTTCATACTCCTTTATTTTACTTTTTAATTTTTTCGCCCTTTTTCTTTTTATTTTATTTTCTGGTCTTTCAATCTTTGTATACTTCATTAGTTATCTTAGAATTTCTGCAAATTCTATCATCGATTCATCACTATTTTCTAGAGATTCTATTAATTTTTCTAACTCTTCAATTTCTCCTTTCAATTTGTCATAGATTATTTTTAGAGCTTCAAATGCTCTTTGATTTATTTCAGAAAACTGTAAATAATTCAACCGATTTTCTCTTTCAAAGAGCTCTTGTTTCTTGTCTTGATAGGTTACATATATTTTCTCTTTATTTATTGTCATAACTTAGTGTTTAGGGTTTCATTTAATTTTTCGACCTTTTTTGTTAATTCTTTTATTTCAGAATTTTCTTCTTAAATCTTTAACTTAGATAAACTTAAAGGGCTATTAATTTTGGATTCTCTTATTTGAAAATTCGATGAAACTAATTTTCCTGATGGTTCTTTTAGTAAAAGTCCTGGGTTTTCAATAGCTTTATATTTTGGTATTTCTGTTTTTACAATTTTCTGAAATAATTCATCGACATAAATTCTTTCTCTGTTTTTAAATATTATACTATGATGGCTATTTGTTAAAGCATAATTTATTGCATATGTAATTGAAAATGGTTCATCGTCTTGTTCCATTAGATTCTTTCTGTGAAATTTATAAGCCAAACTTATAGATCTTCCAAGATTTTCAGTTGATAAAGGTATAGCATATCCAAGATGGGCATTGAATTTAACATTTACGTTTGCCAAGTTTTCATGAACAATTCCAATTATTTGATCTATTGGGTCATCAGTAATTCTTTTGTCACAGATTGCTAAGCTTATTGGTGAATTAATTCCTTTCATATATGTAGATTTGATTAAGACTTGTATAGTACTAATATGAATCCATCCAATTTTAGATCTTTTTTGTTGATCCTTAATTTTCTCAATCTGTTTACTCAATTCTTCATCATTTATCAGGGCTATTTCAAGTTCTCCATTAGCAGATTTTATCTTTATAGGGGCTTCAAGTTGAATTTTTCCATAGTATATTATATTTTTTCTATTAAAAACTTCTTTTAAAAGATTTTGTTTATTAAAATTTTCATTTGATTTGAGATTTAATTCTGTTTTTAGAACAGCCTGTTTTTCATTATCTAATAAGGCAGATAATCTATAATAATCAGATTCTTCCGTTAATTCTAAACTTTCTAAATAATTCATAACTATGAGATTAAGATAAAGGCGTACCTTTCTGGAGAAAAACTTCCTTTATTTAGAATATTTTACATAAGATGTTTTTATCTCCAGAGGGGAGATTGTAGATACTAACTCCAGAGGGGAGTTTAGAATTGGTTTTTCCTAAGGGAATTCTTCTTCAAACTATAGAATCGCCTCGGCCGCTTCCTCCTTGCTCTCCTAGCATATGAGTACTCTTAGCCTCCTGCTTTCTATGGTTTGATGCCTTCTACAATTGCCTAAGCAACCTATTTATAATGGTTGGGTCTGATGGACAATTCCCATCCTTACCCTTCTTATGACGTCATTGCTTACGTCATTGTTTATTATCTTGCACCAGCTACATTGTTGGTGCTCTATGACCTAAGAGCTTACGTCATTATGCAATAATGTTGAGAGATGCTTCAGATGTGCTGTCCTCCTCTTTCATCATGTGACCTTCAGATGCGTTGTCTTCTTCCTTTATCATGTGGGTTGATTCCGTTTTATTATTGCTTTCTTCAGATAACTCTGAGACACATAGCTGGCACTTGTGGTCTTCTCTGTCTTTTATCAAATAGCAGAGATTCCTCTTTATCCCTTCGGGGAGCTTTTCTAAGAGTCCAGATAAGTTGTAGAATGCTGATTCAAATTCCACTAAGAGTCTCATCTCTCTTTCTTCAATTTCATTCATTTTACTGGACACAAGCAAAGTATTTCTGCTTTTATAATTGATTCTTGTGTGAGATTCCCTTGTTATCTTTTGAGTTCTTTCGAAGACCCTTGCTAGTGTGCTGGCTAGTCTTCCTTCATGACTGTAGATTGTTAAATCTTGAACTTGATCAATTGGTTGAAAATTTTCTGGGAAGACGGACATGAAGATCACTTGATGTGCTGGAACCAAGCATTCTTCTTCTTCATTAAAAATAGGTTGACTATTCGTAAATTTTAGGGATATATCCCTTGGATTTACGTTGTCAATCATATTTTTAAATCTTTTTACTGCATCAATAAATCCTGCAGGAAACTCACTAATAATTTTCAAATCATTAAAAATTAAGATTGTATCAATTAATCCATACTGGAAAAACTGATAGGTGTCAGATGGGGAAGCTTCTGGAAATATAACCAGCTTTGTTAGCTGTTCTTTGGCAATAGGATAATATCCCAAGATCGCCCTCTTTTCTGCAGTCCAATTCAAGACTATGTTAAGGGTTTCTCTGAGATTTGATCTACAAACCCTTTTCTTTTCCTTGATTTCAGCCCTTGTAGGAATGTTTCTTATTATCCCTGTTCTCTGGGTTTGAATTGGAACTTTATCTGCTCTTTTTAGAGTTTGCTCTGGATGAAGAGCTTCATATTCTCTAAAAGATTCCTTTGCCTCTTCCAGTATTAAAAATCCTCCTTTATGAATTATCCTTGATTGCTGTGTAAATGGTGCTGCTTTTTCCCAGGCATCATATACTCCTTTCATGGGGCCATTATAAATTACATAATATTTTTTATCTTTGGTGGATTTTTTGATAATTTCAGCAATTGTTTTATTTTCTGGAATTTTTTCCTCACCTGATTTGTCCACCACGCTTAGCTGGCTGAACTCTGATGGTTTTGGTTGTTGTGTTGATTTCATTGCTTCGATGGCCTTCTTGAGGGATTGGATCTGTGTCCTTATTTGCTGACAATGCTTGCATTTTTCGAGTTCTTGTTCGTATTTTTGAATTTCTTGATTTAATGCGTTGTAGACGAACTCCATTCTCTTGTTAATGTATCTGCAATAACATTTTTGTCACCCTTAATATATTCAATTTTTATTGGATATTGTAACAAAAATAATTGCCATCTTACCAATCGTCCATGATTATAATCAACTTTCAAATTATATCGTATGAAACCTGTTAAATAACTTGAATCTGTCCTTAATGTAAATTCTTTGGGTAGTAAATCAATTTTCCATTTCTTAAGAGATTTAATTGCTGCTAGAGTTTCCCTTTCATGAGTAGTATATCTCTGTTCTGTTGGAGTAAAAGTCCCTGAAATATATCTGCAAAGTAATTCCTTTGGGGGATATTTAGAATCTAGTGATTCTTTTTCTTGTTCCAAACTTTTTATAGCTTTCTTAACTTTTAGACATCCTGACCAGGTTATGTCTGAAGCATCTGTTTCTACTATTAAGTAGTCATTTTCTTCTGGAATATAAAGTTTTGGAAGTTTTTCACATAATTCTTTAATTCTTTGAATTTGTATGCTATCTTTTTCATTCCATTTCCATACTTTTTTAGTACTTATTTTTGGAAATAAGCTTTTAGTGTATTCTGTTATATTCTTTAAAAATCCCTGATCAGAAATATAATTTATACACCCTAAAAATCTTTGTAATTGTTTTCTATCTTCTATTTTATTAGGAAATAAATTTACCTTTTCTAGAACATTTGGTTGAAGTTTTAGCTTTCCTTGAGTAGATAGAATTAATCCAAGGAACTCTATTTCTTGTTTTGCTATTCTTGCTTTCTTTTTACTAAGAACTAATCCTTTTTCCTTGCATCTTTCTAAAACTATTAATAATTTTTGAAGATGATCTTCTTTATCCTGTTTTGTAAAAATTAGTATATCATCAATGTATACTAAAACAAATTCATTTAACTCTTTTAGATTTTCTTCCATAAATCTTTGATAAATACCTGGGGCTTGCTTTAATCCGAATGGTAATACATTCCATTCATAAAGCAACACACTTGTTGATTCCTTTGTTGGGCAAGTAAAAGCAGTTAATTTCTTTGTTTCTTCGTCTAAACGAAGTTGCCAATATCCTGATTTTGCATCAAGAGATGAAAACCAAGTTGCTCCTTTGATTTTTTCTAAAATAGAATCTTTTCTTGGAAGTTTATGAGCATCACCAATAGTTGCTTCATTCATTTTCTTATAGTTTATTACCATTCTTCGTTTTCCCCTTTTAATTTCATTATTGTTTTCAACGTAAAAAACTGGAGCCGCATGAGGACTTTTACTTAATCTTATAATTCCTTTTTCCAAAAGGTCTTTACACTCTAATGAGAACTCTTCTCTATCTCTCGTGGAATAAGGAATTTTATTTGGAACATTTATCTCTTTTGTGGGATCTTTTAATTTAATGCTTACTAATTCGTTATTTGTATTTTTAATATCTAAAGGATTTTCAGCACAAATTTCATCCAAGAGTTCTTCTATCTTTATTTCAAGATTATTTTTTGGAATATTTATCTGAAAGTATAGATTTAAATAACATGTTTCTAATATAGAAAATATTTTAAACTTTAAGATCTTATCTATAGTAGTAGTTGGTATTTTTATACGTTTTGATTTTTGATTTATTAAAGAATCGTGTGGAGCTTTTAAAACTATATATGTTAATTCTTGAATGAATGGATGATATAGCTTTAAAAAGTTATTTCCTATGATAAAATCCATTCCAGAATCTAACATATATATAGATGGAACAATGAACCTATAATTTTGAATAAAAATTTCAACCATCTCTGCTTTTTGGTCAATTTTATGTATTGATTTGTCAGCTATTCTAACTTTTAATGGTTTCTTTAATTTTTTTCAATCAAGTTTTATACTTGAACTAGCAAAGCATTGTGTTGCTCCAGAATCTATGAAAGTATTTATAAACTTTTCTGTTATTTTTATAGTAATAAATGTAGCATTATTACTCAGTCTCTGAGTCTGTTTCCGAGACATATTCAAAAATATAGTCTAAGTTATCATCAGATTCTTCTAATGGTTCATGAAACAAGACTTAGCAATTTCTATTTGTTTAGTAAGATCCTTTTTATCCTTCTTTTTCGGGCATTCATTTGCGTAGTGTCCTTCTTCTTGGCAATACCAACATTTACAATTTTCTTTTTTATTCGGGCAATAGTTATTTCTTTGTCTTTTGTTTTTATTGTTATTTTCTTTTCTAAAATATCTCTTTTTTCTCCAGTTTGGATAGTATTTTCTTGTTCTAAATTGATATTTTCTTTTTCTTTGAAGATTTTTATTAAGACCATATTTTTGAGGTATTTCCTCATTATCCTGACAGCAAATTCTGATTATATTTGCAAATCTTTTTTGAGTTGCTTCTTGCATACAACGTTCTTTTATTTCCTCTCTTATAGCAGAGGTTGCTCCACCAAAATTATTTTCAATTGTTCCTCTATTTATTTCTCTTATAAATCTTCCCATTATAAATTCATTAGCAGGATATGGAAGTTTTGTTATGTACATACTAAGATAATGATTTTTATCTTCTTCTTTTAATTTGTAATAATGTATTCTATATTCACATATATAGGACTCCACATTACATAAATCATATATCTGAATATTAGCTAAATAGTTTTTTGCTTCTTGATATTCTTTATTATAGATTTCTTGTCTATGATCTATAATATTTTTTCCAAAAAATTCTTTATATAGAATCATCATTATATATAATATCTTATCATAAGCTGTTGTTTTTGTTTCTAATTCTTCTATTATTTGGTTTTCTATTGATGTCATATAATCTCTTATAGTTCCTTTAGTATGAAACCCTATGTAATTCCAAATGTCCCTTCCAGACAATTCACCAAGTTTTGGATTAGTAAATGCTTCTAATAAGAAGGAATTCAACCAGTTTTCGAAAATTTCTTTTTCGTTCTTTTTGCAGTCTAAATCGAGCATTCTTTCTCCTTCCATTTCCTGGATTTTAGGAACGTATTTTGATGGTATTTTTGCATATTTTGAATCTTTATTTATAAACCCTTTTTTAAAAGCATAATTATCAAAACCTGTTTCCCATTGAGATTGATTATCCTTAGATGTTCCAGCTTCATTCTTTACTTGTATTGGAATAGCTGGTTCTTCGTCACTTGAATAATCTAGAATGTGTTCTTCATTTTCTATATTTTCAGAATTTACTAATTCTTCCTCTATTTGAAAACCATGTTCCATAATATTATTTTCTTGAGCCATTTTTAATTGTTTAAAAAGCATTGTAACTTCTTCTAATTTTTCTTCAATATTCATAATTTTAGTGGTGGTTTTACTTTTAAATCTGTTATGTTAATTATGTTTTGAAATTTTTCTTCCTTGGGATTCTCTTTTTCCTTATTTCTTTGAAATTTTATGGATGTTAATATTTCTTCAAGCATATCTACTATAGAATTTAATTGTGGGTTAAAAGTATGATATAGATGTGGGGAATCATTTCCATGGTAACATTTTTTAGAAATTCCGTGTGAAAAATAAGTTTTTTCAGGTTTTTGAAGTCCTTCAATAAAACTTATAGTAAAATAAAGATTTTGAGAAAAATCATTTTGTATTGATTTTAAGAATTCGGTGTCATTACAGTTGACATTAGTTAAAATCATTAATTTTTGATCTATTAATTTTGATAACTTAATTATTTCTTCTCTTAAATCTTCTAATTTACTTTTTTCCATTAGGTGACGCTTTTCTTTGTGAAAGGTTACACTTTTAAGTTAAAAGTGTAACCTTAGCCACCACTAGTTACCATAGACATAGCCACTAGAGACTTGGCTTATATATATATATATATATATATATATATATATATATATATATATATATATATATATATATATATATATATATATATATATATATATATATATATTTAAAATTTATAAGACAAAATTAAAATTTAAGATATTTTAAAGATATTTTACAATTTTTTAAAATATATATATATATATATATATATATTATCCAACTATTTAGTTTCTAATTTTACTTACACGTGTTCACGTGCATGAGATTAAATTTATTAATTAATAAACATTCATGCAATTTTGTAGTAGAATATATATTAATTAATTGTTAGAGAGGAAAAGTAGTGATTATGTGTCAGTCTGCAAAATCTGAAACTGCAAATTAGTACGGAAGAATCTCAGAGTTACCTTATCAATATCACATGCACATGCAGATCAATTAATTACCTTATCAATCACATGCAGATCACAACAATTATCTTATCAATTATGTATGTTTTGTACCTATGAAAATTGATATCAATTTAATTATTATTACTAGCGTATATTCAAATGCCACAAAATTTTTATATGAAAATTGTTTTGGAGTTATTCCTTAATATGGGGATGGAGAACGTTAAGTCTATATATGTCAATAAAAAAAAAATAATTTATGACATTAAAAATGTAGTAACGATATTTTGTACTATTATATTTACTTATTATTAGAAAGTAATTAAATTAAATATATTTATTAATAAGTACAACATTTTCAATATTTTTGTGGTGACTAAGAGTGTCTTATTAGAACATAAATTTAGTTAGAAGAATTTTAGAAGAAGAAGAAGAAGATAACATTAGACCATGTCGGAATCAAAATCACGTTTGTTCACGTCTCTATTCAAAATAAAAGACTTCAATTTTATTCATTTTATTTGGTGCTCATCCGAAGAAATTATCATTCAATAATCTAGAAGAGAATAATATATTTTTTATTATTTTTAATCAGATAAACAAAAGATTTATTCTATTAGGACCATGCATGACATGTCGTCGTTTTTTTAAAACATTGAAACCACTTTTTTCTTTCTAAAAATAATATTTTTTAAAATTTTCTTTCTCTTTCTTAATGTATTTATTATCTACTATTTTATTGGTTAAAAAATTAGTTTTCTAGCAAAATCCAAAAATAAATTTGAATATGGAGTAGTCAATGTGTTAGCTAGGAATAGGATGAGAGAGATATTCACTGATAAAATTATGAAAAAAAATTTTATTAATTGTTGATTAATTGATTGAATTGAATTGAATTATAAATTATGAAAATAAAATTAAATATATATAGAGCATTAACTTAAGAAAAATAAAAATAACTAAAGATAAGATAAAGATAAAATAAATTAAAATAATAAAAACTAAAATTATAATTAAATTTATGTATTTTGTTAGGTTAAATTTATAGATCACAAAATTTTTTTATTATTGTCATAAAATAAAATAAAAGAGTAATTTAATATCCCTTATAAAATTTTCAATATCCAAACAAAATTACTTATAATAAGAGAATACTTTATTGGTTTCCAGAAAAAAACTTAGATTTAATCATTGATTTAAGTTTTACTAAACTAGTTTTTTAAAACAGTTAAGAAATTTAGTGGAAATATAAAAAATATTTGTTATGGGTGCATAAAAAAATTAAGATGTTTTTGCATATTATTTTAACGAGAAAGCATTGTTGGTGATGATATTAAAAAAATATATCTTTATACCACTTCTTGAAATATTTCCAAATTTATATTTTTTTTCGATATGATACATATTCATTCCTTTGATTCTTATCATCATATTTACGTTTATATTTAAAATATAAAAGCTATAAGAAAAATGATTTTGCACGAGTATATTTTATCACCTACAAATTTTTTGAAATTTCAAATTAATGATTGTGATATTATAGGATATCCTATAGGAATATTCGTAAGAGAAAGGAAATAAATAAATATATATATATATTATTTTTCCTTTTTTCTTTTCACTCTACACAGAATAACAAATTAAAGATACATATATAGTGTGTTTAGTTTGAGTTTGAAAATGGGAGTCTGGTCTAACTTGATTTTGTAGAATTAAATTTGATGTTAAAATTGATTATGACAAAATAAATTATTTGAAAAACTTTTTTACTAAAATTATATTATTTAGAGATAAATAAAAAATCTTTCAAAATAACATTAAAGTATATAAAAGAGAATGTTTGAGCTGTTTTCTTTATTTTTTTGTCATTAGAAGAATAAAGTAGGTGAAAAAATAATTAAATACAATAATAAATATTTTTTGACAAATAGAAAAGACAATATTGATAACAAAAAAAAAGTTACAATCATATATAATTTGTTAACATACTAGTTTAAACGTAAATATAAGAAATTTTTACTTTTTAGTTGAATGTAGATTTAAAAACAAAAATTGGGTTAATATTTAAATTTGTTCACGAAAGATCACGTGATCTTTATTTTTGTTTTTATATGATTTTTTTAATCAAATTAGTCCCTGAAAAATAAAATGTAAGTCAAATTAGTTCTTCCGACAGTTGGATGATGACGTAACACGTAACACGTCACGTGGCAAGTCAGTGACACGTGTCACTTGACATGTAAAAAAAATTTTTATAGTCAAAATAGTCATTGAAAGTCCAGATGTAAGTCATTTTTATCCCTCAAATTTTAAAAATTAGTCAAACTAGTCCTTATATAAATTTTTTTTTTCTTCATAATATTAAATTTAAAATATTTTTTGATACTACTAATTTTAATAGAAATGTAATTGACAAACAAAACATTAGTAATCGTATCTTTTTTTCTTAAGAAAATTTTTAATAAAATTATTTCTCTCCTTTAATTCTTCTCAAAATTTCTCTTATTCTTTTCTATTCTAAAACCTTTTTCTTACATTATTACATTTTGCTGGAGAATATATATATATATATATACTCAAAATTGAAATATATGTATTTATTAATCTAAACAAAGTTATATGCTCAAAATCAAAATTTATGTATGTTAACCTAAACAAAGTTATACCATTAACTTTTTTTTACTACATCTTTTTTTTTATTACGGTATTATTTACATATAGAATGTAATGGTAGTGATACTTAGAGTCAAAATTCAAGAAAATCTACAAATTTTGCTTTAATTCCAAACTTTACAAAATATTAAAAATTTGTTGCTTTATTATTATTATTATTATTATTATTATTATTATTATTATTATTATTATTATTATTATTATTATAAACGAATTGCTTCTTAAACGTAATATGTGCAAAGATTATAATAAATTTTTGTGTGTTTCGTATGTTTGAGATAGATGATATAGTTTTGGTAAAGTCTATGGTGTAGATGCCAAAAGACATCTACACATGTAGAAGTAACGTGTTTTGTTTTTTAAGTGACATTTGGCGTCTTTTTTTGGAACTAGTGAGATTTGATGTCTACTATTGGTATTCTTTTTCAGATGTGCAGTAAGAATACTGTAACTTTCAGCTTTTGTCTACCTTAAATATAATGTTAATTATATTGTTAAATTTTAATGACATCCATTTTTTTGTCACATAATAGGTCGAATAAAAAATTGAACAATGCATTCAGTTGGGCTATAAATCTGCCCAAGCATAGCTTTCTTTGTTTTTCTATTTTCTAACTATGTATAGTAACAGTATAAAGTGCAAAATAAAATCATGCAACATATTATTTGGTTCCTTTATCAAATTTACTCATCTAACAATTATTTTTTTATTATAAAATTAGATTTTATAATGTGATGACTCCTTTCAAGAAATATAAAATGGTCGTAAAGTTGCAAAATTTTAAAGATAAAATTTTTTTAATTATATTTACAAAAATTATATTAAAATAAGATATTAACTAGGTTGGGTTTATATAAAGAGTTCAAATATTATTTAAAAGTTATTAGTTTATATTTTTAGAATATTCAATTTAATTTGATGTATTTTGATTTTGTTTAATTAGTTACTAGATTAGGTTTTATATTTATAGGTTTATGTTTTTTTTTTTATTTTAACCTAAAAAAATGTTATAAATACCTTCTAAACTATTGTAATCGTCATATTGAGTGATTAGAGGTGTGAAAAGTCTCTTTTAATTTCATGATAAAACCATGGTGTAGATAAGTGAGGTTGAATAAGTCTCTGTTGTTGCATCGGAGAATTGGATAGAAGGTTGAGCGTGTCCCTTCAATTCAATTCTCAAAGTATAATATGGACAAGTTAAGTTGAGTAAGTCTCTTTCTTGTTGCATTAAGAAATTGAATTAAAAGTCAAGTGATTCTCTCTGTATTCAATTTCAATCTATCCTTTGTTTTCTATTTTAATTTTAATATATTTTTTATTCAATTTTTATTCTTGTCTTTTGTTTATTTTGAGTTCTGTTCTTTATCGATAGACCTATTTCAGAATATATGTTTAACGATTAAATACTTTATTGCATTTTAAATTTGAGCCTTATTCTAAAGTAATATACTCTTAATTCTTTAGAATTGAATACTAATAAAATTGTACAATAATAATATAAATATTAGTTAATATATAAATATTGATTAAATTACTAAATATATTTTAACCTTAAATAAAATTAATTTTTCCTGTGTAAAAGTAAAATAAAAGGATATTTACAAACTATATATATTGTAAAAGGTTTAATTGTTCTGTTGGTCCTTATAGTTTTACGAAATTTTCAATTAGGTCTTTATACTTTTTTTTCTTTTAATTGGTTCCTACACTAATTTTTTTTTTCAATTAGGTCCTTTTTGGCAGTAATTAGCTTAATTTTATAGGACCCAACTAAAAAAAATAGTGTAGGGATCCAAATAAAAGAAAAAAAAAGTGTAGGAACCCAATTAAAAAAAAATTTGATGCAAGGACTCAATTGAAAAAAAAAATACAAAAACTCAATTAAAAATTTCACGAAATTATAAAGACCAACAGAGTAATTAAACCTTTGTAAAACTTAAAAGTTCTAAGTATATAAATCGTATATCTTAATTACTCACTAAATTAATAAAAATATATTTGTATAGCAATAGGATTAAGAATTTTAGCATTGACCGAATAAAACATTCCAAAGTTCAAAAAAAAAATCAAAGAGCAACTTAAAAGACCCAAGTGAATGATTTTATTTGGCCCAACAATGTATACCAAAATCTAAATATCATTAAAATTTTAATAACATAATTAATATTACATTTAATAGATAAATTCTGAAAATTACAGTATTTTTACTGTACAGTATGAAAGACAGCACAAATAACAAACACCAAGTGTCACTCATCAAACCAAAACACGTTATTTCTACATGTATAGATGTCTTTTGGCATTTATACCATAGAATTCGCCTATAGTTTTTCTTTTAATTTCATAAATCAATGAGATAAAATGAAATAGGAAACATTATACCTATGCATAACACAGACTACTCCACATTAATACATTATATAAATAGATATGCTTCGTATTAAAATAAAATTCTTTTTGTTTTAAATGAAATATTTAAAAAATTATATTAGAATATTAAGATTCAAAAAATGATTCTATAAATCAGTTTTTTAATTATTGGGTTTTACAATATAAATTAAACAATAATAAAAATTATAATTTAAAAAAATTTAAAAGATTTAAAATTTAAAATAATTACTATATTATTTAGTGAAATTTAAAATATTAAATTTTTAAATATATAATCAATAATAATTTAATAAACTTATTTAAATAAAAAAAATTTACATAAAAAAATTACAACTTGAAAATGTAAAATTTTAAAATACAAATGACAAAATAATTTTATAAAAATTTAATTGTTTTTATTATTTCATGTAAAGAGAATTTTATTTATTAAAGTTTAAAAAATAATATTAAAATTAGTAGTATAAAAAAATATTGTAATTTAATATTATAAAAAAATTATATAAGAATTAATTTGACTAATTTTTAAAATTTGAGAGATGAAAATGACTTATATCTAGACTTTCAAGGACTATTTTGACTATAAAAATTTTTTTTTACATGTCAAGTGACACGTGACATGCCACGTGTCACTAACCTACTACGTGGCGTGTCACGTCATCATGCCACGTGGCATTTAACGCGACACGTCATTATCCAACTGATGGAAGGACTAATTTGACTTACATTTTATCTTTCAGGGACTACTTTGATTAAAAAAATCATTCGGGGACGAAAATGAAGATCGCGTGATATTTCAGTGACTAATTTGAGTATGTTCATTAAATATAAAGAGTAAAGTATCGTTTTTGTCCCCAACGTTTGGGGTAAATCCTATTTGTGTCCCTAACATTTAAATCGTCCTATTTCTATCTCTAACGTTTGTAAAAGTGATTCAATGTTATCCTGCCGTCAATTACACATCATAAACGTTTTAGTTTGAGTTTTAAAAATCTCTTCTTGAAGTTAGAATACAAATGTTCGGGATAGAATCGATGATCTACTCCAAAAAATAGCTCATCAAAAGTTGAAACTAATTTCTACAACATTTATATAATTCACTTTTCTAGGGACCTAATTGAATCTAAACACAAATAGTCGGTATAATATTAAAATTGAACACATCCAAGTGAGATCTAATTGAGAATGAATACATGCAAGTGAGAATAATTGGAAAATATAATATAATTTATTAGTATAATTGATAGTAGGATAACATTGAATCACTTTTATAAACGTTAGGGATACAAATAGGATAATCTAAATGTTAGGGACACAAATAGGACTTATCCCAATCATTGGGGACAAAAACGATACTTTACTCAAATATAAAAATATCAAACAAAACTTGCATAACATTCTTTTTTTTACGGTATCTCTCAACCTGTAAGACCAAGAATTATCGTAGATCTGAGTTTTATTTAAGAATTTTGTCGTCTGTCAGTGGCTTACTGCATCCACAAGACGAAATTCGAATTTTCAACAACTATTTAAACGGATTAACTAGTAAACTAACCACTAAACCAATACAATTTCGTTACATTAAAGATATTCTAACCCACGTTTACAATGCATAACGTAAAAATAAACACACATACATTTACACAAAAAAAAAAAAAACATATTTTACCGGAAAACAACAATATAAATAATATCATCACATTTTTTAAAAATTTTTTTTTGCTTGGTTGTGGAAGAAGAAATTGACCTGAGACGATATCCACTAATTAATATATTTTATCGTCGCTATAGAGAGAAATTTTTAAAATAAGATATATTTTGTTCAATATAATATTGGAATGTACAAAATAATTTAATAATAAATAGATAAACATGTACACAAATTCCATTTAAGCAAGGTTATCCCAACACGTGTATCATTCTTACACCGAGTATATTATTTTAAACAAATTCCTCTATTACTTAAGAAACGTCTATCTTACTCACAAAAAAATATAAATATTTATGAGTTTGATTAATATGTATTCATAATTCATACTAAAAGCTCTTTATTTCTACTATTATTTAATAATTATAAATTTGTATTTGTAAGTTTTTTAAGATAATACAGTTTACTTCAAATTCTTTTTTAATACATTAATATATATTTTAATATTTTTTTATTATCAAAAACACATAAAATTAAATTTACTGCATCTAATATCTTACATTCAGTCACCACAAAAATATAATATCTTACATTACAAGGTATATAATATTTAAGATAAGATTACTACTTTGTTTTTCAAAAATGAGACCATTTTAACAAAAATACTAAATTTTTTTTTAAAGATGTTTATATGTGTCATGTTATTATTAGACATCTTTATTAAATCGGTTAATAATTTATTTTTTAATAAACCAGAATAAAATCGATTTATTATACCAACAATAATAAATCTAATTGACTGCGTTATAATTATTAGACCCGATTTGATCTGATCGAATTACACAATCTTAATCGAATATCTTTAAATTTTTGGATAAAAAGACAAATCTATCTCTGATATTTTGTTTTGCAGACATTTGAATTCCTAAAAATTTTAAAATACAATTAAAATTGGGTTTATTGTTATTGTTATAAAAAAATCAATTTTATTTTAATTTATAAAAAAATTAAAAAATAACTAATTTATTAATACGTTCAATAATAATACGGCATATAAGTGTCTTTAAAAAAGACATTTTACTCGTCTTTACGAAAGTATCTCCCTTAAAAAATATTGTGTGTTTGTGTGTATTAAAAATAAGCAAGTTATTAATTTATTTAAAAAAAGGAATTTATTAAATTTTATATGATGCATGTTTTTGCCGACTATATATTCGCATAATCAATATATACCATATTATATCCAAATAAAAATCATCATCCTGATTTTAATCTGCATTATTAGTTCATCTTATATACGCCACGTAATTTGTACGTATTAGTAGTACCCTTGTACGTATTTGAAATTGTTGAAATAATTAGTGTTTGTTACTTGTTAATCGCCACGTATAACAAACTTTGAATTCAATTCAAAGTTGTTTATGAAAGCAAATAATAATAATTTTGATTGGAAAGTTCTTTAATCAAGAAAGTAATCATGTTATTAATCAATAATTCAATATTAAAAGGGAAGTGTGATAAAAAAAATTGATAAATATTAAATAATTAACAATATTTTTTCTCGATTATATATAAAGTGGGCCCTTTAATTAGTCTAAAGTCTAAACCCTAATCATTGTCCTAAACAGTACACCTTCATATAAATTTTTTATATTTTATTACGTTAATTTAGACTTAGTGTCCCATTATTAATGAAAGAAATAAAAGTAGTATCAAATAACATCATAACATTATTATTATATTATTTGAGTTATACGGCGAAAATTCTGCTGTAGTCAACTTCACGTGAAATTAATAATTGAGAGCCGTTAAATAAAAATTTAATCAAATCAGTTAAATCATTTACAGTTTCTAATTATAAACTTCACCTAAATTCAACTGCACCTAAATTTTTACCGAGTTATATTATATCAATTTAATTAGGCGTAGTGTTTCATTATTAACAGAAAAAAGTAAAAGTATCAAATAATATTACAAAATTACAATGGTTATATAATAAGCTTCCAAATTATTAGTGAGTTTTGCAAAAAATTTAGGAATAAACAGCAAGCTTTTTTTTTTCTTTTTCTCAAAATATATGACTACTACCTCCAAAACAAAGAAAAATAAGTCATAAATAAATAAATAAATACTACCTACACCAAACACACCTTAAAATGTCTTCAATTATTAACGTAAAATATTAATATCAAAACACAGTATGTAAATAATCCATGGAATAATTTGAACCTGGTGACGTGACAATACACCTAATGACACATCTTTATTCTTAGAGAATGAAAAATCAAAGAAACAACAAAAAATAAATTTTAGCTTCTATATATATTTATATCCCTCACAAACATTCTGCAAAAACCTGTGCACATAAACAAAGATTCCTAGTAAATACAACATGTAACAATCATTTTGTGCCTAACATATCTCTCTATTTATATATAAAATAAATAAAAATATCTTTGTTTTTTTTTCAAATTCTAAATTTTAATTATTTAAAATTTTATTTCCAGCATTATTTCTACATCAATAGAAAAAGGACATGAACCAAAACAATAATAATGGGCATGCAAAGGAATAGTAATTATTGTATTGTCATTGTCATTATTGAGCTACCATTCTTACCAAAAATAAGATCAAAATAAAGAAGCTGAGTGATCACAAGGAAAAGGAAAAATCTCCCCAACTAGGATATGTATGCTCCTCATTTTTATTTTATATTAAATCGTTTAAATATTCTGTTGGTCTTTATAATTTTACTAAATTTTTAATTAAATTTTTATATTTTTTTTGTTAAATTTTTATATTATTTTTAATTTTATAATTAGATATTTTTTATATTAAAACGTTAAAATTAATAAAATATTTTTTTAAAATATATGTAATTAGAAAGGTAAAAACTCAAGTGAAGTTGACTTCACGTGAAGTTGATACCTGAGAGCTGTTAGATAAAAATTTAGTCAAATCAGTCAAATCATTTAACAGCTATCAGGTATTAACTTCACGTGAAGTCGATTGCACATGAGTTTCCACCAATTAGAAATCAATGTCTTCAATATGCGAAGAAATATTTAGTTAGAAGTGAGATTCGAACCCAAAATCTTTAGATAAAGATAAAAAAATTATGACATTTAAACTATAGTTTATTAGCAAAAACTAACAGAATAATTAAATTTTTTAAAAATAAATAATTGATATTTGAAGAATAATAATAAAATTTTAAATATATATGGTTGATAATGGTTGTGAAAGGTGGCAGAAACATAGCCAAGAGAGGTACAAGTGGATGGACCCCTCAAACATGTGCACCAACTGAGCCATGACCAGTGACCACTGACCACCATGCATGCATGTTCCAATCTTCATCACCTATTGTTATCTAAAAAAAATAATAAGGAATCCGAAATATTTTTTCAAAATTTTTTTGGTAAACAGTTATATTTTTTAATAAATTTGAATTATCAAATCAGTTTATAAATTTTTATTCCATGGAAAAATCAATTTTTGTATTAAATTGTTTGTTTATGTAAAAGATTATTTGAAGATTTTAAGAATTTTTAAAAATCTATTTTATAATAAAGTATTCAATTAAAATTTTCTTAGAAATTGATATGAGTATCACTCATTAAAAAAAAAAAGAGAAAAGAAACGTAATAAAGAGCTTAATTTTTTGTATAATTAATCATGTAAAAATTAATATGTGTGTTTAAATAGTTTAGCTGAAAAATCATTTTAAAATAACTATATATCTAGTTTTGTTTGAATTATTGTATGGGAAAAAAAGTTATTTTTATATGATAAAATTACAAGAAAAAGATAGAAATTACTCGTTAATTTTTGGACAAAATTATGTATATTTTCTAATATTTTATAATTGGAATCATTTCATAAAAGTGATTATAAATTTATAATTATTAAAAAGTAATTATCTTCTTAGCTTCTATTTATAATCACATTTTAAAATATTATTTATAAGCTACTTTTTAGCTTAATTTTGTTTTCTGCAAATAATCATCATTCATTGGCTCTTTGTATGTTGTTTTCACTTTAAGATATATAAAGTTGTAAATACTAAATACTAAGGTCAAGATTTGTACATCATTTTAATTTAGAGAGCAATGTAATTAGATATCGTTTAAATATTATTTTTTATTTAATTTTTATGAAAAAAAATAAAAACAAATAAATTTTTAGATTTTTTAAATAACTGATACGTAAAAGTAAATATTTAAATTAATTAAATAATAATAAATTTTTTAAAAGATTAATTTAAAACTAAAAGTTAAAAGATAATTAACATTTCTGTTTAGAGATAACAAGATCATTAGATTATTCTCTCCTAATCCTTTTCATGTTACAGATAAATCTTATTCCTTAAAAACAATATTATCAAATTTAACAAGCTGTTTATTTTTAAATAAGAATAAAAATAAATGTAATTAACTTAAACTCTATGGAGTTATTTTTTCAGATCTCCGACATCAAAGGACAATATGTAGCATTTCGAAAGTTCGAATCACAAGGTTGATTTGTCGGTTCCTTCATCAGCATTTTTTTTTAAATAAAAACTAATAAAAATATTCAATTTCTGTGCATTGAGAGCAACTAATAATGAACACTATCGAATTAATTTAAATAATTATATACTATTACAACTATCCGCCACAATTATTATCATCATAGAATTTATATTTGTTGATAATATAAAATTAACTTACACTTTAATACATAGAAATTATTCTAAAACTGAAAAATTGCTAATTTTGATAGGGGGCAATTTTTCTATGCTAGGGCCATGTGATTTGCTTATTCCGTACATTGATTGGTTTAGAAATGCTTCAATCATTAATTCATTATTATTGGAGAGAGAAAAAAATTTAAAACTGCAGAAAAATTTATTTGAATAAATGGGGAGTTATGGTAATTTGTTAGTGATTATTATTGTAGATTTGTAGTGCATTGCTTTTATTATAAAGTTGTAAGTAGTTGAATAAATAAAAATACTTTCACGGTAAAAAAAAAATTCAAAGTAAAAAACTAATTTGACCCTTATTGGGTTGGGTGAGTGGGTGTGTTATTTAGTAATTTTTTTTTTGTTGTTCATGGTATTTTTCAATTTGATAGGTCAAGAACTAATCTATTGTGAATTTGAGCTTCATTTAAGGATCTGTCACTGGCCAATAAATTGCTGCATGCACAAGTAGGATTCGAACTTCCAACACTTACTTAAACAGATGAATGAGTTGACGACTCGAGTAACCCAAATTGATTTATTTAAAGAACTTAATATGAGTATGATTTTGAAAATTTTAATGGACCGTACCTGATGACTAGTCCATTTCTTTATTGGGTGAACCTAATTGGGACCAATTAGTTAATGGGGGCTTGGTTGAATTATAGAAATATTACATGCCCACTAAAAATAAATGATTAGATCAGTGATTATATAAATCAATTTAAATTGGTGTAATAGTTAGTTCATTGATTCGCTTAAAAAAGTGACGATTTAAACTTTATTTTGTGTATACAATAATTTATTGATAAGTAATAAATTTTAAATGGAGTTTAGATCTTTGATGAATTAGTTATTAACTTATTGAACTGAAAATACTATAAAAAAATAATCATTATATATAAATTTAATCAATTTATACATAAATTTGTGTGTTATTTCACATATTTTAAGTAAATATTTTAAACAAATAATTAATCTGATAACTTTTTTTTAAACTATAAAGTCAAGCATGATCTGTGTTCCATACACATGGAAGGAAATATTTAAGGTCAATTAGTAAACAAATTTGATGTGTGCCTCTTGATATGGAAGGAAAATGAGAAAAGAATGCTTCTAATATGCGAATTCCCTGGCCCATGATATCTCAAATCAATAAAAATATAAAATAATTGAAATCTCGAATAGGAAATACTGAAATAGTATTAGTAGAAGTAGAATGAGTCATAACCCAATTTTTATTCAATCCTGTTACGTCTATGTTCTTTGTATTAAACACTATTTTAATATTAGTATTATTTTATCAATTAAATACACGTTTTTTTAGTTTTGTTAATTGAAAAAATTTAAATACAAATTAATTAGTAATAACTGTATTTTTATAACGATTTCCAAGAATATTTATGTTATATTTAAAAAAGAATTTGAAATTGAGAAATATGTCTAAATATCATGTTTAGTTTAAAATAAATATAAAAATTGATGGATAAATTTATAATTTAAAAAGTTAAATAAAAAGTAAATATTATTAAAATTTTAGTTTCAAGTCCCAAAAATTTCAGTTTCTTTTGTCCTTTTTTTTTTAAATATTGAAGGGACTGAACTTTTGTGTTTCAAAACTAAAATTTTAGTTTCAATTTATAACCATTAAATACAATATTGAGTCTCAATCTCCTAATCTCAGTTCTAATATCAGCAAACAAACACTACCTTAGTGTAGGAATATTATTTTTATTTTTATTCAAATTTTAAATTTTATTCTAAAAAAATTATCAAACTTATTTGTTCATAGTCAACTAGACCATAATAATTTTCCTTAAAGGATGCAAATATCACATGTAAAGTGTGAAAGAAATTCTTAGCATTGATTGATGGTTTTTAATTGTGTTAGTTTAGGTATTTTCTTTAATAATTTTAAGAAAATATATAAAAATGAGATTTTATTAAAATAAAAAGTCTCAAACATTATTGGAACATGCAAAAACAACTACTATTTTTTTAAAATCATCATAGACCATAATGTATGTTTTGCTTTAGTTGGTATAGGTTGAATCATATTAAATGTGTCATTTTTCCCCCCATGTCTTTAGGTATTATTATTGTAGCAATTATATCTCTAAATTTATCTATCTACTGTAAAGTGGATGGATCCCTTAATAATAACAATTCATAAGAACTTTTTTTTCCCATTCAATTTTTAAATATTTTAATGCACAAATTCTAGAGTAAGATATTGAAGAAAAAGTTGAAGAATAATTGAAAAATAATTGAAATCTACTATCCTATATGCATGGGATACCAATTCTTGTTAACTGTAATTTTCTAAAAAGATCTTCTAAATTCATCAAGTTAATACAAAGATCTATTATTTCAAATAATCTTATCTTTCACAATTTCTAATTATATTTTCTTTTAATAATTCTATTTTAGTTATATTCCAACCCTCAAAGTCTCTAACTTTTAAAATTATAGAATTAGATTGTCTTTCAAGATTTGAAAATGACAAATTAATTTTTTTCAGAGAAATTCATCCTTTATTCTTTTAAACAAGGATTAATTTGTCACATTTTCCCTTAATTTGTCCTATGTTTATTTAAAAACGTACTAAAATAAATGGAGTACCTTATAGTTAGAGAACAACACATTACAATTAATCTCAATTAAATTTGTATTTAAAAAAAGAAAATTGGAAAATATTGTTACCGTACTTATATGTGCTGTCGCTTTTCATTCTTGAAGTTGAATTGAAGAATCTTTTAATTGTGGAAATTGGGGATGGCAAGAAACAACTCAGCAATTCACAAATTTTCAATGGTACCATAACCTATTATTAGGGTGGTTATGTTTTGGATATTATTGGATATGTCTATGCTTAATACATACATAAATTATAGGATTTCCATTTGTGAGTTGTCACTATTATTTGGAAAATGATTTTTTATCCCTATTAGGTCCAACACCTAAAGTGATCCCATTAGGATTTTAGGGAGAATTTGGAATAAAAATTGTAGAAAGAACAAAAAAGTTAAGAGGATTGAATGAATTTTTTTTTTTTTGTTAAAGAGATTGAATGATTATTAAATATTTAAATGTCTTGTCTTGGGTAGTATAGTTATTAATTTTGGGTCTTTAGGCTTTACATTTTTGTTTGTACAACAGCCCAAAATCATATAAAACCCAGCCCAAAACTGTTGGGATTTGACCAAAAAAACTTCACTAGTTCACTTGTATATTAAACTATGCCCGCAAGTTCAAAAAAAAAAAAAAACTCTAACCAACAGTTGTCCAACACTATGACCAAAAATAAAAAAGAAAAAAAGAAAATTCTGACCAATAAAATAAACCTAGGTTGATCTAGTTAGTTCACTGGTCAGTTTAAATAAATATCGGGGGTTCGAATCTCATTTTATGCATACAATAATCCATTGATCAACGATAAATTTTTAAATAGAGATAGCATAAAAAAAAATCAATTTGAGTTGAACTGTCATACTCTTTGACTATGTTTGTTTGATGTGTCATGTTTAGACATAGACACGATCATGTCCAAACATAGACACGGTAGGACGTGTCTATTGTTTGATTTATAAGACACGAAAATAAAAAGAATAAGTTTACTTACAAATATATATAAGATGGTAAAGTATGAGGAGTCAATGTAATATTTGTACAATATGTACAATAAAGGTTTATGAAGTATTAGAAATATAATCATTAGTATTACTTTTTCTTATCAATTGAAACTTTTAGAATGAGTGGTATCATGACATAATATTAAAATGTTAGATTTAAAAAATCAAAAATTCGTTACTTGATAAATCCAAAATCAGTCTCCCTAGCGGTATCCATATAACATACATGTAATTCATATCTCAAGAAAATAGTGAGACATGAATATTGAATGATGGATACATATCTTAATCATTTTTTTCGGACTATTTTATCCTCACTCATTTTAGAAAATTCCAAATCTCTCATCTTTCTGTTATAAACCTTAACCAATAACTCTTCTGTTTACATCGAAGAATCTCTTCTCTATTTTTGTAGATTCAAAACTTCTTTATTTGTGTGTGTTGGCTGTTTTGTGAAGCTCTTGATTATCTTATCACGATTTTTTTTTCTGTGTTAAAACTTACTCAACTCAATGTTTGAAATAATATTAATTCTCACTTTTATTTGTATTATATGTTTATATGTTGTAGAATGAGTTAATTTTTTTTCTTAGAATACATATGAATTGTTTTTTTTCTCTCTCTCTGTTCTGAATTTGCATGATCTAAAATTAGTTTAAATTTCTTCTCTTTTAATATATATATTCATGTATCTAAATAGAATTTCAAAGTATACATTTTAAGTAGACGTGAAAACATGTAAACCATAAAAAAAATGTTTTATGTTAATAAATGCTTTATGAACAGGATTACTTCTAATAAATGAATTGTTATTTATATACATGAGAGTTGTTAATAAAATATAAACCTAAATGTGAACTCAAAATTAGTAAATCAATCTCCTAGTTAATGAGATCTTCACTCTAGAAGCTTTTCCAAGTTCCAATACATTGTTTTTTCCAAGTTCCAATACATTGTTTTCTATCTTGTTTATGTGCAGAAATATCCTTTTAATTTGATGAAGTATATTCTTTAATCTCATTAATTTTCATGCATAACAACTAACAATTGTGTGTACTTACTAATTACACCTTTTATATGATACACAAGACAACTATTTTTGCACACATTTTATTAAGGAGAAATTAATAACAAGGTTTATTGAATAGAAAAATAATATTATCTGTACCAAAAGAAAATAAAGTTAAATATTACCTATTCTGTACGGATACTAATACGGATACGAGACACAACATAATATAAAATACGTCGACACATAAATTTTAAAATCTTATAAGATATAGAAACATACATATATATAAATTATAAATTCATTTTTAATTATTATATATTTTTTTGATTATATAAAGTATTTAAAATACTTTTATTTTTATAAATAATAACATATACTATTTTTAAATTTATTTTAATAATACATGTTAAGAATAAAGTTGAACATGCTGACACATGATAGTATTTAAGTATGTCTAGGCGTATCTGGAGAAGAATTTTTTATTTTTTTGTTAAAACACGGTTGGACACAATAAACATACATATTGGACGAGTGTCGATTAATAACGTGTCTAAACTGTATTCGACACGCGAACACGACAATTCAATAAAGTAGTTGTGTCCTTGGTAGAACATTCAAATAGTATAAAATTGATTTTGATATATAAGGTAGCGTTTGGTGGAGAGACAGAGACAGAAAGACTGAAACTGAGAGACTGAGAGACTGAGACTAAGAGACAAATATTGAAATAAATCTCAGTATTCTGTTTGGTATAAAGTGAGAGACAGAAATTGAAATAAAAATGAAATTCTAATTTAATTAGTACAAAGGGTAAAATTAGAATTAATTAATTGAAATGAATGTATTTTAGGTATAAAATGTTATTAAAGTTTCAGTTTTCATCTCAAAAAATTTTAGTCCTCTGTGTCTCTATTTTTTGGAGGCACTGAAATACTGAAATTTTGGAAACAAAGACAAAAATTTTAATACTAGTCTCTAAACCAATAAATATGATACTAAGTCTCAATCTTTCAATCTCTCAGTATTTTAAAACAAACTGTACCTAAATTTATTGATGTTATTTGTTAAATTCAATCATACTAAATTTAATGTAAATTTTAATTGTTAGATATTTAGGGAGACCACATTTATGCAAATTTGGGAACTGAATTGTAGTCCAAATGTCCAATTAAGATTCTATAGTCATTATACCCCCTTTTTGTTTTGTTTTTCATGGCTTCCAAATTTGACTGCTTATCCCATGAATCTTAGGGTATGAAACATTAATTTATAACCATCGAACTTAGTAAATACTAGGTAGCATTCTCAATAGGAACCAAATAATATGATATGATTTGATACTTAATTATACTAAAATAGTGGCCATACCAATGTAGATGTATTGCTATTTTAGTTTAATTTTGATGTATAGATAGTATAAAATATTTTACATAGTCATATAATTATATTTATTTTTTAATAATTATTTATTTATTTAATTAATAAAAA
Source organism: Arachis hypogaea (assembly GCF_003086295.3). Lineage (NCBI taxonomy): Eukaryota > Viridiplantae > Streptophyta > Magnoliopsida > Fabales > Fabaceae > Arachis > Arachis hypogaea. Next base: position 5,214,679 of record NC_092042.1, on the reverse strand, counting down.
AATAATTATTTTTATTTATATAATATTACGTAATTAAATATATTTATAAATTTATTTTGCATTGATAAAATATCAAAATTAAATTTATGTTATTTATTGCAAAAAGCTGTACAGCTCTTTTAGTAGATGTATGGGCCACATAAGAGAGAAGAACCATGCATATTGAAATTTAAAACTTAAATAAGATATTTTTAATTTAAAATGGGTGAAGACTTTTTTAAAAAGCTTAAATCGGAGACTTTTACTTTGAAATTTGTGAAGATTTTTTATTATTATTATTTTAAGACTAAAAGTTTAGATAAAATTGAGATAAACAAAAAGTTAGAATAAATAAATTACTTATTAAAGTGGATTCTCACGACGACATTGAAAATTGAACTTAAATCTTTATTAACAAAGATAAAAATTTGTGTTATTTGCTTATGTACTAGAGAAAAAGGGTGACGAATATTAATTATAACTTGATTATTAAATCTTAAGAGAACTCTAGTGACTACTCAATTTATTAAGTTACTAAAAACCGGTTAATGTTCAAATTCGTCCATAAAAGATCATGCGATCTTTATTTTCGTCTTCGAATGATTTTTTAATCAAATTAATTCCTAAAAGATAAACTGTTAGTTAAATTAGTCATTCCGTCAATTGGATGATGACGTGACACGTGGCATGCCACGTGACACTTGACATATAAAAAAGTTTTCTATTAGTCAAAATAGTCTTTAAAAGTCTAGACGTAAGTCATTTTCATCTCTCAAGTTTTAAAAATTAATCAAACTAGTCCTTATATAATTTTTTTTTCATAAAATTATCTCTCTCTTTTAATTCTTCTCAAAATCTCTCTTATTCTTTTCTATTCTAAAACCTTTTTTGTTACATTACTACATTTTGCTGGAATATATATATATACTCAAAATTGAAATGTATGTATTTATTAACCTAAACAAAGTTATATGCTCAAAATCAAAATTTATGTATGTTAACCTAAACAAAGTGATGAGTTTGGAAAACTCCAAATTAGTATTTGTGATGAGCAAACATTATTAAAATAATTAATTACAAAATTATTAATTTGATTTTCATTTAACATATGTTAATTAATAATTTTGTTTTGCAGGATTTTATAATGGGCTGAAAATAAAAGAAAAATTACAAGCCCAAGTACATTCAGCATTGATACAAAAATATTTTGTTTGGCTGAATTATTGTTCTTATTATTGGGCCAAAATTCAAACTATCATAAGCCCAATTCATCTTGCATGTTTGGTCCGAAATCATAAGGAAATGGGCACAATGCACTTCTTTAACTAAAACCCATTCCTTTAAGCATGTTACAAGCTTCCAACGGATTCCATTTCCCACTTTGGGATGGATTTCAAATTTAATTTAAGCATTGGAAACATAAGTGAGAGAGAGAAATTGATTTGATGGCTTTAATGATCCTACACGCCTATCAGTAAAGGGAAGTGAGAAACTTGAGTGCACTTTTATTCCTTCTCTTTGCTACATTAAATTATTTGATCAAATCAATTGAATATCTTCTTTCTTCTCTCTCTAATCTTTCTTTCTTCTTCTCTTCGGTCATGTCACAGCAACCATGGAAGCTACACTAAGCTACCAAAAGGAAAAAGAAGAAGCTGCATGCATCAAGACCATCAAGTTAATGATGGCGCGAAAAAATAAAACCAAAAGTATGTTGTGGCTGAGATAATCATCAAATGTGGTAAGATTTGGTGAGGTAATCTCGGATCCCTCATACTCAAAAAGGAAGTAGAAGATTCGGCCAGCAAGGTGAGATTCTTGAGGCATGGCTTGTCTTTGATTCTGCTCAACCACCACAGGAAGTAGCTAGAGTGGCGAAGTGATGGTTGAGGCAGAGATTGAAGCAGAAGACGTCATCATCATCATGAAGCATCAAGGGCCAGAAATCCATCTTGGAGAGCAAGCCAAGGATGGAGAGCTCAGATTGATGAAGAGTGATGATCAAGAAAGGACTAGAGGTAATTGCATGTTGGGTTTTGCATGGTTATCTCTTCTCTCTCTCTCTGTGGCCGAACCGGTTCATTTTGAAGGAAAGGAAGCTAAGCTCGGGTGTGTGTTTCAACTGTGAAGGCTTCACTTCTATATTAAAGGGGTGAACAGTCATGGTTTGATTCAAGGAGAAAGTGTGAGAGTGCGAGGCACAGTGTTCTCAGAGCTACCTGAGCTAACATATTTCTCTTCTCCTTCAATGTATTCCATTTTGTAGTTTTTCTGTTTAATTTTGTCATGTCTTGAGTCTCATGGAAAAAGGCAAACAAGTGAGGTTTGTATGAAAAAGCCATAGAGCGAAAAAAGGCAGAGAATGCAAAATTAAAAGAAAAAAAAAGCCATAGATGTCTTAGAGTTCCTTTGTACATCTGTGTTGTATTTCATGATTCTGTGGAAATCCCCTTGTAAGTTGGGTTAGCACTTTACAATTTGTAATCTGGATGATTATAGTGAAATTTCATCATGGTTGTGATGGAGACTGGATGTAGGCTGCACTGCACTTAGCAGCTGAACCAGGATATATCTGGGTGTAATCTTCTATCTTTCTTCCTACTTCAATTCTGTTTTTACTGTTTAGATGAAAAATAAAAAATGTCTCGTGTCAAGTGACGAGACAAAATGAAAATGTCTCGTGGCTAGGGACAAGCTAAAAACAGAAAAGTTTCCTCTAAGTCCAGCAAGTGTTAGCAAGCAAAAAAGGGGGCTAAGATTCAACCCCTATCTCTTAGCCACTGAAACCATCAATTGGTATCAGAGCTTGGTCTCAAAGAGACCAAGCTTTGCAGCTTGAAGTAAAGATCCTCATGGCGGAAAACAGTGGCGTAAATGTGGTGTCCTATAATTTGACCGAAGGACAATCAAGCAACAGACCTCCTCTTTTCAATGGGAAATATTATACCTATTGGAAGGAGAGGATGAAGATATTTGTACAAGCAGTGGATTACAGACTTTGGAAGATTATCCTGGAAGGGCCTCAATTTCCAACTACCACAAATGCTGAAGGAGTGGTCACCCTCAAACCAGAAGCAACATGGACCGAGGAAGATAGGAAGAAGGTTGAGTTAAATGCCAAGGCAGTAAACCTGCTCAACTGTGCTATCAGCTTTGAGGAGTACCGACGGGTATCACGATGCACAACGGCAAAGGAAATCTGGGACAAGCTACAAATCACTCATGAAGGAACCTCCATTGTAAAGAAGACTCGGACAGACATGTTGAACAGAGAATATGAAATGTTTGCAATGAAGGAAGGAGAGTCCATTGATGAACTGTTCGAGCGGTTCAACACTATCATTGTTGGCTTAGATGCTCTGGGAATTACACATTCTAATTCTATGCTTGTGAGAAGAGTGCTGAGATGTCTCACTAAAGAGTGGGAAACAAAAGCCTTAATTATTTCTGAAAGCAGTAATCTTGATTCCATGACACTTGATGATTTGAGAGGAAATCTTCTTGCTTTTGAAAACACTTATTTGAAAAAAAAAATCAAAAAAGAAAGGAATTACATTTTCTTCTGTCACTAAGCCTCTGGATGATGAATCCAGTGATAACTCATCTGAAAGTGAATTTGTGTCGTTTGCCAAAAAATTCAGGAAAATGATGAAGCACAAAAGCAAAGGCGGCAGCTCAAGGAAAATGAAGAAAGACCTTAGCAAAGTTACTTGTTTCAACTGCAAGGAAATGGGGCATTACAAATCTGATTGTCCCAAGTTAAATAGGGGGGAGAAGAGAAAAGGAGGAAAGAAGAAAGGTCTGATGGCTTCATGGGAAGACTTAGAAAATGACTCGGATAGTGATGAAGAATCTGAGACTAAGTCACAGCCTTGTCTCATGGCAGATCATGTAGATCAGGTATTTTTTCAAAACCCAGACACCGAAGACCTTCATCTCATGATAGATCACCTCTCTGAAAAAATAAGATGTTTTCTGACTGATAATCAAGATCTTGAACAACAAATTTTCATTCTCAAAACAGCAACTCCAAGATTTTGTAGATTGTGTAATCGTAGTGGTCATTTTCCAGTTCAATGTTTCTTTGGTGAAAGAATGATTGGTGATAAAGTTTACAAAGTTGTTTTTGATTACAATGATTTGGGACATAGGAGATGGTTTAACGTGAAAGGATCCAAGAAAATTTGGATACCTAAGGTCACTTAAGCTTATTTTATAGGTATGCCTAGCATCCAAGAAGAAAGAAAATATGTGCTACATGGATAGCGGATGCTCTAGGCATATGACCGGAAAGACAACATTCTTCATAAAGCTTGATGAATATGATGGAGGACTTGTCACTTTCGGTGATGATGCAAAAGGAAAAATACTGGCTGTTGAGAAAGTGGATAAAAATCTCTCATCTTGTATAAATGATGTCCTTCTTGTACATGGCTTGAAGCATAATTTACTTAGTGTTAGTCAATTATGTGATTTGGGTTTTGAAGTTATTTTTAAGAAGTTTGTTTGCTTAGTTGTTTGTGAAAAAACTGGGGATGTTCTATTTGAAGCTGAAAGATGCAACAATGTGTATGGATTAACTCTTGAGGATTTAAAGGAACAAAATGTAACATGCTTTACCTCTCTTGAATCTGAAAAATGGCTTTGGCATAGAAAGTTGGGTCATGCTAGCATGTACCAAATTTCTAAGCTAGTCAAAAAGAATTTGGTTAGAGGAATTCCAAACATCAAGTTTGATAAGGATCTTACTTGTGATGCTTGCCAATTGGGCAAACAAGTAAAATCCTCTTTTAAATTAAAAGATGGAATCTCAACCAAAAGGCCATTGGAGATGTTACATATTGATCTTTTGGTCCTACTAAAACTCAAAGTTTAGGAGGTAAACACTATGGTCTTGTGGTGGTTGATGATTACTCTAGATTTGGTTGGATACTTTTCATTGCTCATAAGAATGATGCATTTTATGCCTTCTGGTGCACGAAATTGTGATCAATACTTTTCACAACTCAAATAATCCCCGGTAATGAAACCAAAAACTTGGTGTTCACTACCATGGCATAAACACAACTTCGCACAACTAACCAGCAAGTGTACTGGGTCGTCCAAGTAATAAACCTTACGCGAGTAAGGGTCGATCCCACAGAGATTGTTGGTATGAAGCAAGCTATGGTCACCTTGTAAATCTCAGTCAGGCAAACTCAAATGGGTATGGTGATAAACGCATAAAACATAAAGATAAAGATAGAGATACTTATGTAATTCATTGGTAGGAACTTCAGATAAGCGTATGAAGATGCCTTCCCTTCCGTCTCTCTGCTTTCCTACTGTCTTCATCCAATCCTTCTTACTCCTTTCCATGGCAAGCTTAAGCAAGGGTTTCACCGTTGTCAGTGGCTACCTCCCATCCTCTCAGTGGAAATGTTCAACGCACCCTGTCACGGCACGGCTATCCATCTGTCGGTTCTCGATCAGGCCGGAATAGAATCCAGTGATTCTTTTGCGTCTGTCACTAACGCCCCGCCCTCAGGAGTTTGAAGCACGTCACAGTCATTCAATCATTGAATCCTACTCAGAATACCACAGATAAGGTTAGACCTTCCGGATTCTCTTGAATGCCGCCATCAGTTCTAGCCTATACCACAAAGACTCTGATCTCATGGAATGGCTGGCTCGTTTGTCAGGCGAGCACTCGGTTGTCAGGCGATCAACCATGCATCGTGTATCAGGAATCCAAGAGATATTCACCCAATCGAAGGTAGAACGGAGGTGGTTGTCAGTCACACGTTCATAGGTGAGAATGATGATGAGTGTCACGGGTCATCACATTCATCAAGTTGAAGAACAAGTGATATCTTAGAACAAGAACAAGCGGAATTGAATAGAAGAACAATAGTAATTGCATTAATACTCGAGGTACAGCAGAGCTCCACACCTTAATCTATGGTGTGTAGAAACTCCACCGTTGAAAATACATAAGTACAAGGTCTAGGCATGGCCGAATGGCCAGCCTCCCAATGATCTAAGAACTAGATGTCCAAAGATGATCAAAGGATCGAAAATTAATCCAAAGATCCAAAGATTCAAAGCTGAAAATACAATAGTAAAAGGTCCTATATATAGAGAACTAGTAGCCTAGGGTGTACAGAGATGAGTAAATGACATAAAAATCCACTTCCGGGCCCACTTGGTGTGTGCTTGGGCTGAGCAATGAAGCATTTTCGTGTAGAGACTCCTCTTGGAGTTAAACGCCAGCTTTTATGCCAGTTTGGGCGTTTAACTCCCATTTTGGTGCCAGTTCCGGCGTTTAACGCTGGAATTTCTGAGGGTGACTTTGAACGCCGGTTTGGGCCATCAAATCTTGGGCAAAGTATGGACTATCATATATTGCTGGAAAGCCCAGGATGTCTACTTTCCAACGCCGTTGAGAGCGCGCCAATTGGACTTCTGTAGCTCCAAAAAATCCACTTCGAGTGCAGAGAGGTCAGAATCCAACAGCATCTACAGTCCTTTTTGGTCTCTGAATCAGATTTTTGCTCAGGTCCCTCAATTTCAGCCAGAAAATACCTGAAATCACAGAAAAACACACAAACTCATAGTAAAGCCCAAAAAAGTGAATTTTAACTAAAAACTAATAAAAATATACTAAAAACTATCTAGATCATACCAAAAACATACTAAAAATAATGCCAAAAAGCGTACAAATTATCCGCTCATCACAACACCAAACTTAAATTGTTGCTTGTCCTCAAGCAACTGAAACTCAAGTAAGATAAAAAGAAGAGAATATGCAATGAATTCCAAAAACATCTATGAAGTTCAGTATTAATTAGATGAGCGGGGCTTTTAGCTTTTTGCCTCTGAATAGTTTTGGCATCTCACTCTATCCTTTGAAATTCAGAATGATTGGCTTCTTTAGGAACTCAGAATCCAGATAGTGTTATTGATTCTCCTAGTTAAGTATGATGATTCTTGAACATAGCTACTTATTGAGTCTTGGCTGTGGCCCAAAGCACCCTGTCTTCCAGTATTACCACCGGATACATACATGCCACAGACACATAATTGGGTGAACCTTTTCAGATTGTGACTCAGCTTTGCTAGAGTCCCCAATTAGAGGTGTCCAGGGTTCTTAAGCACACTCTTTTTGCCTTGGATCACAACTTTATTTCTTTCTTTTCTCTATTTTTTTCGAAATTTTTTTTTTCAAAATTTTCTTTTTTTTTTCATTGCTTTTTCTTGCTTCAAGAATCATTTTTATGATTTTTCAGATCCTCAGTAACATGTCTCCTTTTTCATCATTCTTTCAAGAGCCAACATTCATGAACCACAAATTCAAAAGACATATGCACTGTTTGAGCATACATTCAGAAGACAAAAATATTGCCACCACATCAAAATAATTAAACTGTTATAAAATTCAAAATTCATGCAATTCTTTTTCTTTTTTCAATTAAGAAATTTTTTTTTATTTAAGAAAGGTGATGGATTCATAGGACATTCATAACTTTAAGGCATAGACACTAAGACACTAATGATCACAAGACACAAGCATAGATAAACATAAGCACTAGAATTCGAAAAAACAGAAAAATAAAGAACAAGGAAATTAAGGAACGGGTCCACCTTAGTGATGGCGGCTCTTTCTTCCTCTTGAAGGTCCTATGGAGTGCTTGAGCTCCTCAATGTCTCTTCCTTGTCTTTGTTGCTCCTCTCTCATGATTCTTTGATCTTCTCTAATTTCATGGAGGATGATGGAGTGTTCTTGATGCTCCACCCTTAGTTGTCCCATGTTGGAACTCAATTCTCCTAGGGAGGTGTTTAGTTGCTCCCAATAGTTTTGTGGAGGAAAGTGCATCCCTTGAGGAATCTCAGGGATCTCATGATGAGTGGGGTCTCTTGTGTGCTCCATCCTTTTCTTAGTGATGGGCTTGTCCTCATCAATAGGGATGTCTCCCTCTATGTCAACTCCAACTAAATAACAGAGGTGACAAATGAGATGAGGAAAGGCTAACCTTGCCAAGGTAGAGGACTTGTCCGCCACCTTATAGAGTTCTTGAGCTATAACCTCATGAACTTCCATTTCTTCTCCAATCATGATGCTATGAATCATGATAGCCCGATCTATAGTAACTTCGGACCGGTTGCTAGTGGGAATGATTGAGCGTTGGATGAACTCCAACCATCCCCTAGCCACGGGCTTGAGGTCATGCCTTCTCAGTTGAACCGGCTTCCCTCTTGAATCTCTCTTCCATTGGGCGCCCTCTTCACATATGACTGTGAGGACTTGGTCCAACCTTTGATCAAAGTTGACTCTTCTAGTGTAAGGATGTTCATCTCTTTGCATCATGGGCAAATTGAATGCCAATCTTACACTTTCCGGACTAAAATCCAAGTATTTCCCCCGAACCATAGTAAGCCAATTCTTTGGATCCGGGTTCACACTTTGATCATGATTCTTGGTGATCCATGCATTGGCATAGAACTCTTGAACCATTAAGATTCCGACTTGTTGAATGGGGTTGGTAAGAACTTCCCAACCTCTTCTTCGGATCTCATGTCGGATCTCCGGATATTCACTCTTTTTGAGTGAAAAAGGGACCTCGGGGATCACCTTCTTCAAGGCCACAACTTCATAGAAGTGGTCTTGATGCACCCTTGAGATGAATCTTTCCATCTCCCATGACTCGGAGGTGGAAGCTTTTGCCTTCCCTTTCCTCTTTCTAGAGGTTTCTCCGGCCTTGGATGCCATAAATGGTTATGGAAAAACAAAAAGCAATGCTTTTACCACACCAAACTTAAAATTGTTGCTCGTCCTCGAGCAAAAGAAGAAAGAAGAGAGTAGAAGAAGAAGAAAGGGAAAGGGAATGGCTTTGTGGTTCGGCCAAAAAAAAGGAAGAAGTGGTGTTTAGGTTGTGTGAAAATGAAGGTGTTAAGATGGGTTTATATAGGAGAGGGGAAGGGTGATCTTCGGCCAAGTGAGGGTGGGTTTGGGTGGGAAAGTGGTTTGAATTTGAATGGTGGGGTAGGTGGGGTTTTATGAAGGATGGATGTGAGTGGTGAAGAGAAAGATGGGATTTGATAGGTGAAGGGTGTTTGGGGAAGAGGTGTTGAGGTGATTGGTGAATAGGGGAAGAAGAGAGAGTGTGGTGGGGTAGGTGGGGATCCTGTGGGGTCCACAGATCCTGAGGTGTCAAGGAAAAGTCATCCCTGCACTAAATGGCAAGCAAAATTGCGTTTTTAGCCATTTCTGGCGTTAAACGCCGGGCTGGTGCCCATTTCTGGCATTTAACGCCAGCTTCTTGCCCTTTTCTGGCGTTTAACGCCAGTCTGGTGCCCCTTTCTGGCGTTAAACGCCAGAATGGTGCCAGACTGGGCGTTAAACGCCCATCTGCTAACCTTACTGGCGTTTAAACGCCAGTAGGTGCGTCCTCCAGGGTGTGCTGTTTTTCTTCTTGTTTTTCATTCTGTTTTTGCTCTTTTCATTGATTTTGTGACTTCTCATGATCATCAACCTACAAAAAACATAAAATAACAAAAGAAAATAGTTAATTATAAAACATTGGGTTGCCTCCCAACAAGCGCTTCTTTAATGTCATTAGCTTGACAGAGGACTCTCATGGAGCCTCAGAAATGCTCAGAGCTATGTTGGAACCTCCCAACACCAAACTTAGAGTTTGAATGTGGGGGTTCAGCACCAAACTTAGAGTTTGGTTGTGGCCTCCCAACACCAAACTTAGAGTTTGACTGTGGAGGCTCTGTTTGGCTCTGTTTTGAGGGAAGCTCTTCATGCTTCCTCTCCATGGTGACAGAGGGATATCCTTGAGCCTTAAACACCAAGGATTCTTCATTCACTTGAATGATCAACTCTCCTCTATCAACATCAATCACAGCCTTTGCTGTGGCTAGGAAGGGTCTGCCAAGGATGATGGATTCATCCATGCACTTCCCAGTCTCTAGGACTATGAAATCAGTAGGGATGTGATGGTCTTCAACTTTTACCAAAACATCCTCTACAAGTCCATAGGCTTGTTTTCTTGAGTTGTCTGCCATCTCTAGTGAGATTTTTGCAGCTTGCACCTCAAAGATCCCTAGCTTCTCCATTACAGAGAGAGGCATGAGGTTTACACTTGACCCTAAGTCACACAAGGCCTTCTTGAAGGTCATGGTGCCTATGGTACAAGGTATTGAAAACTTCCCAGGATCCTGTCTCTTTTGAGGCAGTTTCTGCCTAGGCAAGTCATCCAGTTCTTTGGTGAGCAAAAAGGGTTCATCCTCCCAAGTCTCATTTCCAAATAACTTGTCATTCAGCTTCATGATTGCTCCAAGGTATTTAGCAACTTGCTCTTCAGTGACATACTCATCCTCTTCAGAGGAAGAATACTCATCAGAGCTCATGAATGGCAGAAGTAAGTTCAATGGAATCTCTATGGTCTCATTTTGAGCCTCAGATTCCCATGGTTCCTCATTGGGGAACTCATTGGAGGTCAGTGGACGTCCATTGAGGTCTTCCTCAGTGGCGTTCACTGCCTCTTCTTCCTCCCAAAATTCGGCCATGTTGATGGCTTTGCACTCTCCCTTTGGATTTTCTTCTGTATTGCTTGGGAGAGTACTAGGAGGGAGTTCAGTAATTTTCTTGCTCAGCTGACCCACTTGTGCCTCCAAATTTCTAATGGAGGACCTTGTTTCAGTCATGAAACTTTGAGTGGTTTTGATTAGATCAGAGACCATGGTTGCTAAGTCAGAGGTATTCTGCTTAGGACTCTCTGTCTGTTGCTGAGAAGATGATGGAAAAGGCTTGCTATTGCTAAACCTGTTTCTTCCACCATTATTATTATTGAAACCTTGTTGAGGTCTCTGTTGATCCTTCCATGAGAAATTTGGATGATTTCTCCATGAAGGATTATAGATGTTTCCATAGGATTCTCCCATGTAATTCACCTCTTCCATTGAAGGGTTCTCAGGATCATAAGCTTCTTCTTCAGATGAAGCTTCCTTAGTACTGCTTGGTGCATTTTGCATTCCAGAGAGACTTTGAGAAATCATATTGACTTGTTGCGTCAATATTTTATTCTGAGCCAATATGGCATTCAGAGTGTCAATCTCAAGAACTCCTTTCTTCTGACTAGTCCCATTGTTCACAGGATTCCTTTCAGAAGTGTACATGAATTGGTTATTTGCAACCATTTCAATCAGCTCTTGAGCTTCTGTAGGCGTCTTCTTCAGATGAAGAGAGCCTCCAGCAGAGCTATCCAAAGACATTTTGGATAGTTCAGAGAGACCATCATAGAAAATACCTATGATGCTCCATTCAGAAAGCATATCAGATGGACACTTTCTGATTAATTGTTTGTATCTTTCCCAAGCTTCATAGAGGGATTCTCCTTCCTTCTGTCTGAAGGTTTGGACTTCCACTCTAAGCTTACTCAATTTTTGAGGTGGAAAGAACTTTGCCAAGAAGGCATTGACTAGCTTTTCCCAAGAGTCCAGGCTTTCTTTAGGTTAAGAGTCCAACCATGTTCTAGCTCTGTCTCTTACAGCAAAAGGGAATAGCATAAGTCTGTAGACCTCAGGGTCAACCCCATTAGTCTTGACAGTGTCACAGATTTGCAAGAACTCAGCTAAAAACTGATGAGGATCTTCCAATGGAAGTCCATGGAACTTGCAATTCTGTTGCATTAGAGAAACTAATTGAGGCTTAAGCTCAAAGTTGTTTGCTCCAATGGCAGGGATAGAGATGCTTCTCCCATAGAAGTCGGGAGTAGGTGCAGTAAAGTCACCCAGCACCTTCCTTGCATTGTTGGCATTGTTGTTGTTTTCGGCTGCCATGTGTTCTTCTTCTTTGAAGAATTCGGTTAGGTCCTCTACAGAGAATTGTGCCTTAGCTTCTCTTAGCTTTCTCTTCAAGGTCCTTTCAGGTTCAGGATCAGCCTCAACAAGAATGCCTTTGTCTCTGCTCCTGCTCATATGAAAGAGAAGAGAACAAGAAAATATGGAATCCTCTATGTCACAGTATAGAGATTCCTTGAGGTGTCAGAGGAAAAGAAAATGGAAGGCAGAAGTAGAAAATTCGAACTTATCAAGAAAGAGGGAGTTCGAATTTTGCATTAAGGAATAGTGTTAGTCCATAAATAGAAGGATGTGAGAAGAAGGGAAGTGGTTTTCGAAAATTAAGTAAGAAATTTTGAAAACATTTTGAAAAACACTAATTAATTTTCGAAAACCAAGAGTGGGAAAGAGATCAAGTGATTTTTGAAAAAGATTTTGAAATTAGAAATTAAAAGATTTGATTGAAAACTATTTTGAAAAAGATGTGGTTAAGAGGATATGATTGGTTTTTTAAAAAGATGTGATTGAGAAGATATGATTTGAAAAACATTTTAAAAAGATTTGATTTTAAAAAATAATGACTTGGCTATCAAGAAAAGATATGATCCAAACATTAAACCTTTCTCAACAGAAAAGGCAACATACTTGATATGTTGAATCAAATCATTAATTGATAGCAAGTATCTTAAAAAATGGAAAGAAATTGATTTTGAAAACATATGATTGAAAAGATATGATTTGAAAAAGATTTGATTTTGAAAAACTTTGAAAACTTGAAAAAAATTGCATTGAAAACAGAATCTTCCCTCTTGTGCCATCCTGGCGTTAAACGCCCAGAATGGTGCACATTCTGGCGTTTAACGCCCAAAACACTACCTTTTTGGGCGTTAAACGCCCAACCAGGTACCCTGGCTGGCGTTTAAACGCCAGTCTGTCCTTCTTCACTGGGCGTTTTGAACGCCCAGCTTTTTCTGTATAATTCCTCTGCAGTATGTTCTGAATCTTCAATTCTCTGTATTATTGACTTGAGAAGACACAAATTAAAAATATTTTTGGATTTTTAATAATAAGGAAAAATCAAAATACAACTAAAATCAAATAACAATGCATGTAAGACACCAAACTTAGCAGTTTGCATACTACTGACACTAATGAGAATGCATATGAGACACATAAACACTCAAGTCAAGAGAATTCAAAGATCAGAGTAAGAAATCATCAAGAACAACTTGAAGATCCTTAAGACACACGAATGAATGCATGCAATTGACACCAAACTTAAAATGAAACACTAGACTCAAAAAAATATTTTTGGATTTTATGATTTTGTAAAATTTTTTTGTGCTTTTTTCGAAAATAAAGTGGAAAAAAGTATCAAAATTCTTAATGAGAATTCCAGGAATCATGCAATGTTTAGTCTAAGACTCCGGTCCAGGAATTAGACATGGCTTCACAGCCAGCCAAGCTTTCAAAGAAAGCTTCGGTCCAAAACACTAGACATGGCCAATGGCCAGCCAAGCCTTAGCAGATCACTGCTCCAAAAGCAAGATTGATAGAAATCAACAAGCTCTTGTGATGATAGGTTGAAACCTCGGTCCAATGAAATTAGACATGGCCTCTCAGCCAGCCAGACTTCAACAAATCATCATGAAACTCTAGAATTCATCTTCAAGAATTCCGAAAAAAAATACCTAATCTAAGCAACAAGATGAACCGTCAGTTGTCCAAACTCAACAATCCCCGGCAACGGCGCCAAAAACTTGGTGCACGAAATTGTGATCAATACTTTTCACAACTCAAATAATCCCCGGTAATGAAACCAAAAACTTGGTGTTCACTACCATGGCATAAACACAACTTCGCACAACTAACCAGCAAGTGTACTGGGTCGTCCAAGTAATAAACCTTACGCGAGTAAGGGTCGATCCCACAGAGATTGTTGGTATGAAGCAAGCTATGGTCACCTTGTAAATCTCAGTCAGGCAAACTCAAATGGGTATGGTGATAAACGCATAAAACATAAAGATAAAGATAGAGATACTTATGTAATTCATTGGTAGGAACTTCAGATAAGCGTATGAAGATGCCTTCCCTTCCGTCTCTCTGCTTTCCTACTGTCTTCATCCAATCCTTCTTACTCCTTTCCATGGCAAGCTTAAGCAAGGGTTTCACCGTTGTCAGTGGCTACCTCCCATCCTCTCAGTGGAAATGTTCAACGCACCCTGTCACGGCACGGCTATCCATCTGTCGGTTCTCGATCAGGCCGGAATAGAATCCAGTGATTCTTTTGCGTCTGTCACTAACGCCCCGCCCTCAGGAGTTTGAAGCACGTCACAGTCATTCAATCATTGAATCCTACTCAGAATACCACAGACAAGGTTAGACCTTCCGGATTCTCTTGAATGCCGCCATCAGTTCTAGCCTATACCACGAAGACTCTGATCTCACGGAATGGATGGCTCGTTTTTCAGGCGAGCACTCGGTTGTCAGGCGATCAACCATGCATCGTGTATCAGGAATCCAAGAGATATTCACCCAATCGAAGGTAGAACGGAGGTGGTTGTCAGTCACACGTTCATAGGTGAGAATGATGATGAGTGTCACGGGTCATCACATTCATCAAGTTGAAGAACAAGTGATATCTTAGAACAAGAACAAGCGGAATTGAATAGAAGAACAATAGTAATTGCATTAATACTCGAGGTACAGCAGAGCTCCACACCTTAATCTATGGTGTGTAGAAACTCCACCGTTGAAAATACATAAGTACAAGGTCTAGGCATGGCCGAATGGCCAGCCTCCCAATGATCTAAGAACTAGATGTCCAAAGATGATCAAAGGATCGAAAATTAATCCAAAGATCCAAAGATTCAAAGCTGAAAATACAATAGTAAAAGGTCCTATATATAGAGAACTAGTAGCCTAGGGTGTACAGAGATGAGTAAATGACATAAAAATCCACTTCCGGGCCCACTTGGTGTGTGCTTGGGCTGAGCAATGAAGCATTTTCGTGTAGAGACTCCTCTTGGAGTTAAACGCCAGCTTTTATGCCAGTTTGGGCGTTTAACTCCCATTTTGGTGCCAGTTCCGGCGTTTAACGCTGGAATTTCTGAGGGTGACTTTGAACGCCGGTTTGGGCCATCAAATCTTGGGCAAAGTATGGACTATCATATATTGCTGGAAAGCTCAGGATGTCTACTTTCCAACGCCGTTGAGAGCGCGCCAATTGGGCTTCTGTAGCTCCAGAAAATCCACTTCGAGTGCAGGGAGGTTAGAATCCAACAACATCTACAGTCCTTTTTGGTCTCTTAATCAGATTTTTGCTCAGGTCCCTCAATTTCAGCCAGAAAATACCTGAAATCACAGAAAAACACACAAACTCATAGTAAAGCCCAGAAAAGTGAATTTTAACTAAAAACTAATAAAAATATACTAAAAACTAACTAGATCATACCAAAAACATACTAAAAACAATGCCAAAAAGCGTACAAATTATCCACTCATCACCTTCTCCACCCTTTGCAAAAAAATTCAAAATGAAAAGGATTTGAAAATTGCCCATTTGAGAAGTGATCACGGAAGAGAATTTGAAAATCAAGACTTCGAAAAATTCTGTGATGAATTAGGGATTTCTCATAATTTTTCATGCCCTAGAACCCCCAACAAAATGGGGTGGTTGAAAGAAGGAATCGAAGCCTTCAAGAAATGACTAGGGCCATGCTATGTGAGAATGAAATTCCTAAATTTTTATGGGCTGAAGCTGTGAACACAGCATGTTATATTTTGAATAGAACAATCATTAGAAAAGGGTTAAAGAAAACTCCTTATGAGCTATGGAAAGGAACCCCTCCAAATCTTAAGTACTTCCATGTTTTTGGATGCAAATGCTTTGTTCTTAACAATAAGGAAAACCTTGAAAAATTTGATCCAAAATCCTATGAAGGAATGTTTGTTGGATATTCTACCACAAGTAAGGCCTATAGAGTTTATCTCAAAGAATATAGAACCATAGAGGAATCCATACATGTTACTTTCTGTGATTCTAACTTAATTCCCAGCACTGTAAAGGATAATGATTCAGATTGTGAAGAAGATGGAACAAGTAAAGAAATTCCCAAATCTGTGCTAAATGAAGAATCTGTCAGCCCAGTTTTGTCTCGTCAGATTGGAGGAGACATTTCCATTTTGTCTCCTGAGCAGGAACGAGCAACTGAAACAGTGAGACCATCAGAAGTTCATCAATGCTCTACATCTGTCCGAAAGCCTAGAGAATGGAAGTCTATGAGGGGTTATCCTCATGACTTCATCATTGGTGATCCCTCTCAAGGTGTAACAACAAGATCCTCCACCAAAAGGCAAACCGAACATGACAACGTTGCTCTCTTGTCACAAATGGAGCCCAACAATGTCAAACAAGCTCTTGAAGATCCATCATGGGTCAAGGCCATGCAAGAGGAGCTTGCTCAATTTGACAAGAATGAGGTTTGAACATTAGTATCTCATTCGGATGGTAAGAAGGGTTTTGTGATGCAGATTATGCAGGAGATACAGTGGATAGAAGGAGCACTTTCGTCATGTGTTGCTTCCTTGGAAGCTCACTCAACATGTGGTCAAGCAAGAAACAAGCCACATTGGCCTATCCACAGCTGAAGCTGAATATATATCCGCATCTGCTTGTTGTTCACAATTAATTTGGTTAAAAACTCAATTGGAGGATTACAAATTAAAGATCAATAGTATACCCTTATTTTGTGATAACATGAGTGCAATAAACATTTCAAAAAATCCTGTTCTGCACTCAAGAACAAAGCACATTAAAATCAAATATCATTTTATTAGAGAACATGTGCAAAAGGGTACTATTGATATTCAATTTGTAAAATCAAAAGAACAAATTGCTGATATTTTTACAAAACCCATCTGTGAAGATAGATTCTGTTTGTTAAGGAAAAGCTTGGGAATGTTTGATTTAAATCATGTTGAAAATTTGTGAATTTTTGATTCTGTCCAGTTTTATCTCGTAGGAACGGACGAGATAAAAATAAGGCATGTAGGAGGAGCTATGATTAAGGGGAAGGCTGCGCAGACTTTGCTTCTGATGAGCCCCACAGAATCTTATTTGACCCCACCTTGACTTTTATTGATCCTTCATTTTATGATGATCAAAATCTTTTTGATTGTCATTTCAAATCTTCTTGGAAGTGGTTATTGTCAAATCAAATCCCTCTCTCCATCTAATCCCTTGATTCTAGGAAACCACCTTTTTCAAAATCCCTTGGTTAATAACCGCACCATTATGGCTATTAACTTCCCCATCATCTCTCTCCAATCCACATTTATTGCACCACTAACCTCCTTCTCTCCTCACTATCTCTCGGCACTCCCACCCTTTCATATTCAACTTCTCCATTCATCCTACCATGAAAAAGAAAATGGCACAAAAGAGAAGTGGCCGAACTCCCATTCCTAAAAGTCCACCTTTTTCATCACCTCAAACTCATACACATATCCATCTTCATTCTACCTCCTCTTCTACTCAAACGCCTCCTTCCAAAAGGACCGAAACCATGCGCCGCAAGGTTATCGCTCACAAATCTTCAGGGAGAGGAAAGAACAAGGAACCTAGTGTTCAAGAAGAAGAAGAAGAATCACATACCTCACCACCACCATCACCGCCGAAAAGACCTACTCCACACACAAAAAGCTCTCAGAAAAAGTCGAAAAGCTTTGTTCTGCATGATACAAGAGAACCTACAAATTTGGAGTCGCTCGATTTCAAAAACAAATTTCACAAAACTCACTCCCATTTTGATCCCTCTCGGTTCTACTCATGTGCTTTCTATGAATTTCATAAAGAGGTTTTGCTAAAACGTCCTCTTTGTCTCTCTTACTTGGTCAATCTTCAAAAACTGGCCACCAAAGGAATCAACTTTACTTCCATGTTTGATGCTCTGAAGTGGACTCCACTGATTCACATTCAGAAATTTGTTTACCCGGGACTGGTCTGGGAATTCTATGCAAACATGCGTCTGATTGATGGCTCAATTCACTCTTACGTCAAACGGGTTTACATGACCCTCAATCCTCAAACCATAGGCACTGCCCTTGGATATGAAGATGAAGGGCCAAAAGTTTACATGGTTGATAAATGGGATGATCAAGTTGGCATTGCACAACAAACAGTCTTGCAACACATCTGTGCAAATCTCTCTGGTTTGGATGGACTAATCCCAACTCATCGAGCACTCGGCCCTGAGAACTCTCTGTTGCACCGTATCATCACTCACATTCTCACTCCACAAGGCGGGTCTCACCACAGAGAGGAGGAATTTCGGGCAAGAAAGGCAAGAAATATGTCCCTTCTGAACCATCTCTTAGTGATCTGGAGAGCCATCTTGAACCCTCAAATGTTACTGCATCAATCCGGGAGGTTCTCAATGAGATGCGCAACATATCCAAGTTGATGTTCAAATCCCACAAGACTACCAAAAATTGGAATATGAACAGGAAAGGGCTTGGAAGAAATGTCATGATAGAGTTGGCTTCATGATTAAGAGCTTTGATGATGAAATGGGAACAGGGGATTACGAAGCTGATTCCTGTTCAGAATTCAATCTTTCTGATGATTGATGACTGTTTGTTTACTTTTATTTGATATTGGCTCCATTATGCTCAATCTATTTTTGTATGAGCATGACTTGATACTCCCTACTCTGTGATACTTTGATACACTTTTGTTACTTTGTTATGGATATTTTGTTGTGTTTTTCATATTTGGTGCAGGTTCCCCTTGATGACAAAAGGGGGAGGAACATTAGTTTCCAAAATTGAAATTCAAACTAATAAAACATCAAAACAGGGAAGGATCTGCTGAAATAGGGGATGAAATTTTCAATTGAAAATTTATGATCACCCTTGTTTAAAGAATACATGTTAATAGTACTTTTGTCTCACTATGGTCACTGTTGCTGAAAATGCACTTGGCATTTAGTAGTTTATGATATTGTCTAACAAATATATTATTCTGATGCCTGGATATTGATTTATCTTGATGAACATGTTTTTATTATAGAAATATTCTTATTCATCTTGATAAACATGTTGTTTTGAAAACTTATTTTTGGCAGTTCCTTTAAATTTTGATATCTAACAGCTGCCATGTTTTGATCATGTGTGATTCAAAAAAATATTTTCCTCACTTGAATGATATGGCTCTGATATTTTGACTGGAAAATAATTTTTGAACAACATTGTTTTGGAGCTCAGTTGACGTGTGTAAATTATTGAGCAGAAAATCACTTATATGATAACAAATTAGTTTTGTTGATCACTTTTCTTCTGCTCATAAATCAAGCATTTAGCATCATGAATAAAAATGCTAAATAACATTGTTACTTGAAGCTTGATTCAAATGTTACAGATTAGTGATTCCCTTGATAAAATAGCATACATTAAGGGGGAGCCATGTGACATTTAGAAAGGGGGAGAAATTAAAATTCAAAGGGAGTATTCTTTACTCAATCTTTAAATTTCTTTCCATTTCAATTTTAATAATGTTTGTCATCAAGGGAGAGACTGATGAGTTTGGAAAACTCCAAATTAGTATTTGTGATGAGCAAACATTATTAAAATAATTAATTACAAAATTATTAATTTGATTTTCATTTAACATATGTTAATTAATAATTTTGTTTTGCAGGATTTTATAATGGGCTGAAAATAAAGGGAAAATTGCAAGCCCAAGTACATTCAGCATTGATACAAAAATATTTTGTTTGGCTGAATTATTGTTCTTGTTATTGGGCCAGAATTCAAACTATCATAAGCCCAATTCATCTTGCATGCTTGGTCCGAAATCATATGGAAATTGGCACAATGCACTTCTTTAACTAAAACCCATTCCTTTAAGCATGTTACAAGCTTCCAACGGATTCCATTTCCCACTTTGGGATGGATTTCAATTTAATTTAAGCATTGAAAATATAAGTGAGAGAGAGAAATTGATTTGATGGCTTTAATGATCCTACACGCCTATCAGTAAAGGGAAGTGGGAAACTTGAGTGCATTTTTATTCCTTCTCTTTGCTACATTAAATTATTTGATCAAATCAATTGAATATCTTCTTTCTTCTCTCTCTAATCTTTCTTTCTTCTTCTCTTCGGTCATGTCATAGCAACCATGGAAGCTACACTAAGCTACCAAAAGGAAAAAGAAGAAGCTGCATGCATCAAGACTATCAAGTTAATGATGGCGCGAAAAAATAAAACCAAAAGTATGTTGTGGCTGAGATAATCATCAAATGTGGTAAGATTTGGTGAGGTAATCTCGGATCCCTCATACTCAAAAAGAAAGTAGAAGATTCGGCCAGCAAGGTGAGATTCTTGAGGCATGGCTTGTCTTTGATTCTGCTCAACCACCACAGGAAGTAGCTAGAGTGGCGAAGTGATGGTTGAGGCAGAGATTGAAGCAGAAGACGTCATCATCATCATGAAACATCAAGGGCCAGAAATCTATCTTGGAGAGCAAGCCAAGGATGGAGAGCTCGGATTGATGAAGAGTGATGATCAAGAAAGGACTAGAGGTAATTGCATGTTGGGTTTTGCATGATTATCTCTTCTCTCTCTCTCTGTGGCCGAACCAGTTCATTTTGAAGGAAAGGAAGCTAAGCTCGGGTGTGTGTTTCAACTGTGAAGGCTTCACTTCTCTATTAAAGGGGTGAACAGTCATGGTTTGATTCAAGGAGAAAGTGTGAGAGTGCGAGGCACAGTGTTCTCAGAGCTACCTGAGCTAACATATTTCTCTTCTCCTTCAATGTATTCCATTTTGTAGTTTTTCTGTTTAATTTTGTCATGTCTTGAGTCTCATGGAAAAAGGCAAACAAGTGAGGTTTGTATGAAAAAGCCATAGAGCGGAAAAAGGCAGAGAGTGCAAAATTAAAAGAAAAAAAAGCCATAGATGTCTTAGAGTTCCTTTGTACATCTGTGTTGTGTTTCATGATTTTGTGGAAATCCCCTTGTAAGTTGGGTTAGCACTTTACAATTTGTAATCTGGATGATTATAGTGAAATTTCATCATGGTTGTGATGGAGACTGGATGTAGGTTGCACTGCACTTAGCAGCTGAACCAGGATATATCTGGGTGTAATCTTCTATCTCTCTTCCTACTTCAATTCTTTTTTTACTGTTCAGATGAAAAATAAAAAATGTCTCGTGTCAAGTGACGAGACAAAATGAAAATGTCTCGTGGCTAGGGACGAGCTAAAAACAAAAGAGTTTTCTCTAAGTCCAGCAAGTGTTAGCAAGCAAAAAAGGGGGCTAAGATTCTACCCCTTTTCTCTTAGCCACTGAAACCATCACAAAGTTATACCACTATTTTTTTCCTACTACATCTTTTTTTTTTCATTACAGTATTACTTATATATAGGAGGTAATGGTAGTGATACTTAGAGTCAAAATTCAAGAAGATTCACAAATTTAGTTTCAATTCCAAACTTTACAAAATATTGAAAATTTGTTGGTTAATTATTATTATTATAAATGAATTGCTTCTTAAGCGTAATACGTGCAAACATCATAATAAATTTTTGTGTGTTTCATATGTTTGAGATAGATTATATAATTTTTCTTTTAATTTCACAAATCAATGAGATAAAATGAAATAGGAAATATTATACCTATGCATAACACAGGTTACTCCGTACTAGTACATTATATAAATAGATATGTTTCATATTAAAATAAAATTTCTTTTGTTTTAAATGAAATATTTAAAAAATTATATTAGAATATTAAGATTCAAAAAGTGATTCCATAAACCAGTTTTTCAATTATTGAGTTTTACTATATAAATTAAATAATAATAAAAATTATAATTTTAAAAAATTTAAAAGATTTAAAATTTAAAATAATTACTACATTATTTAGTAAAATTTAAAATATTAAATTTTTAAATATATAATCAAAAATAATTTGATAAACTCGTTTAAATAAAAAAATTCACATAAAAAATTACAATTTGAAAATATAAAATTTTAAAATATAAATGACAAAATAACTTTATAAAAATTTAATTATTTTTATTATTTTATGTAAAGAGAATTTTGTTTATTAAGGTTTAAAAATAATATTAAAATTAGTAGTATAAAAAAATTATAAATTTAATATTATAAAAAAATTATATAAGGACTAGTTTGACTAATTTTTAAAATTTGAGGGATGAAAATGACTTACGTCTGGACTTTCAAGGACTATTTTGACTAATAGAAAATATTTTTATATGTCAAGTGTCACGTGACGTGTCACGTGTTACTGACCTGCCACGTGGCACTTAACGTGACACGTCATCATCCAATTGACGGAAAGGCTAATTTGACTAACGGTTTATCTTTCAGGGACTAATTTGATTAAAAAAAATTATTCGGGAACAAAAATAAAGATCGCGTAATCTTTAAGGGACGAATTTGAACATTATCCCTATTAGAAACTAATTAGAAGAGACTTGGTTATAGCCCAATCCCATTGATGAATTTAAATATGGAAGTTGAATTTGGCCAAACAATTGTAATGTAGATGCAACTAGAATTTTCTTGAGTGGCACTTTGAATAAGATTGACTTATAATTTCCTATCTTTAATTAGTTTCATCCATTATAGATTTTTCGACTAATTAATTTATGTGTCTATTTAAAATTTGAATTTTAACTTGTATTTGCAGTAATTAATATAAGTTTGAAATAAAATTTAAATTTATAATAAATTAATCATTGACTAATTAAATTAAGAGGATACCGTATAAAAAAAAAGACAAATAAGTTCTTAATCTTTTGATTTGCAGATATTTAAATTTTCGAAAATTTGAAATATACATTTAAGTCCTTGAATTTTTCAAAATTTAGACATATTAATTCCTAATGTTCACTTAGATATGATTCAATGTTATTTCCGTTGCACTAACCTAGTTGATACGGATGCACACGTGAAAATTTTTAAAATTGAATAAATTAGATCCAGAAACCGATATGTCTAGATTTTGAAAAAGTCAAAAACTTAAATGTATTTTTAAATTTTTAAGGACTTAAATGTTTACAAATTAAAAAGTCAAAGATTGATTTGTCTTTTTCTCAATATATATATATATATATATATATATATATATATATATATATATATATATATATATATATATATATATTATTCAAAGATCACATGGTTTATCATTTAAAAAATAAAAAATGACATAAACACCAAACTTATTGTGTCATTGTGGACTCTTATTAATACGTTGTGGTCAATGGAAGATTGTGACGAAGTAAAGAAGATTGGGACATTTCATATTGAATAGCTATCTTGCTAGAAAAATTTGTTGTAATAATAATGAAACAAAATAAAGTATAAATTTAAGATAAGAACATTTTCTTTTGTATTTAAGATAAGATATATAAAAGTGTGTAGCTTATTAAAGACACTTTTTTACGAACAACTTACTAAGAAAATCATTATTTACAAGTAATGCAATAATGTTAATTGGATAATAAAATTAGTAGCAATCTTTTTGTCCTTTTAATTTTTTGTTTCTTTATTTTCAAAAGTGATAAATTTTTAAAAATAAAATTATAAGCTACTATATAGTATATTCTATTATTATTATTGAGATAATAGTATGTCCAAAATTCAATCTATTATGATTGGTTTTCGTGTAAGTAAGAGATTATTGGAAATAAGTAGTGTGACCACAATCCAATTAATCATGTGTCAAATAATTTGTTATTGTTATTATATTAAAATGTTAATATAATAAGGTTTTTGATTAAATTTAGAGATTTATTATTGTGATAGTGATCATAATATTGAGAGATAAATCTTTTATAATTTAATCTAAATTGTTCTTAGTTATAGGATTATTAAAAAAGATATTATGATTCGGAAAGATCTATATATATATATATATATATATATATATATATATATATATAATGGTATGAAAATTAATAGATCTCATTTATTAAATTATATATATAGATAGTACATATAAAGATATGACCATTGAACTGACTCAATTTGAGAATTCCTAATTGTTATAATTACCGTATATTTGTCAATAGAATATTTTCAAGATAAACATGGTAATAGAGTTTCTTTTGACCTGCGACTGTCATAATAATTAACAATGTATTTATTATACTTTGATTCCAGACACCTAATATCTTAGGGTGCTAGTTGAATGGATATTCGGTATAATTTAAATACTGGTAAAATTAATGATTAGTTAACAAGAAATCCGTCAACTCTCGGTAAAGAGTTTGAACTCTATGATTATAATGATTGAGATGAATAAAACCTTGGAATCATACCCAATATTCATTCAACTAGCACCCTAAGGTATTAGGTGTTTGGAATCAAAGTATAATAAATACATGGTTAATTACTATGATATCAAAGAAAACTCTATTACCATATTCATCTTGAGAATATCCTGTTGATAAATATACGATAATTATAATCATAAGGAATTCTCAAATTGAGTCAGTTTAATAGTCATATCTCTATATACATCATATATATATATATATATATATATATATATATATATATAATTTAATAAATGAGATCTATTATATTAATATATATATATATATATATTAATCTTCATCTAATAAAAATCATTATATATATATATATATATATTTTTTTTTTTTTGATCTTTTCGGATCATAATATCTTTTTTAATAATTATATAACTAAAAACAATTTAGATTAAATTATAAAAGATTTATCTCTTAATATTATGATCACTATCACAATGATAAATTTTTAAATTTAATTAAAAACCTTATTATATTAATATTTTAATATAATAACAATAATAAATTATTTGACACATAATTAATTAAATTGTAATAATATTATTTATTCCCAATAATTATGTCAACATGTATTATAATACAGTACTAATTTTCTCTGCTCTTGACTTTTTATAGTTATTTTAATGTACTTATTTAATGCAATTGTTAATGTAGTACTAACATTTTTGTATAATCAATTTCAATATTTATTCCCCAAAAAACTAATCATGGAACTTGTCAACGATAATATGTTATTCTTTTTTATTTTATTATTAATTTTTTGGCATTGGAGTTTAATATTTATTGGGAAAGCGTGTATTTTCAAACCGAGTTCCAAGTCCAAAAACAAGAGCTGCGTCTTTTGGGAAATTTTCACATTAGTCATAGACTCAGCTGATTCTCACTCTTAATTTCAAAGAAAATTCACTTACAATTATTTTTATATAAAATTAATAATTAAAAATTATAATATAATTTAATCTGTGGTGTATATTTTTTGGTGACTAATCTGTGGTGTATATGTTAAATAAGATAGAAGTTTATTAATTTGTTAGAATTAGTTATGTTAGTATATTTATAATTAGTTAGTTAGTTACTCTTTAAAATTATATATAAATAGACGAATTTGCACCGAAAGAAGTTAATTCAATCACATATTCACATTTTATTTTTATATTTTCTTCACATTAAGAATTGGTAGAGAACTTTTTTTTTTTCTAAATTCAAGTTATTGTCTCTCCTTTGCAATTTAAATTTTCTTTTTACAATTATTTTTAATTATTAATTTTATAACTATATGTGAATTTCTACTATTGATTAAAGAGATATAAAAGTTAAACATAATACTTTATATTTATGAATAATTACATTTTTAAAATTAAAATTTTAAAAGTATTAATTAATTTATGAAAATATTCCCATAGTTTAATAACTCTTATCAACTTGTTAAAATTAGGATAATTTACCAAAATAAAATATTTGAACTTTAAAATTATCAGAATACAACTTTTGAAACATTGATACAAAAATCCATTTTTTCACAACTCTATAGAATCTGTCGGAGGAGTTTAACGGATTGTGGATGAACGTAAATTATAGTAGGGGTTCCACAGTTTACGTTGAAATAGAAATGCATGAAAACTGTGGTAGGAATTTCACTGTTTCTGCTTGAATGTGAAATGGGCATAAATCGTGGAAGGGATCCAGCAGTTTATGCCTGGACCTATTTCGCCTATAAATATCCACCCAGGAGAAGTATTGTGATGTAGAGAGTCATTTTCACTTGTTAAAAAATGAGTGAGGAGAGTTTTTTTGGTCCTAATCCACTGTTCTGGGAAAATTAAAAAAAGTAAGAGGCATGGAGTTAAGTTCACCGATAAAGAACTGGTCAGTGTTTTTGTACAATCCACAATGACTCTGTCAGAACTAAAGATGAACATTTTGCAGAAGGCATGGTTGTGTGGGTCCAAATGGGTGAAGAAGTTATTTTACAAGATTCTGATTGCGGTTATTTTATCTGAGGTGCAGTATGAAACATTTGTGATAGGGGCAAGATGGTTTTGATAGTTCTAGTGCATCGACGCCGAATCCTCAATCGATGACAGTGGGTGTTGCGTCGACTTCGATGCCTGTCATTGCAGCTGGTTGTCTCTTGGCTGGATCTCCACCCCTTCCACCAGCGGCAGCTAGGTCAGCTGGATTGATTCCTAGACTGTTTGGTGAGGGTGAGCCGGATCATATTGAGAATGCGATGCAAGATGATGATCTAGATGATGAGCCAGATAATATATTGGGGACAGTGAGGAGGATACTCCGAGCATGCCACCCGCACGTCGTGGACCATCCAGTTTTGGTTCAGCCCAACAATCGTCACATTTCTCTATGTTGAACGTGGAAGCAATCGGCCAGCACCCGGACATAAATCCCACCTCCGGGAGGCAGGGGTTACATGAGGAAAATCCTTCTGGAGACTTTTAGATTGGCCAATCTTTCCAGACTAAGGAGGAAGCTGTGTTGAGTGTTAAAAATTATAGCATCCGTCGTGGAGTTCAGTATCGGTGATTGAGTAAGATCATCTGAAGTT
This sequence comes from Arachis hypogaea, assembly GCF_003086295.3. Taxonomy (NCBI): domain Eukaryota; kingdom Viridiplantae; phylum Streptophyta; class Magnoliopsida; order Fabales; family Fabaceae; genus Arachis; species Arachis hypogaea. The sequence goes on along the minus strand of NC_092042.1, from coordinate 5,187,951 downwards.
TCATGGGAGATGCAAGGAGTTTAAGAATGGGTGCACGTGGTTGATTCGCATCACACATCGACAGTGCAAGGGTACTTTGGAAGTTAGAAGGTACAACGGATCTAATACTTATTTGGCGACGTCGATTTCTAATGACCATCGACAACTTGATCACCATGTCATTTGTGCCAGAGTATTTCCTTTGGTGAGGGTGGATGCAGCGGTTATGATAAACGTGCTGCAAGAGGCTACAGAGGCAACGTATGGTTTCCATGCATTTTCATTTCACCGTAAATCGTAGAACTCCTACCACGGTTAACGTTCACCCAAAATCTATCAAACCCTTCCCACGAATTACATAAAATTGTAAAAAATTAGATTTTTGTATCAAAGAACCAAAAGTTGTATTTTAGTAAAATTGAGAATCAAATATTTTAAATTGGTAAATTGCTCTTAAAATTATTTTAGAATTTATTAGGTTCGATATTTTTTCTCAAAACAATATATTTTCTTTTCTACTTATATAGTTTTCAGAGTATCTTTTAATATGCATGCTAAAATAACATTAAAAAGGATGTTATTTATGAACCGAGAAGCATACAATAAAAAGTTAAATAAATGAGTGACTACAAATTGGTTTCCAAACAAATTTATGCTTTATTCCCATAATAGATTGATTTTTTTTGTCGCTTTCAACAAAAGTTTTAATATGTATATTGGATAAATAAGTTTTTAATATTTTTTTATAAAATAATTAGATAAAAAAATTATTATTAGACAAATTTATTTTTTACTGAGAGATTAATTTATCGAAAATTTTTAAAGTAATAAAATTTGCTGGGACAAAAATATCTAATGTGAAAGTGTTTACCTAAAATAGAATTATAATAAGATAAGATTGACAAGAGCATCAATTTCCTTTTTTTCCCCCTCTTTATGTTGTTTCTAACTTCCTATTTCCTGTGTCAACATTGATTATGGTTCATAGACTGAGGAAGATGAACATATATATATTTATATATATTTGGAAGTCAAAACTATGTCCCATAATTTAAAAGCTGGTAGGACCCAAGCCAGAACCAAATTTAGGGAAGCTTGGGCCATACTTCAATCTTTGAATTGATCAAAGCATTTTAATATTTTATAGAATGCGGCGGCTATTATTACAATTACAGTTGGAACTTGGAAGTGATTTGAGTTAGATTAAATCCAAGCTTAACTCATAAAAATTAAGTTTGCTTATGATTAATGGAGTTTATTTTGTAAGTTTAAGTTCGACTCAACAAAAAATTATGAGTTGGTTCAGTCTTATAAATTGACTAAAATAATAGAAATATAATTTATAATTTTATATCAATAAATTATAATTTATATATATTAAAAATATTTAAAAAATAAATTTTATATATTATCTATTTATCAATTATAATTTTTTTATTTATGTTTTGTATTAAAATTATAAATAAAAAATTACTATAATTTTTTTTAAATAATTAAAAACATTAATATATATAATTATATATTATTATATATATATATATATTAAATTATTAATACGCATATTCTATATGTATTTAATCTATATATAATCGAGTCAACTCACGAGCTAATGGACTGAGCTTATCCAAATTTAAATTCGACTCATTTAATTTATGAGCTTAATTCTAGGCTCAAGTTCGGTTCACAAGCTCACGAATTTAACTTATCGAATTATTAACGAGTCGAATTCGAATTGGTTCGTGAGCTAACTTGAGTGACTTTCAGTCCTAATTATAATACTAGTTATATAATTTTAACCGCATTTAAAATTAAAATAACATTCTTTAATATTTTAAAATACTTTTAATTTAAAAAGTAAAATAATATGACCTTAATTTGAGTAATATATGTTAAGTATTATTAAAATTATATAACTACCTTAACTTCTGTAATAATATTCATCGTATATTTTATCGAAACTCTATTAGTAACATGTTCCATCCATTAGGATAAATTTTTAGTTCCTATGGAAAGAAATGATTTTCTTTTAAAAGATCTTATGCCATTAAATGATGTTGACAAATGAAAAAGTTGATGATGAATAGGATAAGTAGAGGAAGTAAATACCATTTTTCTTGTATACAAAGATAACGTTTTTCATATTTCACAATGCATTTACTTGTTGGCAAATCAATTTTGTGTGTAGTCACAAAAAAAAAAAAAATCAATTTTGTGTGTGATATAGTAAATCGTCAGTATACGAGCCTTGTAATTCTAATTTAATTGTATATGTATCAATTTATAAACGAAAAATCGGTCCAATCACTTTTTCTCATTGCAAAGCATTTTTATGCTAACAAGGATATATAATTGGTGGCTACTCCAATGAAGATTTAATGATTATCATTATGTGAAGATACATCATTTTGACCATTGGATGATAGATTGTAGGGCTTGATTTTATTTAAAGTAAAAGTGTTACCTTTATTTAAAGTGTTGCTAAATAAATAAGTTACACTTTTTAAACAAGGATCATCATAAGAAGATGTTTTTGCTATCTTCATGAAAGTAGTTGCCTATATAATTTGTTGTAAATTTAATCTCTTGGACAGCGTTTGTTGGATATTAAGATAGAGATATAAAGATATAAAATCGTGTTTGGTAGATAAGATATAGATAAAGATATTGTATCTAAAGATACTGAATTAATATATTTTATATTTATTCTATCAGAAAGGATACAAAAATATTCTTAAATAATGACCATGACTATTTTTTAGATCTTTATTCAATTTTAGATCCGGTGAAATCTTATTATTTTTGGGTCACACTAAAACTGGTTCTAAACCGGTGTTGGCTGGGTCTTGATAAATTTTAAGTCAAAAAATTATGACACACTTATTTATAAAGAAGAAAAAAATATACTAATTAACGAGAAGTTGATATCTATATTTAAATTTGAATTTGTCCATAAATTATAATTTCATACTTATTTGATCTATTTTCTAATTCAACAAATGTGATTAAAAATAAAACAATAAACTTATAGTTAATATAACATAATATTAAAATTAATTTAAAACATATATACATTTTTTAGTCCTCTTAGAGTGCATATAAGTCGAGTGAAGTCAAGTTCGTCTTGATACGGACCCGATTCTAAATAATGATCCGATATATTTTTGAGATTCTTATCCGACCCTAAACTGGATAAAATCATACAAATTAGCCTCAAAATATTCGGATCCGAATTGAATCATGTACGCCCTTAAAAAATACTAACAAGAATTACAATTTATTTTTTATTTTTTTTGCCAAATATTTTTGTTATTATACAAATCGATACACGGATAAAATTGTTCTACGCTGTCATCCCATTAAAATAATATTCATATTTATAAATTATGGAAATATGTTTGGCCTTTTTAGGACCATGATATATGAAATGTGGGAGCATGTTTTATGTTTGTATTATGATTGGTTTAAGCAAGGTGTGAATTTCCCACCCCATTGACTATGGTAACTTGTCAACCACTCCTCTCTTCCTAGTTCCCATGGTGGACTTTTTCTTCCAACTTCACACGTATTTCTTTGCAGACTTTTTCACACTCTTACTCTTACATATACAATTGTACAAACCCTTTTTCTTGTTCTTGCCTTTGCCTGAAACTTTGCATCATAGATCATCATCATCATCATGGGAAATTGCTTCATAAAACCAGTTGCTCATGTTTCCTCCACAACCCTTTTTGGTCAGTTCTTGCTTCTATTCCTTCTTTTTTTGGACACTTTGTATTTTCTGTCGTACCATGATGCTTTTGTTATGGTTTTCTTGCTCTTTGTTTTCCACGCAAAAGGGGAAGAAAGAAAGAAAGATGGCGATGGTTCCTAAAGGATAAAACCAATGTTCATCAAATGATCCTTTTTGTTTTATTCAGTTCTATGTTTTTTAGTGTTCTTATTCCCTTTGGGTTTCTGGGATTACTTGATACTCTTTGTCTTTTTGGTCACCTAATATATAAACCTTTTTAGTGTTTTCTAGTACCATGGTTATTAAAAACTTAAAATTTGGTTGGAAAAATGAAGAAGGTGTGGCTTTTTCACACTGTTCTAGCAGGTTCTTAAAACATACTGTTCATTAGAAATTTTGCAATTTTGATACTCTAATTAAGGTTTGTGATTAGTTGAGCTAATTTCATTCAATTTGTGCTTTAAAGTTGGAATTTTAATACCCTAGTTAAGGTTTTTAACTCTATTTATTGTTAACCAAATTATGTGTTGAAAGAAATCACAATCTTGCTGCATTTTGTTACATGGTTAAGTTGTTAAATTGGTTGATTTTAACTTTGATTTTCATCTAATCAGGGAGTAGTAATAAATCTCAAACTAAGCCAAAGCAGAATTCAAGTCCTCCAAAACAAAAATCTTCTGCTCAAACTTCAGTGTCAAATGCTATTGAGAGAACAATTTCTAGCAGCCTTAAGTCCTTCTCCTTTAGTGATCTGAAGGAGGCAACTAAGAACTTCCGGCGAGAGAATTTGATCGGCGAGGGAGGGTTCGGGTTTGTGTACAAAGGGTGGATAGATGAGAACACTTTTGCTCCCACAAAACCAGGGACTGGTATAGTAGTAGCCATAAAGAAGCTTAAGCCAGAAAGCTTTCAAGGACACCAAGAATGGCTTGCAGAAGTGAACTATCTAGGGCAGCTTCACCATGAAAATCTTGTAAGACTTATTGGTTATTGCTTGGAAGGGAAGAATAGGCTTCTAGTTTATGAGTTTATGCAGAAAGGAAGTTTGGAAAACCATTTATTCAGAAGTAAGTGTATTTACTTGGTCAAATTCGTGGTTGAAAAATTACTCATTTTTTAAATTAGTCTTTTTAATCAATTTTTTTTCAAAGATTTTAAATTAATGGTGTTAGTCATTCTGTCATTTTTTTTGTTGACAGCGCTAAAATTTGTTAATATGGTACGTTAAGTGATACTATGACACACACATATGAGTATTAATTGACTATTAGCATGATAATTTTATAAAATTAGATCAAATCAAAACTTAATTGAAGGAAGAACTTGAGCACTAGAATCCCTCAATTTAGGGTTAAGACTACCAGATGTGTGGTGTAACTAAACGTGTCACATCAACAAATTTTGATGCTGTTAGCAACGGAAGTGATAAAAATATTAAAATGACTAACTTAAAATCTTTGAAAAACGAATTTAATTAAAAAAATTGGAGGCTAATTTGACTATTTACTTGCATTTACTTTCTAACATATTTTGGAGCTTTTCGGTTTCTATTTTCATTTTGAGTATATTTTGTTTACCATTTTGCAGAAGGTGTTCAACCAATTCCATGGATTATGAGGATCAACATCGCCATAGCTGTTGCTAGAGGATTAGCATTCTTGCATTCCCTCGATTCAAATATCATTTTTCGCGATTTAAAGGCTTCCAATGTCCTACTTGACTCTGTATGTAGTTTGAGTCTGTGATTCTATGAAATGTGAATGTACATCTACACTATGTTTCATTCTGAAAGAGTATTTCCAAAATTTATGCAGGATTTCAATGCAAAGATTTCGGATTTTGGCTTGGCAAGAGACGGTCCTACCGGAGATAATACACACGTTTCAACCAGAATTATTGGAACTCATGGTTATGCTGCACCAGAGTATGTAGCTACAGGTAAATTTTCCTTCCCTTTCAAAATACATGTTACTTACTATTGTTAGAGATATAACCATTAATGTCTGAAAGGTTTAGAGTTTAATCCTTGGTGAAACCAAAAAGAAGAGGGAGTGTTAGAGTTATAACTATTAATATTGTCTTCTCCTATCAGCTTAAGCTTTTGAAATGAGTGGTTTCATGATATGATATCAGAGTCCTATATCCCCTTATTTGATGGGGAGTGTTAGAGATATAATTATTAATGTTGTCTTCTTCTATCAGCTTAAACTTTTGGGATGAGTGGTTTCATGACAACTAAGATTTCCAAAATTTGATGAGCCTTTTGCATTTGACAAAACAAACAGGTCATTTGACCCCAAGGAGTGATGTATACAGCTTTGGCGTTGTCTTGCTAGAGTTATTAACCGGAAGGCGTGTGGTCGAAAACGAGAAAGAAGGAATTCCAGAAGAAACATTGGTGGATTGGGCGAGGCCATTCCTAAGCGATAGCAGAAGGATTTTGAGAATCATGGATACCAGGTTGGGTGGACAGTACTCTAGGAAAGGAGCTCAAGCCGCGGCCGCACTCGCCTTGCAGTGCCTGAATGCTGATCCAAAATATAGGCCACAAATGGTGAATGTTTTAGCTGCATTGGAAGCACTTCAATCCACAAATTCAATCACAAGGACCCCAAAAAGGGCAACTGAGAGTAGTGCAACCAGCAAACATTCTTCTAATCATTCCCAAAAGTCACTTTCAAGTGCTCAAAAACTATGAGCTTCTCAACATATGCTTTCATTTTTTTAAGGGTTATTCATTGGAAAGTGTTACCTTGCCTAACCCTTAAGAAGGGTATTTCATGAATTTGTTTCAAGCATGAATGTATGATGACAAAGTATAGTATGTAAAGTTTGTAACGAAATGGTTAATTAGAGAGAGCTAGTTGTATATTAGTTTATCAGTTTATTTATCTGTGTCTAAGCTCTATAACTCAATGTAATCACTCACCTTCATTGTAATCACAATTTTCAACCGCGCTCTTTCCATTTTCATGATTTTGTAATCCTACTTAAAATCCCCAAAAAAAGAAAACAAAAGAACACATTATATTGAACATACTAGTTGATTTCTTGATTTACACATTCCCTAAATAGTAAAAAAACAAAATTTGGTACAGGGTTGTATCACAGGAAGAATATTATAGTAAGTGAGATCTCTTATACATGTTGAGTTATGCTACTTATTCATACCTATTTGCGCGGTGAATGAATCTATGGCATACAATGAACAAACATCAAAAGCCATGTCTTTGTTTCTCATGGTCCCTAAAGACACAGCACCAAAAACATTATATTAGGTGCATGACATAGGCTTTTCAGTCACTTAAGGTAATAAGAACATTATATCTCAATAATCTATAATCCAGAGACCAACCATGTATTTTTTCTCAATAACTTGATCCATTGATTTGTTTGATCTTTCTATAACTCGCTTCTTAATCAAACATATCAGACCAATGCCAAATCAGAACATAATAGAGACCATTCAAAGAAAGTCGTCTTTTTTTTTTTCATTGCTGCCATCCGTATTGTTGATTGCGGTTTCCACCCATCATGTTTGAGCCACGACCAGTGCCAGACCCACCATATGGACCCCCTTGCTGGGGATAAGTTGGGGCTCCGACTCCATAGCCACTACCACCTCCTCCGCGAGGACCACCACCAGGCATGCCGCTGGAACCATAAGGTGCCCCTCGCCCTTGAGGAGGATAAGGCCCGCTGCCATAGCCACCCCCTCCTTGACCTCCCCGATTAGGGTGATTGTATCCTCCACCAGGGTTCCCGCTTGGTGGATATCTTCCTGGCCCACCAGATGGACCTCGAGGCTTCCCATAATGGTGACTAGGTCCCGCAGCAACTTGGGGTTGAGAACCATGTAAATTTTGGTTAGGTCCTGATCGCATTTGTGCATGTTGCCCTGGCTGCTGAATGGGGGGAAGACGAGTATGCTGCTGAGGATGCTGCATTTTCTGGCGCTTAGCCATTTCTTCATTTTGCCGTTGTTGCTGACGCTTTTTCTTTGTCTGAAACTCATGTGATGATTCATACTTGGGTAAACTGAGGAAAACATAACAGATGTGGAAACATTAAGTATACTGGCCAGGGAAAAAAAAAAGCAGAACAAGAACAACAAAAGTTAAAAAAAGGGGGGGGGGGGGGGGGGGAATCAATGGGACATGCATGTAATCTTATATTGATTTCAAGATCATGTACTTTCCAGGAAATGTAATATTTTCACAAAGACAAAAGGAAAAAACTAAAGTTTAAGATACCTCTTGGGGTCACATGGCAACGGATCAGTCCAGAAATACTCAGCATCAAGAGCATCCTTCGCGGTAATTCTCTATAAACAAGAAAAAGTGACCAGTAAATATTAGCATGCAGATTCTTATGGGAATTAGGAACTAGTCACACAAAAGCAGAACTAGCGCTGAAAGATAAATTGTCATGTTATTAACAGATATCTTTTTTAACATACAAATCCATATCTGAGAAAATATTTACGGTGCGTTTGGTATGTGTTTTCATTTTCAGTTTTTTCTGTTTTTAAGATTTTGTGAAAAGAAAGTAAAAACAGTGAAAACAATAAAATTCTGTTTTCTGTTTTCACCTCCTATTTTCACTTTTTCCTTCACAAAATCCAGAAAACAGAATACTGAAAATGAAAACATAACCAAACGCACCCTTACTTATCAAAACTCAATTCACTTCAACATTATATCATCTATTCTTTTTTATCACTAGCTTAGCTTTGAGATTTGTAAATATGTAAGGTACATAAAAATTTAAAACAAAAATAGTAGACCGAATTAAATTTGTCAAATTAAATGATATTAAATGATGTAAGGCAACCGGAATGACACGTAAATGGAGCACATAAAGTAGCAATTCAAGTTAACTCTACAACTAATAAATCAGATCCCTGAATGTCGAATACCTGAGCTGGATCAAGTGTCAGCATCCTCTCCAATAATTCCAGAGCATGACGATCAAAACTAGAATTCACAATACCAAGATAAGAGTTATTTAAAGAAATATAATACAATAAAGGCATATATACTCATCAGTGAAACTCGTGTTATCTACTTACTGTCTGAAAACTTCCCTCAGACGTCTTTTCATTGGCCTTGTTGGTTTAAATTGATTATACCAAGGAGTCTTGGAAACCCCAGGCCAGTTCACCTCATCCGGTGCTCCACACAGCTCAAATATTTTATTTAGTTGTTCAGGCTGCAGTAAGTACAAAGGAAACATACATTACATCTAAGCTATACAAAGGAATTGTTGCCATGAAGATATACAAGATCATATATTCCCTATAACAATTTCACATTAGTGATCCAATGCACCTCTAATCCACTCATATATCATACACAGAATATCACTAACCTCATCTTTTCCAGGAAAGATAGGCTTCCCATGAAGAAGTTCGGCGAAAATGCACCCAACAGACCACATATCTACAGCTGGCCCATACTTTGTTGTCCCTAGCAGCAACTCAGGGGGTCTAAATTTACAATGACAAAATCCATATATGCACTGGTCAATCTCAAGAGTCCAACCCCCTCTTCCCCACTGAACTCTCATGAAAACACAGGACATTTACCTGTACCATAATGTAATGACACGGTTTGTAAGATTTGCATTGTGATCATTAGAAAATGACCGTGCCAGTCCGAAATCTGCAAGCTTCAGATTTCCTTCATTGTCTATAAGGAGATTTGAGCCTGCAACAGAACATAATACATCAAATGGGATTTGACATATTCAACTAGATCTAAAGACGAAACTTTGGCCACACACAGACCTTTAATATCTCGATGAAGTACTTGATTTACATGACAATAATGAAGTCCCGTCAACAGCTGTCTCATGTAACACTTCAGAAGGAAAAAGTAACTCAGGAAACATGAAATAAACAATTTTAACAGTATAAAGTAACACTCGTATTAACAGCAATACCTTAATTTGGGGAACTGTGAATCTCATCCCAGGACGGTCAGCAAGACCAGTCAAATCATGGTCCATGTATTCGAAGACCATATAGATGCCCCCTTTATATTTGTTACCATCTGTAGCCCCCAAAAGGCCAAAACAAATATGAATAGCAGATGAATTAATTTAGTACATAGATAAACTATGGATATCCAAAAGAAGTTGATAAATATATTCTTACAAACAAAATAGCAGATTATGCGCAACTTTATGTTTGTAAATAAAGTAATTGGCTAATAACATGACATGAGAGTGAATAACTTGCCTGGCCTCCCTTGTTCATCTTTCTCGGGGCCTGAAAGAAGAAAGATACAATGTTAGATCTAAACAAAACAATCTTTACTCAAGTGAATAGTTCTTTAAAACAGTACCTGGAGAAGTGACAATTTCTTTTAGCTTGATCACATTTTCATGGTGTAGTTTCTTAAGAATTTTGATTTCTCGTATAGCAGTTATAGGAAACTGCCATGGCAAAATTTACAATAAAGTCAGACGATAAATTCATAATACAGAATTACATGTATAAGTTTGTTAGAGAAGATACAAAGCTAGTAAGTCACAAGTGAAAGGAAGTACCGATATAGAATGTTATGCACCTATAACATAATAAACAACAAATTATATATAGAAATACCCCTTCTCTCTCATTGTCCATTCGAATTTTCTTCAGAGCAACAATTTCACCAGTTTTGATCTCTTTAGCCATGTAAACTTGACTGCAAGTATAATATATGGAAGCAAAGATCAATTACCTTATGATAATATTAGCAATGGATTTTATGGTAAGTTAACAGAGTAAATAATCTTCATCTGAAAGTAGAAATTTTACACATTTCAACTATATCGATAACGAATTTCGGAAAGGGAAAAGAAAAGAGCCTTTCATACAAATCATGATTTAAAAACTTAAAAACTTACAAACATCAATCAAACCAATTACAATTATGCTTATACAAAATGCCTAACAACAATTAGTGAAAAATTACAACTAAGCTTTAGTACTACACATTAACATTCCAATAATGGTGACACACATAAATAATCAGCATACTAGCACACAAACACTACAAGCACTTGAAGAATTATGGCTCCGGCAGCTCAATCTCGTGTCAAATATCATCGCCCTCTCGATAGAGAAAAGTGCCACGATTCTCCAGCGAAGCATCAGCGACCCAAAACTCAAGAGTTCTTGGTAAAGTGGTGCAAGTAATTACCACTGAATCCACAAATTTCATACACACTCCAAAAAAAGGGAATTTTTATTCTTTTTTTGAAAAAAAACAAAGAAAAAAAATTCTGATAGCTGAAAGGTTAAAAGGAATGAAAGTGAAACAAACCCGTATGTGCCCTCGCCAATTTGCTCTAACTTCTCGAAGCAATCGACACTTCTGGATCCCCAAGAAGGGGATTCGTTCACGTTCAGTTGCCCTGGGGCTGCAATCGACATTGTTCCCACCTGAGAAGAAAAAAACCCTAATCCTTCCAAAGAACTAAAATTCCTCAATCCAATTTTTAGGGTTCTCTGTAGGGATCTTTTTTTCTTGTTGACGTCTTCACTAGGAAAAAATTTCAGAGATAAAAAGCAAAAACAACAGAGAGCATAAAGGCGTGCTTTACTATTTCATTTCTTACCCTGTTTTCTTTTTTCGGTTTTTGTCTGAATTATAATGCTTGCGGGTTTTTTTTTTCTTTTTTCATTCTTTTTAAACTTTGGGCTCGTTAGGCCCAAATTAATTGGGTCTAATGTAGGCATGTTCATAGGCCGGGTGCTGGATTTGTCGTGACGTAGGCTCGACTTTAAATATACACTGGATCTATTTTTTAGACCCTAACCCAGCTCTAAATTCGATGAAACTTAAATATTTTCGGGTCACAACTATATCAGGTCTAAATCGGGTCTTTAAAATTTTAACAATAATTTATAAATAAATTTATTTATGATGCACTTATTTGTAAAGAAAAAACTTGTCACTAAAAAGTTGATATCCATATTTGAACTTGAATTTGTTCATAAATTTTAATTTGATGCTTCTTTCATCTATTTTCTAATTCAACAAATGTGATTAAAAATAAAACACTAAGTTTATAATTAATATAACATAATATTTAAATTAATTTAAAACATATATATCTTTTTTAGTTTCCTTAGGGTGCACATGGATCGGGTGAAGTCGGGTTTGTCTTGACCTGGACTTAGTCCAAAATAATGATCGGATATATTTTTGAGACCCTTATCCAGTTTTAGATCCGATGAAATCATACCAAATTAACTCCTAAAATATTCGGGGCCGGGCCGACCATGTGCACCCCTAGTCTAAATGTAATGTCAGCTCATGGTTGAGAAGAGTTTCTAAAGCCATTTGCAAAAGATTTTTAGTTTGAATTTAGAGCATCATTCTTTGAGAAATGTACGAGGTAAGGCCCAAAATAAAAGACCAAAAAGGAAGAGGAAACAAAATATGTAAAATAAAAAGGTTTGCATGTATTTTTTTTCATGAGTTTGCATCTTTGCATATGTTCTCCATGTTTCAGATTTACTATTTAGATAGCTCCAACTAAACTACGAAATCCCTGACAAAAGAAAAAGTAGAAAATGAATCCATACTCTACTGTTAATGGAGACGTCTTGGCTGTGGTGTCGCACCAACACCTGAAGCGCCATTATGCCGTCACTAGTGCAGTGGGTTTATTGATGTCGTCACGGCTGCGCCACTATGCTGAGGAATTGAAGCTGCTGCTATGGCTAACAAGTGCAACACCTCTTGCACAATAAGAATAGATGTGGGTGGGTTTCGGGTTCTGATTTGGACTTGGGCTCTTATTGGTCCAGGTCCTCGGCAAAAAAAAAATCATGTCCAAAATTAAACCAACAAAATGAACCAATAAAAGGCAAGAGTGGAGATAGGGAGGAGAACGTGGGAGGAGCGGATAGGAACTGGGTTATGGAAGGTAAAGTAGAAAATAAATCCATGGCCGAGTAGGCAGGCCTTATCAAGCTCCACCTTCAGCCATGAGTATCATTAGTTGGAATTGTCGAGTGGTGGCGTCCCCGTGACAGTTTCGAAACTTTTGCATTTGTATAAACAGATAAACCCCGTCATTGTATTTCTCATGGAGACTAGAGCTAAGGATAGTCATGTAAGTAAAATCAAGAGAAGGCTTTATTTTGATAAATACTTTTGTGTAGAACTTCGGAGTATGTCTAGAGGTCTATGTTTGCTATGAAATGAAAATATTAATGTTGATGTTTATTCTTGGTCTAATTATTATATTAAAGCTTACATTAAAGATAGAAAAGGAAATTATTGGAAACCGTTTTGATGTACGGTAACCCAAAACCAGGCAAGAGGAGGGAGGAATAGGAGGAGCTCACAACAAGCAATCTTAACAAGAATGAACATAAACTCTTCATAAGAGATTTCAATGATGTTTTAGCTCAAGAGGAGAAGGAAGGTATGCATGAGCAGCCAAAAAAATAGATTGTGGATTTCAAGAATTTTTTGGATTCTAATGCTCTTATGGACATGGATCTAAAAGGAGGAAAATTCACTTGGTTTATCAATCCTCGAAATAGGTTAATAATTAAGGAAATAATAGATAGGGCTCTTGTTAACTAGAAATGGAGGCACAAGTTTTTAAATGCAAGTTTGATAGCTATGCCAGCAATGAGCTCAGACCATATGCCCATTGTTTTGAGGTTACAGCCTAAGTATAAGGTGGATAAGTCGTTCAAACACTACTACATTATACACATTTAGTAACATTTAGCTCTTAACATTTATTAAAATGTTAGTAATTATAAAAAATTACATCTTAAATAACATTTATGCTAAAATGTTACCAAATACATTTATTTTTTTTCAAAAATGTCACCTATTCCAGTATTCCTAATTATTTATTCACATTTACAGGAACAACAAACCTCCTAGGTCACAGAATCAAAATCTCTCACTCCTCATATCAAATCTTGCTCACGCTGCGATCTAATCACTTATTTCTTCTCGCGTTTGCTTCGATCTCGCTGGATTTCAATCCCAGTCTCGCTTTTGCTCGATCTTGATCTCGCTCTCGCTCGATTCTCGATCTCGCTCTCGCTCGATTCTCGATCTCGCTCGATTCTCGATCTCGCTTCTCGATGGAGCCAGCAAGTTCGACTTCATCGTGCAGAATGACGGTGATCAAGTCACGCTCAAGACCAAGATTGTTACTGCCGAGATCACTGGCACGCTCATTGACGAAGACCCACTCGCGATCTACACCATTGATAAGGTTCTGCTTCCCAGAGAACTTTTCAAGGTCCTGGCTCCGCCTCCTTCACCCGCGCCCACACTGGAGTCAGCCGCCGCGGACGCTCCTGCATCCCCGAAGAAAGAGGGAAAGAAGAAGAAGCAAAAGGTAGCCGACGCGCCGGCAGATGAGGAATCAGTGCCTGCAGATTCACGCAGTGATGCCCCCGATGACAGCACTAACGACGGTAATGGCGCTGTTAGGTTTGACGGCGTCAGGTACGGTAACATCATCTTCGTGGTTATGGCTTTGTGCCTTGGGTTTTCGTTGCTGTAAACTATGAGTTCTGTAATAAAAAGACAAAAAAGAAAAAGAAAAAGTTTCTTAAATTATATGTGTTGCTTTAATAATTTTCTTGCAAGAAAAAGAGAAATTTTTAGCCTTTTTTTGTTATAGTTAGAAAATGAAGGAAATTTGAAATGATGTTTCCTTTATTACTGTATTTTTATTTGGTGTCTTTTGTAGTGTGTGTATTTTTAGCTGATTATTACCATTGTAGTTTTCTATTTGTCTTGTGATCATGCTGCTAAAATGTTGAAAGTTTCTATCAGCAATGGCAACGAATTATATCATGAGATTTTTTTTATCTATTTTGGGTTCATATAGCTCATCTGCTAGATATTCAGAAGCATGTGAACTTATTGAATGCTTAAGAGGATAAAATGATCACTGAAGCACTCATTATTATATTTTGCAAGGCTAAAAAGCTTGATGCAGAATTGGAGGAGTACAAAAGTAAAGGAGGAATCGGTTTCTATCACTCATCACTTATTTTCCATTACTACAGTTGAATGCTTGAGAGGATAAAATGATCACTGAAGCACTCATCATTATATTTTGCAAGGCTAAAAAGCTTGATGCAGCCTTGGAGGAGTACAGAAGTAGAAGAGGAATCGGTTTCTATCACTCATCACTTATTTCCCATTGCTGTAGTTGATTTTTAGGAAATTAAATTCCCTATGTTTAGCACTATGGAATTCAGATAAATTTTGGTTATCGACTTCATCATTTCACTTCGAAACTAGAATAGTGCATTAGCAGTTAAAGGACATTAAAACCAATTGAATACTATATGTATGTTTAATTGAAGGTTGTTTGTGGACTGATTTTAAAGTTGAATGTTTGTTGTCATTTAGAAGTGATACTATTAGAGAATGTGGAGCTAATACTTGAAGCATTTGATTATCTCTAGCTTCCATTTCTTCTATGCTGCTAGTTTTTTCCTCTTCTAAAATGATGATACATAGTTGTAATTATGCTTATTTAACTGATTTATTATTTATTTAAATGATTCCAGCTTGTGTTCTCATCTTCGGCCACCGTATATGGTTGGCCAAAGGAGGTTCTATGTACAGAAGAGTTTCCTCTGTCAGCAATGAATCCATATGGTCGAATTAAGGTATGACTTGCAGCGTAAACAATTTTGATATGGATCCCTAGGATTTGATATTCGTTTGTGAATCTCACTACTCAAGATTTGATCAAATCTAGATTTTAATTCTACTCTGCCATATGGAATGTAAGTAGCTGTGGCATTCAATACTTGATTTCTATATGTGATAGTTAATGACTAATCTCAACAAATGATTGAAGACACTCTAACTAATTCATCCTATCCTTTATTTATGATGACTAACTTCTCTAACTAACTCATTAATTGGATCCTAACAGAGTTTTGTGATAGTTAATGACTACTAGTGGGAGATTTTACCTCCAGAAAATTGTCTTAGGAATTAATTATTAGTAACCAAGAAAGGAAACAGATCACATCTCATATTCTTGAAAAAATACCCTTACAGGTGATCAGCTTGCAATTGCTAAAGAAACAGGAAGGCGTCTTGGAATGGGCTCTAACATGTATCCTTCTTCGTCACTGCTAGGAGAAAGCAAAGACAATTTTGCTTCTGTCCCGTTGATGATATTATAGAGAATACAGATGGTTTTGCTGGTGTCTTTCCTAGTAAGTATAATAGCAATCACAGAAAAGCTCTAATCCAAATTCTTGTTTATTTTCTGATTATATATGTTCCCTCAGAGCACAAATATGATATTGTGAAGAGGTTACAAGCTAGAAAGCACATTTGTGGGATGATTGGTGATGGAGTGAATGATGCACCAGCTTTGAAGATAGCCGACATAGGTATCGCTGTAGCAGATGCCACAGACGGTGCAAGAAGTGCATCTGACATAGTTCTAACAGAACCTGGGTTGAATGTGATCATAAGTGCTATTTTAACTAGCCGTGCAATTTTCCAAAGAATGAAAAACTACACAGTAATCCCCCAACAATAAAAATATTGATAAAATATTGCAATAGTCCTTGTTGTAACGAAAAATTTATCAAAGCCTTATTTTATTTTTCTTTTGTAGATATATGCTGTATCTGTCACCATCCGTATTGTGGTAAGTTATAAGTGCATATATGGAGAATTTAGCAGTGATCAAGCCATCATTTTCTTTCCTTCTCATTTTCAGTTTATTTTGCTTTACAGGTTGGCTTTATGTTACTCACATGCATTTGGGAATTTAACTTTTCTCCCTTTATGGTTCTTGTCATAGCCATTCTCAACGATGGTAGTACTATCTGCTCTCAAATACCATATTTAAAATGCATTATTTGAAGGTCTTCTCTACAGTTATATGAACATTAGCTACTTTCAAATATCATTACCTTTTCAAGTGTTACATAAAATATCTATTGTAACATTTTTTAAGTGTTACAAAAAATATCTATGGTAATATTTTTCTAAGTGTTACAAAATATATCTATTGTAACATTTCTTTAAATGTTACTAAGAAAAGTCTATTGTAGCATTTCTCATAATATTACTATAGAAGATCTATTGTAACATTTTTATTAAATATTATTAAATCTTTAGAAAAATGTTAGTAAAATTTTTTAGTAACATAGGGTATATTTAACATTTGTTAAAATGTTACTAATATACATAGCTAACATTTTTTAAATGTTAGTAAAAATCAATTATGTAATAGTGAAATTTGAAGCATTTTGGAACGACCATAAAGAATGTGAGGAGATTATTAAGATGAGTTGGAAAAAAGATGAGCATGGTAATAACGAATGGGGTAGGCTGCTGAAGAAAATGAGAAACTGCAAGAAAAATTTAAAGAATTGGAGTAGGAACACTTTTGCTAGAGCTGATATAGAGATTAACAAGTTGAAGGTTGAGCTACAGAAGCTTCAAGAGGCAGAATTAAATAAAGAACAGCAAGCACAGAGGTGTCAAATCATGAAAAGGATAAGCCAGTTATGGAGGCAAGAAGAGAAATACTAGGGAATGAGATCCAGGCTAAAGTAGCTAAAGTGGGGAGGCAAAAATTCCACATTCTTTCATGCGACAACGATTCAAAGGAGAAATAGGAATAAAGTGGAAAAATTAAAAGATAAGGAGGGCTAATGGGTCTCAGGAGATGATAAAATCTTAAAGATAGTGGAAGAGCACTTTACAAAGTTGTTTACATCCTCAGCCAAATCTGATTTCAAAGATTGTATAAATAGGATTCCAAAAAGAGTTACTCAAGAAATGAACGAACAACTCATGAAGGAAATTTCAGAAAAGGAGATTGAGGAAGCTGTTTTTAGCATGGGCAGCCTCAAAGCCCCTGGACCAGATGGATTAAATGGACTTTTCTATCAGAGTCACTAGAACACAATAAAAAATTAAGTTTGTGCTGTGGTTAAAAGCTTTTTGGATGAAGGTATTATACCAGAAGAGGTAAATGAAACTATTGCTGTTCTTGTTCCTAAAGTGAAACAATTGAAAAATCTTAATCAACTTAGGCCTATTAGTTGCTGTAATTATATATACAAAATTATAACTAGGATTATAGTTAGGACTTAGAAGGTTTATGGATAAGGTTATTTCGCCAATCCAGAGTGCCTTTCTAGGAGGTAGGTTGATTTAGGATAATATTATCATAGTTCAAGAGGTTTTTCATAGTATTAATAAAAAAGGTAGGAATGGATAGCCTAGTGGTGCACGAAATTGCAATCACACTTTTGCAATCCCGCACAACTAACCAACAAGTGCACTGGGTCGTCCAAGTAATACCTTACGCGAGTAAGGGTCGATCCCACGGAGATTGTCGGCTTGAAGCAAGCTATGGTTATCTTGTAAATCTTAGTCAGAATATCAGAAATTATCAGGATTGATTGTAAAAAGCAAAAGAACATAAAACAGGTACTTGAATTGCAGTGATGGAGAATAGGTTGAGGTTTTGGAGATGCTCTGTCTTCTGAATCTCTGCTTTCCTACTGTCTTCTTCTTCAAACACGCAAGGCTCCTTCCATGGCAAGCTGTATGCAAGGGTTTCACCGTTGTCAGTGGCTACCTCCCATCCTCTCAGTGGAAATGTTCAACGCACCCTGTCACGGCACGGCTATCCATCTGTCGGTTCTCAATCAGGCCGGAATAGAATCCAGTGATTCTTTTGCGTCTGTCACTAACGCCCCGCCTTCAGGAGTTTGAAGCTCGTCACAGTCATTCAATCATTGAATCCTACTCAGAATACCACAGACAAGGTTTAGACCTTCCGGATTCTCTTGAATGCCGCCATCAGTTCTAGCTTATACCACGAAGATTCCGGTCAAAGAATCCAAGAGATATCTACTTAATCTAAGATAGAACGGAGGTGGTTGTCAGGCACACGTTCATAGTTGAGAATGATGATGATTGTCACGGATCATCACATTCATCCGATTTAAGAACAAGTAGTATCTTAGAATGGAAGCAAGCATGATTGAATGAGAAACAGTAGTAATTGCATTAATCCATCAAGACACAGCAGAGCTCCTCACCCCCAACCATGGGGTTTAGAGACTCATGCTGTGGAAGGTACACAAAGAAACGTGTAAAGTGTCATAAGGTACAGATACAATGTCAAAAGATCCTATTAATAGTAAACTAGTAACCTAGGGTATACAGAAATGAGTAAATGACGTAAAAATCCACTTCTGGGTCCACTTGGTGTGTGCTTGGGCTGAGCAATGAAGCATTTTCGTGTAGAGACCTTTTCTGGAGTTAAACGCCAGCTTTTATGCCAGTTTGGGCGTTTAACTCCAAGTTTTATGCCAGTTCCAGCGTTAAACGCTGGAATTTCTGAGGCTGATTTGCCACGCCAGTTTGGGCCATCAAATCTTGGGCAAAGTATGAACTATCATATATTGCTGGAAAGCCCAGGATGTCTACTTTCCAACGCCGTTGAGAGCGCGCCAATTGGGTTTCTGTAGCTCCAGAAAATCCACTTCGAGTGCAGGGAGGTCAGAATCCAACAGCATCTGCAGTCCTTTTCAGTCTCTGAATCAGATTTTTGCTCAGAACCCTCAATTTCAGCCAGAAAATACCTGAAATCACAGAAAAACACACAAACTCATAGTAAAATCCAGAAAAGTGAATTTTAACTAAAAACTAATAAAAATATACTAAAAACTAACTAGATCATACTAAAAGCATACTAAAAACAATGCCAAAAAGCGTATAAATTATCCGCTCATCACCTAGCTATTAAGATAGATATGAATAAGGCTTATGATAGATTAGAGTAGAATTTTTTGGAGACTACATTGATAGCTTTTGGTTTTGACGAAAGGTGGGTTTCCTTAGTAATGGTGTGTTAGAAGTGCTACGAATAAGGTTAGAATGAATGGGAGGCTCACTAGTAAAATTATAGCTGAAAGAGGGCTGAGACAGGACGATCCTATATCCCCATATCTTTTTATAATTGCGGCTGAAGTGTTCACTATTCTCATGGAGAAAGCAAGAGAAAGAAAGGAAATTCCAGGGTTCAAAATCGCACCAACAACACCTCCAATCACTCATCTTCTGTTTGCGAATGATTGTATTATTTTTACAGAAGTAAAAGAGGAGGAAATTTACAATCTCATTTTGATTCTTAATAAATATACAGAGGCATCAGGTCAAATGATCAATCTGGATAAATCGAGAATTATTTTTGGTAGTCAAATACCCATACAAACCAGAGTTAACATGGAGAAAATCCTAGGAATTAAGTGTTGGGATAATCCAGGGATGTATTTAGGGCTGCCAGGGATTTGGGGCAGGTCAAAAATTAAAGTTCTGAATTGGACAGAGAAAAAGGTGATGGAAAAAGTCGAAGGATGGAAAGAAAAGCTCCTAAACCAAGCCGAAAAGGAAGTCCTTATTAAAACTGTTATACAAGCTATTCCTAGCTACGTTATGACAGTTAA
Organism: Arachis hypogaea; assembly: GCF_003086295.3. Classification (NCBI taxonomy): domain Eukaryota; kingdom Viridiplantae; phylum Streptophyta; class Magnoliopsida; order Fabales; family Fabaceae; genus Arachis; species Arachis hypogaea. Next base: position 5,167,750 of record NC_092042.1, on the reverse strand, counting down.
TGAATTTTCAAAAGTATTCTGTCAGATATTAAACGCTATGCTTGCAAGGTTTTGGTGGGCCAATTCTGGAAAAAAAAGAGGCATACACTGGAAAAGTTGGGACAAGGTTTGTGTAAGTAAAAGAAATGGAGGACTAGACTTTAAGGATCTTCATGGCCAAAATTTTGCTCTTTTAGCAAAACAAGCTCGGAGAATCATAGAAAACTCTAATTCAATATGGGTATGTATTTTGACGGCAGTCTATTTTTTCGATAGAGATTTTTTGAATGCAAAATGCTATAGTAATTCATCTTGGGCTTGGAAAAGTATAATTAAAGGAAGGGATTTTCTTCGCATAAATGAGAGATGGAGTATGGGTGACGGGTTAAGAATTAATGTCTGGGATGATAAGTGGGTAGTGGGCGAAGGAAAAATTCAAAGACAAGAAGGAATAGAGTTGAATTATGTTAGTGAACTTTTGAAGGAAGGGGAAGGGTGGGATGTGAGGAAGATTGAAGGGGTTTTTACTGATATTATCAAATAAAAAATTCTTAAGACTCCTACAAGCATTTTGAAAAGAGAAGATAGACTTATTTGGCCATATAGAAAGGAATGAAGCTACAGTGTCGGAACTGGATATCACATAGTCAAGAAGGAAAGCCAAGGAAATAGAATGGAAGAAGCTTCATCGAGTATGAATTTGGAAGAATTATGGAAGGAGATATAGAATGTCCAAACTCCCCAAAAGATTAAAAGTTTCATTTGGAGAGTAGCACATAATATAGTACCGGTTAATGAAAAGTTGTTTAAAAGGAATACAATCAACTCTCCTATGTGTCAGATTTGTTTCATGGAACCTGAAACTATCGAACATACATTGTTACTATGTCCATGGACGAGGGCAGCTTGGTTTGGTAGCCAATGCCAATATTGTCCCTCTCAGGATCACATCACAAGTTTTGGAGAATAGCTTTTACAGAAAATTAGAAGAATTAAGGAGGAAGGGGGAACCGACAAAGAGGAAAGGATAGGAAAGATGATTTTTTTAATATGGGAGATATGAAAAACCAGGAACCAAGCCATATTCAACACTAAGGAGATCAATCCTAAGGAGGCTATTATCAAGGCTAGAATAGCAGAAAAACAGTACAAAATAACTATTGATCAAGCGGTTCAGAACCAAATAGAGAATAAAAGAATTAAAGTAGGGTGCGTTACCTGGAGACCCCCGCCAAGAAATTGGTTGAAACTAAACGTTGATGCAGCCTTTCAGGAAGCTTCTAGTGATGGACCAACGGCAGTAGCTGCAAGGGACAACTTTGGAAGATTTCTTGTGGGAAACACAGATAGAATCACAGCTGTATCCAGTATTACAGCAGAAGCATTTGCAACAAGGAATGCTTTAATTTTGGCAAAAAATCTACATCTAGATATGATACTAATTGAATCTGATTGTTTACCTTTGGTGAAGGCAATTAAATAAAAAAGTAGCCTTCAAGAGATTGATCCGATTTTGCAAGATATCTTTGAACTGCAGGAAAGTTTCAATAAATGTGGATTCACCTGGATTCCAAGAGAAGTTAACCAATTAGTACATACCATAGCAAACTTAGCAATTACAAATAAATTTGGCCAAAGGTGGTGCACAGATCTAACACGCATCGTTGCATGCATTCTTTGGAGAGAAGCACCAATATCATCATCTGGCGCCAAGCCTGGTGTCAGCCTAGAGGAGGAATCCTTACCTCTGCGGTGGAGCTTGATACCAAAATGAAGCTAGCAGAGTGACCTGATTTAGACCCCATCAACAGATTCGCAACTTGATTTTCAAATCTTGACTCAGTTCGGAAGTGGATAATATAGTCTTCTCATTGAGGCCATGGATTGGAGTTCACTTCTCGGCCACAACATAACTCCCGTGAGCGAGATGATGAAATTGGAATTGGGTAAGCGGGTTGCTTTAGGGTTTGGATAGAGTTTCTGGGCTTAGCCCATGACAAAAAAAGAAAAAAACAATAGAAGCTATAGGTCAAGACTAAAAAAAGAAGTTATAAGATTATGTTTGGTTCAGAGAACATGACAATATAAGATACTGAAAACAAGATATAAATAATAAAGATACAAAAATTAGTATTTTTTATATTTTGTTTGATGATAAACTAGAATAAATTATGAAAATCCAATTTATTCTTTTTTTCCATTAAAAAACTTGAGAAAATAATATAATTATAAAAAATTAACAAGAATAATAAAAAAATAAAAAATAAATTTTGTCTTTCACTGTCTTTGTGTCTTTCCTAAACACAAAATACATTAATTCAGTATCTCTGGATACAATGTCTCTGTCTATATCTAATCTGTTAAATACAATTTTATAGTTCTATATCCTTATCTCAATGTCTGTAAACAAATGCAGTCTAAGTGACAGGTGTCTAGATTGTTTAGTGAATCAAAAATATTATTTATCCACTAAAATTAGCTATAAATGTATTTGTACATAATTACTTGTGTAGTTTAATTTATTTTCAATGTATATTTATATTCTAATATATATTTTATATTGATGACTAATTTTAATAACACGTATCATAATCATAATGATAGAAACAAATTTTTTTACTAAAATTTGAATATTTTTTGAATCATATATAATAATAATATTTATTTGTTCTATTATTTTATTAACTTTGCTCTGAATGTTATATTGCTAATCATTCTATCAATATAAATTGATTATAAAATTTTCTAAATTTATTACTGATATCGTGTATATATAAAATTTCATAATATTTTTTATTGAAAGATCAATTTCAACTAATTATGTTAATAGTGCTTTTATATATACATGGAGAGAATTATAAAAGCTTATTTGAAAAAGACAACAAAATTAATGTATAACTTATTTGTTTGTAATAGTAGGATTTGGTTGTTTAAATAGAATTTCTCCATATTTTTGTTTATCCTGGAAATATTGTAAGTTTTTCTTTACTTTGGTTAAACTTCAAACATTCACAAAAATATTTATTGATTTAGATTTAATTTTTATGATTATTTTGTTTGACTTTAGTCTTTGCATCAAAGTAATGTTAGTTAAGTGTTCTCTACATTTTTGTCCTAATTCAAATAACTTAGTTATTAAAATAGTACTTGTTCATATTCTATCTCAAATAATAAGTCAGGCCTAAATTAAGCTAAAAGACCTAATTTATAAGATTGGTCTCCACTGCCTATCCAACCTCCTCAAAGAGATCGAGGTCAACGTAAGCGGACACTTAACACTTATTTAAGTAATTACCTCCGTAAATCTCTCTTTCATTTCTAGAAGGGAGATCTCAACAACCCTAAGATAAAGGGACGGTTATCCACTATCAGAAGTAGAATTACTTCAACGGTGATTATTGGCTCATCTCCTATAAATACCCTGACACACTAAGGTACATATAAGTTTCAATATATTCAAACCTGCTTAACTCCATGCTGACTTAGATATTAGAGTGTCTTTGCAGGTACCACCCCCCATTCCTCAAAATATACAACTCGAACGCGCGACTCCTAGACGAAAATAACTCGGAGACCACCTTTCTTAGACATTTAGACTTCCTATCTGTTCATGCCCTGGGTCAAGCTATACAACTCGGGCTGATCAACGACAAATCAACCGACCTGTTCAGACTTGGACTACCCGACCTCTTTACGAAAGAGGTCGGCTAAATAGCTACAGAGGCCCAAGAAGGCCCAAAAAAGAGGAACACGACCCAAATTTAAAGGCAGCCCGAATCCTAGAAAGATAAAGGCGGTTCCCTTAAAGATAAGATAACTTCACTCAAAGATAAGATAAAGATAACAATCTTATCCCAAAGAAAGATCATTCTACGCCATTATAAATACACTGGAGCACCCAAGTATAACTCATACTCTGATTCTACTAAAAACCTGCTTAATACCCTTGCTAACTTAAGCATTGGAGTCCCTTGCAGATACCACCACCCTCCGGTGACGAAGGATCAGCACCACCACCAAGTCCAACAAGTCGGACACGGCGGCTCTGGCCACCATCATCAAGTCAGACGCAACAGCACCGACCAGTACAGAAGATCTTGTCCGAGATCGACCTACAGTTTCAGGTAACCCTAGGAACATTGGCGCCGTTGCCGGAGACCTGGAAGTCATCCCATCATCATGGCGAACAACCTTGACAATGACCACGACTCTGATCTAGAGAACAGGACGCCGCACAAGAATGCGGACGCCACACCAAAGGATGCTCCTCAACTAAACAAAGAAAAGAGTCCACCAAACGCAGAAATCCTAGAGGCTCTTCAGGCTCAACAAGAACGTCTCAAACAACTCGAAAAAGACGCCAAGCATCAACGAGAAGCCAAAAAGGACCTCATAGGAAAACTAGGCGATATAAAGAGTTGGAAGACAAACTATTACAGCTTGAAGCAGATCTAAAAGCAAAGACTACTCAATCCAATCACGAGGATAATCCCCACAAGGATCAAGACCCATTCACCAAAGAGATTATGAAAGCCAAAGTCTCAAAGGACTTCAAAGCTCCCGACATGACCCCGTACGACAGCACATCAGATCCAAGCCATCATCTCAGTAATTTCAGAAGCAGAATGTATCTTACCGATGCCTTGGATGCAATTCGGTGCAAAGCCTTCCCAACTACCTTAACCAAGACGGCAATTAAGTGGTTCGACAGCCTGCCCCCAAGGACCATCTCAAGCTTTGACGACTTAGCGAGAAAGTTCTTTGCTATACTCTCCATCCAGAAGGACAAAACCAAGCACGCCCCAAGTTTGTTAGGGATCAAGCAAGGAGATCAGGAAAGTCTTCGCAGCTACATGGAAAGATTCAACAAAGCATGTCTGGACATATAAAGTCTGCCTACTGAAGCAGCTATTATGGGCCTCATCAATGGCCTACGAGAGGGACCTTTTAGTCAATCCATATTAAAGAAGCACCCTACATATTTGAATGAAGTGCAAGAACGAGCAGGAAAATACATAAACATGGAGAAAAACTATCGACTAGGAGAGACCTCGAAATCTGGATCCTTTTACTCCTCTCGAGATAAGGATAAAGAATCCAAGAAAAAAGAAGATTAGCATGGAGAGAAGATTAAGAAATACCACAATTACACCCCTCTCCGGGTGTCTCTCGTGGAAGTATACCGAGAAGTATGCCACACTGAAAAGATCTCACCACCTCGTCCACTTAAAAGCAAAAAGGGAGAAGGAAATCGGACAGAATACCGCGAATACCATTGAATCTATGGACATTCCACCAACGAGTGCTTCGACTTGAAGAATGTCATAGAGAAATTGGTAAGAGAAGGGAGACTAGATCAGTACCTAGCCAGTAAGACAGATGAGCCCAAAAAAAGAAGAAGAGACGAAGAGGGTAGGTGAACAAAACGACCACCTCGTACCCCGGAGAGGCATGTTCACATGATACATGGAGGATTTGCGGGAGGAGGAATCTCCAAATCATCTCGAAAAAGACACCTCAAAGAAGTGTATCACGTCGAAGGAAGAGAAGAAGCACCCGACCTCCCTACTATTACTTTCACTAAAGAGGACGCAGCTGGCATCATCTCGAGACATGACAATCCCATGGTCATCACTATCATATTGGCCAACGCTAACCTCCACCGCACACTGGTGGACCAGGAAAGCTCGGCTGACATCTTGTTCAAAAACGCCTTTGACAAACTCGGCCTGGGAGAAAAAGAGCTCAGAGCATATCCGAACAGCTTATTCGGATTAGGAGACACTCCAATCCAACCACTTGGATACATCTCGCTACACACAACCTTTGGAAAGGGAAACTGGTCAAGAACTATCAACATAGACTACATCGTGGTTGACGTGAGCTCAACCTACAATGCCTTAATAGGTCGGACAACGCTAAATCAGCTCGGGGCAGTAGTCTCGACTCCACATCTATGCATGAAGTTCCCAACTACAGAAGGAATCGCTATGATAAAAGGAGACCAAAAAACAGCATGCCGCTGTTGCAACGAAAGTCTGAACCTTAGAGGCAAAGGAGAAGAGATCCACACCATCGAACTTAGGGGAATTCGAGGTCGAGAAGAACTCCGTCCACAACCTGAAGGTGAGAAAGAAAAAGTCCATATCAGAGATGTCCCAGATAAAACAACCAATATTGGCGCAATCCTAAAGGGAGAAACAAAAAAGTCCCTCATACAGTTCTTAAAAGATAATGACGACCTCTTCACATGGAAGGCCACAGACATGCCGGGCATAGACCCAAAGCTAATGTGCCACAAGCTGGCAGTATATCCAGGATCTCAGCCAGTACAGCAGAAGCATAAAAAGCTCAGACCAGAAAGATCCCAAGCTGTGGACAAACAGGTACAAGCTCAACTAGAGGCAGGATTCATCAGAGAAGTCAAGTACCCACTATGGCTAGCCAATGTCGTCTTGGTGAAAAAGTCAAATGGGAAATGGCAGATGTACACTGATTACACCGACCTCAACAAAGCTTGCCCAAAAGATCATTATCCACTCCCAAGTATCGACACTCTAGTGGACGCCTCCTCCGGATACAAGTATCTCTCATTTATGGACGCTTATTCAGGATACAATCAAATCCCGATGTACCCACCTGATCAAGAAAAAACCTCATTCTTAATACCCAAGGCAAACTACTGCTACGTCGTCAGGTCATTCGGACTCAAAAACGCATGAGCTACCTACCAAAGGTTAATGAACAAAGTCTTTGTAGATCACATTGGAAAACTAATGGAGGTATACGTGGACGATATGTTAGTAAAAACACAAAACGAGGAATCATTACTGTCCGACCTCGCCCAAGTGTTCAATACCATAACAAAGCATGGCATGCGACTTAACCCTGTGAAATGCACCTTCGCATTAGAAGCTGAAAAATTCTTGGGATTCATGCTCACACAAAGAGGAATCAAAGTAAATCCGGACAAATGCCAGGCCATACTCGACATGAAAAGCCCGACCTGTGTCAAAGAAGTACAACAATTCAACGGGCGACTGGCAGCCTTGTCCAGATTTCTAACCGGATCACCCATAAGATCTCCCCCTTCTATGCTACGCTAAGGAAGGGAAAGAAGTTCGAATGGATACCAGAGTGCGAGTTAGCCTTCCAGGATTTCAAAAGATTCCTGGGACGACCTCCCATTCTTACCCGACCTCGGGAAGGAGAAACACTCATATTATACCTCACAGTAGGAAGCCAGGCAGTAGCTTCAGCACTAGTCAGAGAGGATGAAAGCAGACAGCAACCTATATACTTCATCAGCAAAGCGCTACAAGGGTCCGAACTGAACTATCAAAAGATAGAGAAGTTCGCATACGCTCTCATATTAACCTCTCGACGACTTCGCCCATACTTTCAGGCCCACACCATTAAAGTTCGGACCAAGCAGCCCATAAAAGGCATCCTACAGAAAACAGATTTAGCGGGAAGAATCCTATAGTGGGCAGTCGAGTTGTCCAAATTCAACCTCTAATATGAAGCTCGGACAGCAATCAAATCATAGTATTTAGCCACTTCATTGCAGAGTATACTGACACCCCGGAAACCCCTACAAATTTGAATCTTTACGTGAACGGCTCCTCAAATAAAACAGGGAGTGGAGCAGGTGTGATAATAGAAAGTAATTAGGGAGCCCAAATCGAACTCTCACTAAAGTTCGAATTCCCTGCTTCCAATAACCAGGTTGAGTATGAGGCGCTATTGGCTGGTTTAAAGCTGGCTAAAGAAGTCGGAGCCCAAAAACTTGTCATCTTTAGCGATTCACAGGTTGTCAACACAAATAGCAGGGGCCTACCAAGCCAAAGATCCTGCTATGAAAAAGTACCTGGACAAAACCAAGGAACAACTCGGGCAATCCCAGGAATATGAAATCCAACATATACCTCGAGAATAGAATGCTCAAGCTGACGCACTCTCAAAATTAGCCAGCACCAAACCAGGGGGCAATAATAGGAGCCTCATCCAGGAAATACTGCAGAAATCGTCAATCTCGGAAGAAGAAAAAATCCTAGCCATATCAGGCCAGGATCAATGATGGATGACTCCCATAATCAACTACCTTAAATTAGAGATACTCCCTGCAGATAAGAAGGAGGCAAAGAGGTTAAAGCAGGAGGCACATTATTACACCATCATAAACGACACTCTATACAAGAGAGGAATTTTGACACCTTTACTAAAATGTGTACCAACCTCTAACACAAAAGAGGTCTTGGAAGAGATACACAGTGGCACCTATGGGAACCATCTCGGAGCATGAGCCCTTGCCAAAAAAGTACTCCGAGCCGGATTCTTTTGGCCGACTTTGCAAAAAGAAGCCACCGAGTATGTTAAGACGTGTCCACCATGTCAGAAACATGCCAACTTTCATGTCGCCACACCAGAGGAGCTCATCAGCATAACATCACCTTGGCCATTTGCCAAGTGGGGACTCGACCTTCTCGGGCCCTTTCCCCAAGGGTCGGGACAAGTTAAGTTCCTCATTGTAGGGGTAAATTATTTCACAAAATGGATAGAGGCAGAGCCCCTAGCCACTGCCACTGCCCAAAGAAGTCGGAAATTCCTATATAGGAACATTATCACGAGGTTTGGGGTTCCTTACTCCATCACCACAGACAATGGCACACAGTTCACAGATGTAGGCTTTAGAAAATTGGTAGCTGACTTGAAGATAAAATACCAATTCACATCTGTGGAACACCCGCAGGCTAATGGACAAGCAGAAGCTGCCAATAAAGTCATACTAGCCGGGTTAAAACGGAGGCTGCAGAACGCAAAGGGAGCCTGTGCCGAAGAGCTCCCACAAGTCCTATGGGCATATCGGACAACTCCACACTCCACCACAAAGGAATCACCCTTCCGATTGGCTTATAGAATGGAGGCAATGATACCGGTAGAAGTTGAAGAAGTATCTCCCGGAATGATCCTCTACAACGAAGAAGCTAACTCTCGACTTCAAAAGGAAGAACTCGACCTACTCTCAGAAGTCCGAGAAAGAGCTTGGATCAGAGAAGAAGCACTAAAATGCCGCATGGCCTTAAGATACAATCAAAAGGTAGTGCAGCGAAGCTTCGCCAACAACGACCTCATTCTAATCCGAAATGATATCAGAACAAGTCGACCCGAAGAGGGAAAGCTAGCAGCTAATTGGAAAGGACCCTACTGAATCCAGAGGTACTGGAAAAAGGTTACTACAAAGTGTCCGAACTCGAGAGCCGAGAGCTACCGAGATCATGGCACGCCTGCAACCTAAGAAGGTATTATAGTTAAAAGGTAATAAAAGATCTTAGGACAAAAGGTGCAATCTTTTTCCTAAAAAAGGTTTTTTAATGAGGCACCAAGCCAAGATCTACAAAATTACCTAGGGTAAGCACTCACATGTATATATTTCGCATATTTTCTACTTTGAATAAAGTTTTTCAGATTTCCTACAAAATCTCTTTATCAAGACGCATTAATCTGAAAACGCAAAATTCATCGCCCGATTATAAAGCTACAGATCGGCAAAAGTGAAAACCAAATTCACTGCCCGACGTGATCGACAAAGAATGAAAACCGAATTCATCAAAGATCAACCAAGCAAGGATCAAACTCTAGAAAATCGACAAAGATGAAAAGCGATAAAAATAGAATAATAAAAAGCAATCCATGAATAGAGGCCTGTCGAGGTCCGAAACAAAAATAGATTGCTAAGAAATAACTTGGAATGGACCGACGCAAAAGAAGTTGGACCAGATCAAAGCGACAAAAAGTCATAAAAAGTAATCCCTAAAAAGAGGCATGGCCAGCCCTAAAAAGCAGATTACTAGAAATTACTTCCAAAGGGACCGACATGAAGAAGTCCGACTAAAGCTACAAAAAGTTATAAAAAGTAATCCGTAAAAAAGAGACCTGACAAGGTCCAAATAAAACGGATTACTAGAAATAACTTCGAAGGGACTGATACGACGAAGTCGGCCCAGAAAGCTACAAAAGTTATACAAAGTAATCCATAAAAAAGAGACCAGACAAGGTCCAAATAAAATGGATTACTCAAAATAACTTGGGGCAGACCGACATGAAGAAGTCAGCCCGAGGCGACCAAAAAATGACAGAGTTATAAAAAGTAAACCCAAAGGGATTACTAGAAATAACTCAAGAAAATATCAACTAAGGGAAGCAACCAACAGAAGGCGCGCGTCAAAAGGGAGACAACTCGACCCGAAAGACCACGACCTCGCCAAAATCAATTTACAAAGTATTCTATCAAAGAATACTCAAAACAAAGAACTAGCCTTAAAAAGGACACTTCAACTAAGGCAGGAAATAAACAAAGCACAAAGGCAATCAAAAGAGTTCGAACAAATAAGACTTCAACACTCTGAAGATTCCTGGAAAGTGCTAAAGAAAGCTGCAGGCAGGCATATCACAAAGAAACAAAGCTATTACCATAAAACAGACTAAAGAGGCCACTTAAAAGCCGACCACAAGAGCTGAAGAAAATACCTTGTCTTTTCTAAATAAAGTTGCTAAAAGAAAAGCAACTAAAAATATCCAAAGTCAGAATAGATCAAATAGTCACAAAATAGTAGTCCAAGAAACCCACAAATCGGGCCATCACAGATACGAAAATAAAAACAGAAACTATAAAGGATGCAACGACTCCTCAGTGACAGCATCTCGAGGCGAAGGAGGATGGGTTGCAAGCGACATAGCGGCAACAGTTCCATCTGGCTGGCTTAGGATCTGAACATCAGGATCCGACTCAGGATGGCCAACCTCAGTGGTAGGAGCCGAAGAAGTCAGGGCAGCAGGAGCTTTGGCAGAAGGCACATGAGGCAGATTTACATCATCGTCATCATCATCCGGGGCAGGGACAATTTTACCGTCCTCTACAACATTGTCTAAACTGAAGAGAGACAGGTCGAGCTCGGGAGCAAGAACTCGGACCTGAGACTTCAGATTCTCATAAGCAGCAGTTACACTACTCACAAGATGACCATGGAGCTCGGCATAGTCAGATCGAGCAGATTCCAAATTCTCCCGAAATTCTACCATCTCGCTATAAGTCTAGACATAGCTATCCTTGTGCTTCTGAGCCATCTCCTCAGACAGATCTGCCAGAGCCTTTGCCGCTGTAGCCCGAGCCTTCTCACCCTCCAACTCTTTCTCCAACTTTGCCACCTTCACCTCAAGTTCCTCTTTCAAACCTTTAATCTTATCATATTCTAACTTAGCCTCCTCCATGAAAGCCTTTGTTGCATGCACTAGAACATCCTGAGCAGTCCGGAACAAGGCCGCTCCCATGTGCGCCATTTTAACAGTGTTTCGGGTAATGAATTCCAGATGATGAAGGATGGATACATCATCCGTAGGCACAATACCATAAGGAGCAATTTGGTGATCGAAAAACCCCACAGCATCAAAACCAGGGGCATCAATGTTAAAAAGTTCAACGGTCTTCTGTTTTTTCGACGACGGGCCAGTAGTGTGAGAAGAGGTAGCAGCAACACTTCGAGGAGGAACAACCGAATGAACTGGAGGAGTAGGAACAACCCTTCTCGGCCCAGACGTGTCCGAGATGGGCTTCTTAGGAAGAACTTGAGAAGATCCACTCTCCCCAGCCTTCACCGAGATGTTCAGAGTAGCTGTAGTTTTTCTCGCCTTCTTAAAGGCCTTCATGGAGTAATTGTTTTTAATCATTTCTGAAAATACACAGCAAAAAACCAAGTTATGGATGGGAAAAGAAATCAACAAGAAACAAACAAAGCAACACAGGAAAGAAATCGGTCACTACCAAGCTCAGCCCGGAGAAGCGAGGGATCCCCTAAAAACTTTTTAGTATCAAGATAAGGAGGTTGTCCCCAGTTCTCTTCCAACACACTAACAAAGGTCTGTTCGACCTCGTCCAATATCTCCCACGAATACCTTGATACCACAACATTCTTTTGCCACTCTAAAGGAAAGGCTGGCTCATCATTCTCATCCAGAAAAAAGGGCCGTGCTCCTTCAACAGCTCGGACCTGAAAGAAATAATTTTTGAAGTCTCGAAAAGACTCATCATACATTGAAAATACCTTCTTTCCTTGGGCAGACCGAAAAGAAACCTAGAAAGCTTTCTTTTTGGCAGAAATCCCATATTTGGTCAAAACAAAAAGGTAAAAAAAGAGAGTTTGAGAAGGCTGGACACCTAATTCATGACACAATAATTGAAAAATCTTTATAAAATTCCAAGAATTGGGATAGAGTTGGGACGGGACTACGTTACAAGACCATAAAAGGTTGGTCTCGAAAGGAGCGAAAGGAAGAGTGATATTCATTTGACTAAAAAAGAATTCGTACGCATAAAAAAGGGACGGTCTCTAACAACCGGAGTAGAAAAACAAACTCTCTCTTCAGAAGTAGGGGATACAAGCTCATAATTCTTTTCATCACTGCCATTACTGCAAATCCTATGAAACTTCCTAAGCTGCTCACAAAATTCAGAATCAACCAGGGAAACACACATAAGAACCATAGAATCCACCCAGTCGGCCATGTCATCAGGGACCTGGGAGGATGTCTCGACAATATTTTTGCGAGAAGACATGAGATCAACTAGTCCTACAACAAGAAAAAGAAAAAACTGGATTACTACTATTCCGAGGGTTACCTAAAACTGTAGGTCGATCTCAGACAAGATCTTCTGTACTGGTCGGCGCTGTTGAGTCCGACTTGTTGGAGCTGTCGCGTCCGACTTGTTGGATCTGGCGGCCGGAGCTGTCGTGTTCGACTTGTTGGATCTAGCGGCCGGAGTTGTCGTGTCCGACTTGTTGGACTTGGTGGTGGTGCTGATCCTTTGACACCGGAGGGTGGGGGTACCTGCAAGGGACTCCGATGCTTAAGTTAGCAAGGATATTAAGCAGGTTTTTAGTAGAATCAGAGTATGAGTTATACCTGGGTGCTCCAGTGTATTTATAATGGTGAGGAGTGACCTTTCTGGAGATAAGATAGTTATCTTATCTTTGAGTGAAGTCATCTTATTCTTTAGGGAGCCGCCTTATCTTTCTGGGCTCTGACCGCCTTTGGATTTGGGCTGTGCTCCTTTATTTGGGCCTGCTTTGGGCTCCTATGGCGATTTGGCCGACCTCTTTGAGAAGAGGTCGGTAATGGGCCAACCTTCCAAGAGGTCGGTCATGGGCCAACCTTCTAAGAGGTCGGACATGGGCCAACCTTCTAAGAGGTCGGCCAACCCGGTTCGTTACAACTCAAACCGATGTATGAACAACTACCAACACAACTCAGGTAAATAAGATAACAAATCGGACAGAAAAATTAAACAGCAAGTAGCAGACTCAGCGGTAAAAGGGAAACCCCAGGACTCACACAAAAAAAGTCCAGGGGCACCATTTGGAGGCAGCAATGAAGTAAGGACTGAAACTTACATCTCGACACCCCTCAAACTGGAAAACAACTCTCCTTTGACAGTGACACTCCACAAAAAAAGTTATAAAGTCACAGCAAAACCATAAAAAAACTACGATCTTTTTAATAAATTTATCAGCAAAGGGTTCTTTCAAGACTCAAAGAAACCATCAACATTGACAACAGATAAGAGGCACAAGACAAAGCAACCTATCAAACAGACCATGCAAGAAATCATCAAAAGGTGCAACCTTTCTCAGAATCAAACAGGGAAATCATCGAAAGGCGCAAATCAGAGATAAGATCAACAGACAAAACCCTAACTAGCAGGAAATACGAAAATCCATAGAAGCCCCCCAAAACGCACATCCGATCAAAATACGCGAGAAATACAGAAAAGATTCAAGCTTTCCATACACAACACCAAGATCAAAACTTTTCAAACATGGAACGAGCACGGAAAAAAGAGAAAGAAAGACCAACCTGTAAAAGTGAGGAAGCAGGGAAGACGGAAGCAAACGAACGAACCCACACCCAATGATCGTGAAGACGTAGAACCTGGGAAGTCACAGACAAGCCAAAGAACACAAGTACAGAAGGTTAAAAGTGGAGTCACGGTGAGCAAGAAAAGAAGAAACTGAAGGGCGAAAGTCTTTTGGAAAAAATTCAAAATGAAAGCAAAGAGGGAAGCAAAGGAAACGATGAGGAGGGAGGTTAATGAGCATTTAAAACCCCCTGCACGTTCCCAAGGCAGTGCGAAAATGCGCGTTACAAGGAGAAAATGTTCCGCATTTAAAGCTACCAGATCGAAGTTCTACAAAAACAAATCCAAATGCTCGAGCTCGACTTCCCTGAAAAAGATCGAGGTCTAAAGGACTCGTCCTTTAAAAAAGATCGAACTCAAACAGGGGGCACTGTTCATGCCCTGGGTCGAGGTATACGACTCGGACTGATCAACAACAAATCGACCGACCTGTTTAAACCTGGACTACCCGACCTCTTTATGAAAGAGGTCGGCCAAGTCGCTACAGAGGCCCAAGAAGGCCCAAAAAAGAGGAACATGACCCAAATCTAAAGGCAGCTCGAAGCCTAGAAAGATAAAGGCGGTTCCCTTAAAGATAAGATAACTTCACTCAAAGATAAGATAAAGATAATAATCTTATCCTAAAGAAAGATCATTCTACGCCATTATAAATACACTGGAGTACCCAAGTATAACTCATATTCTGATTCTACTAAAAACCTGCTTAATACCCTTGCTAACTTAAGCATTGGAGTCCCTTGCAGGTACCACCACCCTCCGGTGACGAAGGATCAGCACCACCACCAAATCCAACAAGTCGGACATGGCGGCTCCAGTCACCATCATCAAGTCGGATGCAACAGTGTCGACCAACACAGAAGATCTTGTCCAAGATCGACCTACAGTTTCAGGTAATTCTCGGAACACTATCCAAAACCCAATCCACCAATTTCAGATAATCCCGTACTATTTTCCAAAACCAGATATAATTTGATTACAATATATCCTAGGTTAGTGTTTCATAAATACCTGAAATTTGTCGGAATAATCGGTGGAATTTAGTATTTAAGGAAAGGGAGGAGGGCGGCGATTATGGTGAATTTAATAATAAATAAAAATAAATACTTAAAAAATAAAATAAAATAAAATAAAATAGAAGCTTTTCCCCCAAACTTGGCCTGCCTGTGAAAGTTGACTTTTGACTTTGAAACCCTATCTTCATTTGTTTTAAGGTGGTTATGGCACTAATGTCAATTATGAATGGAGCAATGCAATGCTATCATCATTATTTTCTTTTTATTTAAAGTAAAGTAAAGCCTTAATGAAAAGTAGATTTAAATTGAACCATCAAACCAGTGTGCTCATCACATTACCGCGTGCAACTGTATCAAGATAATATTCATTAATAATTAATTACAATTAATAGATTATTATTCTTCCCCACCTTAATTAAACAAATTTCGTTCTTTGCTACACAACTATTAATATCTCTTTAGTTAATGGAACAATGGTTTTTTCTAAATTATATTAATCATATTATATATACACATACAAAAAACCAACCATTAATTAATTATAGTGTATAAAAAGACATATTTATTTAATATTTTATAAGAAATTTTATTATACTATTATTAACAAGTTTGAGTATTATACTATGACATATTTGATTATTCTAATTATTGTTTAAGAAATGTGTGAATTAATATATATATATATATATATATATATATATATATAGTAATTAATTTAATAGCGGATTTTTAATATATATATATATATAGAATATTTTTTTATTATCTTATCATATTTGTATCAATATTCATTTGATACATTATTGAAAATTTTGATTAGGCTCAGTTTGATAGTTTTGTCATTTTATATATATATATATATATATATATATATATATATATATATATATATATATATATATATATATATCAAAGAATGTTGAAATTAAAAATAGCGTAATAAAATATTATTTTGATCCTCAACATATATTTGGGATAAATTTTAATTTAGTCTCTAACATTTTAAACGTTCTATTTTAGTTTCAAAAACTTTTAACGTCTTATTTTAATTCAAAAAAAATTAAGTAAGTTTAATATTGTCCCACTATTAAATTTGACACAAATAATTCACCTATTAAAGAGCCAATAACATTTGATTTTAGTATATAAATAAAATTGATGAACCAACGATTACCAACAATATAAGTTTTTTTTTTAATTTTGAAGTGTTGATAATTAATTGTTAGGATTTGCAGTTTTATACAACGAAAAAATTGAGGAAAAAAAGTATTACAAGAAGGTTTTGGTTATGCTTTTCTAAATATGACTTAACTAGTAACGTTATTATAATAGATGTCACTTATTTTGTTAATTATTAATATCAAATTTAATGATAGGACCATATTGAACCAATTTAAAACTTTTTGGAACTAAAATATGACATTTGAAACGTTAATGACTAAATTAGAATTCGGCCTAAACATTGATGGTCAAAATAGTACTTTAATCTTAAAAATATATACTTCATAGAAATTTATAAGTTCAAATTTTCTTTGGTATTGTAAGAATTTTATTAAATATAATCTATAAAATCATTGTCTAAATAAATATTTATTCAATATAAAATTATAACCTAATTTTAATAAAATATTTAATTAATATATAATATTTTTAAACACCAACAATAAATATACTTTTTAATTCAAATAGAATAAACTACTAAAATAATACCTGAAATTTATAATATTGAATGTTGACAAGAATAACTCTTAAAAATACGTACGATAAATCAGTTCTGGAATAATTCGAAAATACGATAAAAATAACTAATAAATATTATATTTTTATAAGTAACGAAAAAATGTTCATATTTAATAAATAATTTATTCATCTCATCCGAATTTTTATAGTGATATTTGAGTAAATATTTAGAAGGTACATAAAAAATTAAAACGCAATTTGATTTTAAAATTTTTCTTTTTATTATTTTAAAAAATTGGTCATTCACAATAAATTAAAAAAAATTCATTTAACACAAAGTTATCAAATTTATAAAAAAAAACTTATTTTTTTAATAATATTTACAAAAAAATAGATCAAAATTTAATTTTTAAAATATATATTTAATATTTAATTTTTTATCATATTTTTAAATTTTTTTAAATTTAATTTATTATATTTTTTTCAAAGTTATTTTTATCAGCCATGAAAATCTTTTTTAATAATTTAGTCTACTCAAATAATACAATTTTTAACGCGTGCTGAGGTAGTTGGTAGGTAAAAAGGAGGCAAGTATATAGAAAGTTCTTCGTCCACAGAATATGTGTTCATACATTTTTGAATTTGGATCCAGGCATTCAGCACTTTTTGGTCAACACCTTTTCTTCTAAGTAGTTTATGACTTTATTATGTTCAATCTTAACATAAAATATGAGGGGTTTTTTTTTTTATCAATCAATACATTTTATGTTTAAAGAAACTATTATATGAAAAGAATTTAATTTTCATTATTAACTTTTATATAAATATCTAATTGTATATTGTTACATTATTAAAATAATTAATTTTTAAATTTCTTATATAAAAAAATTTAAATATATAAATTTAATGAAATAACAGTGTTTAAAACTATTTATACTGTCACTATATCAAAATTAAAATACTTATTAACTTGATAGATCACAATTTATTTTATAAAAATAACACGGAAATTTTTTTTCTTCCTTAATTTATATATACTTCAATGCAAATTAAATAAGTGAAACTTTTTGCGGATAATTTAAAAAAAAAATCCAAATTAAAGAGGGACTATGTATATAAAATGGTAAACCCCACAGGAAATTTAAACTTCATTATTGGCCATTTCACAATGTTTAAAATTTATATAGTCACGAGAATAATAGTGGATTGCACTAAAGTGCTTTATGTATGTGATGAGGTAGTGGTTTTTTTTTTTTTTTTTTGAAGAATTATATTATACTATTATTATAATTTAACCACGTTTTATATATAGTTGATCGAATTCACCTTATTCTTTTACATTGTACGTACTATATATGATTATTACTTTATATGATTTTATCTTGTGACTTTACAGGATCTCTCAAAAATCTCACACTCAATCATATTATGGTTTCAAGTTCATATAAGATTATAATGACTACATGAAAAAGAAATCAGTATATTAATATTGTATTTTGATATAAATGCCTCATAATAAAAGAGATAAACACATTATTTTAATTTTAATGTATTGATAATTTATATAATTTCATATGATTATCCAATTAAATTTATGTATTCAGATTATTTTTTAAGTAGTGAATTAAAAATTAATTACCTATGATAATATAGCAATATATAATTAAATCATTCTGTAATATTCTTTTATATTTTTTATGTATGAAAATTAAAAAATAAATACATGGATATTAAAAATTAAGTACTATTTTAATATTAATTTTAGTTTTAAAATTATCTTTTCAATTCTAATTTTTTTTAAAGACAAAATTGCTCATTTGTTTCTTTTTCTTTTTCTCATTCTCGCAAAATCTTTTATCTATACTTCATCACTCAAAAAGATGATTTTAAAATTAAAATGAATATTAAGAACGATCTTTAACAAAAAAAAAAAAATATCACGTACGATTTTGATTTTTAACCAAAATTATAAAAAATATAATAGTACTTAATCCTGAATAAAACTTTTTTTTTTCTTCTTTTATCACCTCCATCCAAAGCAACCCTGCCTTAATGATTGGTTATAGTTTGGTAATTAGTAATTGGTATGACGAAAGTATATATGTCGAAGGAATTTTAAGGTCTTTGGCGTGAAGACTATGATGCCAAAGCCAATAATGGAAAGTCCCATAAAAACAAAACTGAAGACCTCTATCTTATATGCGTTATTACGCATAAATGGAATAATAATGTTATATTAGTGCTATGTCACCCTAATTGGGATGACCCTATTAATCAATTAAGCATAGTCAATCATGTATATATTATTTATGATTTAAATGTATAGTGTGGAATCGTGATCAGCATGTTAATTGGATGTATCATCATATGAACTATAATTTTCAAAATCCAACTATAGTCAAGTAGGGACATATATAGACTAACTTAATAGTGATAAAGAAAAAAAATTAGGGTTTTGTGGTTTACTTAAGGATACTCTATAGTGTATATAGTCGCATCTTGAACTCACAAATATGAACCTTTTAAATTGTGGTCTTAATTGAGTTACATGACTCACATAGCATTAATTAAGTTTCTTAATGTTTCATATAAAATTAATTGTAATATTAATTATGTAGGAGGATTTCAAAATTAGAATTCTTTCATTAAACTACTTCTCCCAAAAATTTAAATTATAGAAAAATGTATATGAATGAGTATAATTTTAACGGATTTAATTTTGATCTGCTGACAGTGTAAAATATTTTATACAGTCGTACAATCACATCTGTTTTTTTAGATGACCATTCATGCGATTATCAATAAAAATAGTAATTATTTTTTGATGATGTAGTGTTACATGATTTGATGAATGTGTAAAACTACTTTTTTTTCTCCCAAAGTTAGAGTGAGACTCAAACCCGCGACCTCTAGACGAGTATGGAGAGATTATGCCATTTAAACTTTAGTTCGTTGGCACGTGTAAAACTATTTTACACTGACAGTATATCAAAATTAAATTATAATTTTAATACATTCCCTCATGCAATTTCTTTTTTTTTTTTTGGTTTGCATGAATTTTTTGTATATATATATTATTGATCTTATGCTATTTTTTTTTGTCAACAATGATAAAATTTTTTATTTTTAAGTTTTAAAAGCTCCAATGATATCATATCATAAAATTATTTCTCTTAAAGATTTAAGTTATAGGAAGACGTATATAAATAATTATCTCTAACAAATTTAAATAAAACATACTAAAAAAATGATATATTATAGTGTCATTTATTTAAAAACAATCATCATATCAAATATATTTTATCATTGACTTTAACCTATATAAATATGAGAAGACTTTTTCTTCTTTGTTAGAAGAAATATATTTATCAATAATGTATGTATTATTAATTTTCATCTATCTATCTACATATTTAATTAGGTTTTCCACAAATTAAAGTTGATAAATAAAATAAAATAAAATAAAATAAAATAAAAAAGCATTTGAGGGTTATGTTCCTTAGTGGAGCAATAGTACACATTTGACATACCCACCACCACATGGGTCTCCATCACAATTTTGGTACCTCTATTGACTCTACCATTTGTGGGGATCACACCAAAGAAAAAGTAGAAAAACTACTTTGCATTATTTTGATTATTAATTAATTGATCTTTCTAGTAAAACAACTAATAAACAATTTATATAGATAGATAATATTTGTGATCATCATCTACGGTTATGATTGTATGATGAAGTTTTTAATCAAATGATTGATTATGATACCCAATTCCGATAAGATCTCAAGCAACAACATAACTTTATTTTTTAGTGATCAAAGGCAATTCAAGTGATGAGGGGACCCTTAATAATCAAGTTGCATACTTGAATGATCAATTCTATCTCTAGTGTTAAAAAGCTATATCTTAAAATTCCTTCTTTTTATGCCTTGTTAAAACAAAGTTTTATATATATATGAAGAAATTGGTGTACAAGAATAACTTGGGAAAAGCAAGCAAATCCCCCCAAATCCAAAACAATGTTGAAAAATAAAAGAGAAATGTTCTTGTGTTCACCTTTTTGTTTTCTTTTTACATATAATAATAAGTTGTATTTGATCAACACTACTATATATAATTTAAATAAAAAAAATAAAGGAGAAAATGTTGGAATTTTTATTTAAAAAAAAATGATCTTGTGCATAAAAGTTAAAATAAAATTTATCTCAAAACAAATATTTTATCTATTTAATTATTTATTCATTTCTATGTTTAAATAGATTTATATATATTTTTTAAATACTTCTATGTTTATATTCTCTAAAATAACATATCCTCATTTTAATTTACTTCTTCATCCATTATAAGATAGGTTTCAAGATCCTATTAATCTAACACTCCATCTTAATTAATTATAATAATAAGAATGAATCAATTTATTTAATTAATGTACTAAAAATATGAGAACATGCGTGGCATTTTAACATAAAAGGTCAACTTTTTTGTACAATTAGGCAGCTTTGTCGGCAAGTTGGGCTTAATAGGCCCCACATTTTGATTAATGGGAAAAGAAATGTTTGCAATTGATCCTAGTTGCCACTTTAAAACTCAAAGGCACCAACAAGCTTTTTTTTGTGAGATAAACACAAGCACTAGTAAGTAGTAGAGTAACATAAGAGTCATTGCCTCCATTATTCTATATCCTTCAAACCCTTTGAACTTCTCTTTTAAGAGTTCAAAATCCTACTAAATACTAAACAAGAGCTCTACACCATATTGTACTACAACATTTATTGTACACATATTCGTAAAATTTAGGGTTTAGGATATAAGATGTGGCGCGTTCTGGCTGCTGTGGCGAGAAATCTCCAGAGTACGAAAAAGAGTTCGAAAGTGGCCGATGAGAGCATGTTTGAGGGCGCGAACGGAGTTGAGATTCATGTTTTTGGACATGAAAATGGAAGAAGAGGGCATGGTGGATTCTCAATTATACATAGCATACTTCAAGCACCAATTTCAATACTATCATGTGTTTCTCATCCTAGGGTTAATGGTTCTGATGGGATTTGGGTTACTACTGGTGAATTCTCTCAGATTTCTGAGATGAATCATCTCATGGTAAGTGATAGCATGAGATATGCAATTTTGATGTAGGGGAAAAAAAGAAAGAAAAAAAAAAGATGTGAATATAGTAGCTTAATTAATAATTGTTGTGTTCTTATCTTCCTCTCTTTTGTCCCTACTTTTTTTTTATTTTCTTTTTCTTCTTTTTGTTATAATTAGGAATATATATGAATTACTTAATTAAGGTGATTGAATATTTGAATATATGTTATTATAGAAAAATTATTGCTTGCTTTTCTTGCTACTAGATGTAGAAGTATACACCATTGTTCATTAATAAAAAGGTATATATGTTTGGAATGAAGTTCTCTCTTCTTCTTCTTCCATTTTTTATATTTATCTTTCTTAATATTAATGCACATATTTGTTTTTCTCAGATTAAAATAGCTATGATGGCTTCCTTATTTACATTTACTAAATGGTGAAAAGTGAATATATATATATATATATATATATATATATATATATATATATATATATATATATATATATATATATATTGTAATAATAAAGTTAAGGTAGTTATGTTATATGGAAAGGGTCTTTTTTTTTTGTTTGTTTGTGGTGTCTGAAATATTTGTCAAGTTGGGGCTTCAAAGAATGCCATAAAGGAAATGAATATGAAAAAGTGAAGTAATAATCCAAATGAACAAATTGAATTATAAAATAGGAGATCCGGGTTGGTAGAATTTTCAACTTGTTTTCACTTTAGCCAAATATTAATAAATTAGGTTAATTAAGTGGGATCAAGATAATATTCTAAATCTAGCTTTGATCATATATTATTGTATGTGCATTTACAAAATAATTTTAACTTTTTAATTATGTTAAAATATACAATGGCGTAGCATCATCATGTATGTTTTGATGCATAGCAATATTTATTTATTTAATTTGTCATAGAATTCTCCTTTGATTTTTATTTTAATAGTCCTCCAAAAATAAGTAAAGTAAATAGTTGGGAATTAGGATACGAATTATGTAATTCTACTTAATAGCTATAAATCTTTTTAAAGAGAAAAAAATGATAATATATGACATAACTATTCTACTATACATTATCATCTAATTAGCAAAATGATCACTATTATATTTTTCAAAAATTAAATTAATAAATTTGTAATATTTTAAAAATTAATTTAACTATTAACCTACAGAATAAGTAACATAAATTTAATTCTATTGGCTAATAAATAATCCTTGGCTTCTCTTAAATCATGAATTTCATGATATTGCAGTGTAAATCATCCCATACTTTTCGTGCATGCATCTTGAACCTTTTCTAATTAAATGTTACAGAATTTCAGCACAACAAGAGGATATGAATGAGACTATGCATATTTCATCGAATAAATTATATAAGTGCATAATAAATTAGTAGTACGGACAATATAATTTCTCAATTTTATTAAGATCATGGTCGAAGTGTGTGGGCGGCGCAGGAAACATTAACATATATAATATTTAGATTAATTAATTAGTATACAAATTAAAGGGAGTTGGTGATCTATCGTGGCACTCCTGCTTAGCGGCGGTATTTTGACCGCATGCTGCGAAATACGATTTTAGCGACGGTTATAATATCGGTTGCTGAAAATTGTCGACAAATCCAATCCCCACATCCATAACTAAAGCGATTTGATCAATCGTCAGCTTTTAATTTTACGGCGATCTAAAATCGTCACTAATAAAAAAAACTGCTACTAAACAACGTTTTTGTTGTAGTGTATTATTATTAGTGTCCACAGAATTTCACAATATTCATATATAACCTTCAA
This sequence comes from Arachis hypogaea, assembly GCF_003086295.3. Lineage (NCBI taxonomy): Eukaryota > Viridiplantae > Streptophyta > Magnoliopsida > Fabales > Fabaceae > Arachis > Arachis hypogaea. The sequence continues at coordinate 5,144,225 of NC_092042.1, read as the reverse complement.
TCTATTCTAAATATGTATATGTAAAGGTTATTAATTTGTGTATTTGATTTTTGGGAATCTCCAAATATTATCTTCTGAATTTTTTTATTTTCTTTTTATTTTCTTTCTTACTTTTTAAGAGAAAGATTTTCTATCAGTTTAATGGATACAAAGCCCAGTCACCATCAACAATTCTCCAAATTAAAGTTATCACTAAAAGAGAACCTTTGAACTCTAGGGTTACCAAATTATCATTTTCCAAGATATGGGAATAACAGATTATATTCTAGAGGTTAGTACAATCCCACTCTTGCACACCTACATTATAATTAATTAACTTTATTGTGAAAATTAAATTAGTGCAACATTTATATTTAAGGTGTATCCGAGTTTAATATATAATATATAGATATAGATTATTAAGGTAACTCATATTATATAGATTATTAAGGTAAATCATACTTACGTTTGATGAAATCATATTTATAGTAATTTTATGTGGTTGATTTATGCATTTGGATGGTAGCTAGTATACATATGATACTCTAGTTAAAAAAAATTTAAAAGTTTAGCTATAACTTAAATGCCATAATCTTTCCATACTCACCTAAAAATCGTAAAAGATTCAAGTGTTCATAAAAAGATTCTTAAAAGATGTTATTGATAATATAGTTTTTGAATTATTTGAAAATGCCACAAAAACAAATAATAAATATTATATTTTTTATAAGTGACAAAAAACTTTTGTATTTAGCAAATGACTTATCCATTTAATTCTAATTTTGGGCTAATATTTAAATAAATATTTAAAAGGTGCTAAAAAAATTCAGAGCAAAATTTGATTTGTAAATTTTTCTTTTTATTTTTCAAAAAGATTTAGTAATTCACAATAAAAAATTTATTTTGACATAAAACTACAAAATTTTCAGGATGAAAAGATCTTATTTTTCTAATAATGCTTGTAAAATGTTGTATTAAAATATAATTTCTAAAATTTTTTTAAAATATATATTTAATATCTAATTTTTTTTATCGTATTTTTAAATTTTTTGGAATTTTTTTGTCGTTAACATCTTCAATTTTGGGATTATTTTTTTCAGCGATGTGAATTTTTAGATACTATTTTAGTAGTTTAATCAATAAAAGATACATTATAAGTATTAATTAAAGAGTTTTAGTAACACTTTTACATGATCTATTAGTAACCTGCTTCAAATGTTGCTAATAGATTAATTGTAACCATAAAAAACCTTTGCAATAGATTAATTATATGTATGCTTAAGAAAAATATACAACTTGATAAAAATAAGTTGAAGAAGAAGGAGAATAATCTAACTAATTAATCTAATTAATTACATTTGAGCATGGTGAGAGCCATTAATTATTATCATTACTAAAAACTAATGACCTACTCATAAATCCACTATCCTCAACTACCTCCTCTTCTGTCTAAGTTGCTGCAATAACTTTATATCCGATATAGTGCTAAGAATTAAGACATGCACCTTTTTTTCTTCTTTTTTTTCCCAGATAGCTTTAATTTCAATTTGATTCAATATGCAATAATGTTACATACAACGTATTTGTTACGATTGTCCACACGTGAGTCAATGAATAATGCAAGAAGACAATTAAGAACGAGAGAAAATTGAATGAAGAAGAGAAGAAGGGGAAAAAAGAAAATGAGAGATTAATTCATCACTGTATAATAATCAATCACAAAAATATAAAGTTACAAAGAGCATATATTATATATATATAAATTGAAATTAACGATTAAAATTATTAAAAAATGCTGATATTTTAAAAATACTTAAATTTTTTTTTCTATATTACTAACTATATATAGATATTAATTAAAATTAACGATTAAAATTATTGAAGAAATATTGGTGTTTTAAAAACACTTAAAATTTTTTCGATATTATTAGCTAACAAATTGAGATCTAGACTAATTTAATTAACCAATAGAGGAGAGCCAGCTGTACAATTCTTCTAACAAACATTCTAAAATATGATTAACTTAATATCTAACTAATTTCTACTTCATATAATTACTGATTACACTAAATATACTTTAATGGAACAATAAAGAATGATACCTTGACTTCATGACCTTTATTTATTTTTAATCTATGATGCACGAACACTGACACAGATATGGGATACGACACGATACGGGACACGTCGATACGCGAATCATAAAATCTTACATAACACAGGGACACGCATATATATAAAATATAAAGTGTTTTTTAGCTAAATTATAATGATATTTTGATATTTTATTGATATTAAAATATAAAATAAGATTTTTAATTATTTTTAATGTCTTATTTTAATTATATCAAATATTTAAAATATTTTTTGTTTTAATAAATAATAATATATACTATATCTAAATTTATTTTAAGAATATACGTTAAGAATAAGACTGAACACATGGACACGTGATGGTATTTAGGTGTGTTCAAGCGTGTCTGGAGAAGAATTTTTTATTTTTTATTAAGACACGATTGGACACAGTAGACACGTATGTTGGACGAGTGTCGATGAATATCGTGTCCAAAATATGTCTAACACGCGGACACGATAACTCGATGAAGTATCTGTGCTTCATAGTTTTTAATTAAAAGCTTTTTGGAATAAGATTATTAATTATTAATTATAATGCTGATTCAAGTTGCTATAATTATATCAAAGCACCATGATTTCAATTTACAATCGATATATAATCTATTATTATTGTCATGGTTGTTGAGCTCCACTACTTTCTTAATTAATTGGCATAATAATAAGTAGAATTACATAGAGAAAATATTGTTAAAACTAAAATAAAAAAATTTAATTACTTAGAAATATTTTTAATTTGAAAAAATTATAAAAAATATTGTCAAATAATAAAAATATGACCTAAAATTTAACAATATTTTATAAGTATTATCAAAATTACATAATCATTATAGCCACATTAAAGACAAGAAGACGCAACCTAAAAAAAGGATAAAAAAATACTTGATGGAGAGGAAATTCTTATATAATATATAGTTTCGAAAAGGATATAATTAATAGAACTACTAAATCGAGAAAAAGGTTTATTAAAAAATAATTAGAAAAAAGAAAAAGATTTTAGAGAAATGGAGAAGAATATAAGAAAGAGGTGATATGATTAGACATTGGTTTGTCAACAAAACAATAAAAGTGGGAAACAATGTAAAATAGTCAACTGCTATATATGGTGTGTTCTTGAAATTTTATTGTCTACAATATCTTTTAATTTAACAAATTAAATACTAATTTTTTGTAAATTTGAATTTTATTTAAAGATTTAGTGTTAGTTAATAAATTATTATATGTACAAAACAGAATTTAAATTTTTAATATTTATTTAAATAGACGAATAAATTGTAATTACTCGATCAACCTAAATTGATTAGTGTGTTCATGATTTTGATATGAAGATATTGGAGCCAACGTGCATTAGAAATTATAGTGGTGGTAACTGCTACCCGTATAATATAGTATAGTATAGTATAACTAATTAATAATTGGCTTACGTTATGTTTTTTAATTATTTTATCTATTGTCATAAATAAAATAATAATGTTGATTGAAAATGTGGATGGTCTTAGTTAGTGATGATATTGTTTCAATTGAGTTGTTGTTTATGTTCTTCACGCGGTACATATTAATTATCACACATTTGAATAAGTGAAAAATAAAATAATAATAATGAAGAAAATGAACGGTCATGGCTAAGCACAAACAGAATATGTTCTTAATTACAATAATTAAGTCCCTTGCATACGTGGATTAACAAATAACCATATGTTGCTTATAACACAACCAACCAAATCGTAGTTATTTATTTTTAGTTTTATATTTTAGCTCTTAATCTTTCAATCAAATTTTAGTTTCATACCTAATGTTTAAAATATTTTATTTTACATTATTTAACATTTTTGAGATAAAAATAAAAAATTTCAAATATTTTTACAACACATGCTATTAAAGCTCTTAAATACCTTACCCCCTATTTTTTAAAACTATTATTATATTCTTTGTTGTTTTTACTTTTTGTTGTGTTAATTTCTCTATTTTAACTTAAAGATGTGTTTGTATTGGATATAATTTTTATACAATTCCACTCATAAAATCATTTAGACGAATTATTTTTATTTTACTTTAACTCTAAAACTAAATATACCATAAGTTTTATAATATTCATAAAAAAGGAGTTACAAGGGAGGGCAGATATTTGTTGTAATTTAAACTGCTAGGTAATCTGTTTGAATTCATTAAAATGTTACCGTATTTGAATTATTCATATAATTTACCAAAAAAAAAAGAATTATTTAAATAAAATTTGGTGATGCTATAAGATTTAAAATTCTAACAAGTATTATTATAACTTATAAGAGTGGATGACATTGCTACATGTACACCAATAATTTCAAAGTAGGTGATTGAGTTGGATGTTAAGGGTCCGTTTCGGAAATACCAAAAAATTACTTTTTTCAACTTTTGACTTATAGAAAATTACATTAATGTGTTTGGTATAATTATTTAGATAAATTTTTAACTTTTCAAAAAGTTATTTAAGAGTTTTTGAAAAAGTTAAAAAATGTGACTTCTCCTATTTTCAAAAGCTATTTTATCACTCTTATTTAATGCACAACTTTAAAACAAGGACTTCTATAATAACTATCCAAACTTAAAATAACTTATTTAAAAGTTATTATTAATAAAAGTCCTTATATTTTAAACTCCTTTTTCAAAAGAACTTATTTAAGAAGTTTAGCCAAACTGGCACTAAATCAAAAATCAAAAATCAAAATTAAAACATTATTTGAACAAATAATTTTAAATGATAATGTATAATAAAGAATTCATTGTTAAATACGTTAAACAAAATCATAAAACCAAATACAAAGAGTTATAGTTACTTGTTTAAATATTATTTTTCGAGCTTGATCTTTAGTATTAGTGTCTTGTTTAATTCACTTGTCCGCTTAAATAAGTGTCAGAAATTTAAATTTTATCTGGTGCATGTAATAATTTATTGGCCAACAACAAACCTTAAATAAAACTCAAATTTAAGACGAATTAGTTTTTAACCTATTGGACTAAAGAATACCGTGGACAACTACAAAAAAATAGGTAATTTAAGACGTCCCAAAATCAAAATACTTATGTTGTAGGAATCAACTTTAAAAATGGAAAATACTTATGTTGTAGGAATCAACTTTAAGACGTCCGATCATAAAAAATACTTATATTTGTTTGAAGGAAAAAAGTAAGAAAAGAAGATGGGAAGAAAAATGATTATTTTTCATTATTTGGTTGAGGAGAGAAACTAAAGAAGAAAGAAAAGTTATGAAAAAAATTTGGTGGGATCTACCAATTTTTTTTCTCTCTGACATTGGAAAGAAAATGGAGAAAAAACTAATTTTTCTCAAAATTATCTTTTTATAACATATCTTTCCTTCTTATTTTCCTTCCCTAAATACATCTAAGAAAAATAAAAATCCATCCAATTTTTTTTCTTTCCTTTCTTTTTTCTCTCTGTTTCTTTCCTTATAACCAAACATAGCCTAAAATATATCATTGAAGTTATATAACTAAATACTTTTTGAACATTTTTTTTTGGGTTGCCCATAGTATATCTCAATCCAAAAGGTCAAGGACTAATCTATCGCGGATCTGAACTTCATTCAAGGGTCTGTCGCTGGTCAATAGGTTGCTACATGCACAAGGCAGGAATCGAACCCCCGACACTTGCATGAACATTTTATTTTAATAAATACAAAATATACATTGGCCAGCGACAAATCCTTAAATGGAGCTCAGAACCACGACGGATTAGTGCTTGACCTGTCGGGTTGAAGGATACCGTGAGTAACCCAAAAAAAAATATAAAATATATATTAAAAATTTTAAGCTTGTATATTTTTTTAAACAACGTTTTTGGAAAGGCGAGGTTTAATTTAAAGGAATGGAGGACACAAACAAAAATATATTATAATCCCAATCTTAGAAAGGCATAGATCCAGGGAATCACCAACCCACTTATGCCTGTGCCTGTGAAAATAATATTGGTGGTGAGCACAATAAAACATTACTGTTTGGATAAAATAGACTTAATATATTTTTTTTTGGTGGATGACATCAAATATGTTAACTAGCTATTTATATAGTTTACTTCTCTGGATTGGATAAGTGAAATCTCTTAATATCTAAACAATTGTTCACAGTCATTTTTTTTTTCATAAAAAAGGAAGATTTAATTTTTATTTCGTCTCCTTTTATCTGAATATTTGAGTAGTTTGAGGCTTTGAGCAGCCTCTCTAAAGGCCAAAGCTCCCACATAATTATTTTATAGAGGAAATTTTGTCGAAATAGAATTTACTGAAAACAGTATGTTTAGTAAGAATATGGAAATAAACTAAACAATAATGAATATACAAGAACAATAGTAAAAATATATAGTTTTAGTTTATAAAATAGCTTCCATTTTCTTATTTACCTATAATCTTTTCTTGTAAATTTTGTTCGTCACATTGTAGCTAATTTTTGTAGTAACTTTTTCTCCTAAATAGCAGTAAATAATTTCTTTTATTTCAATAGCACATGTGAGCACCCTAAACTCTGCCTCAAAGTGTTATATTGTGTACTCCAAAAATAAGATCTTCTGCCAAGCAATTTTTTTCAGGAAGCATGCACTGTTGCACATTCAAAACATTTGTTCATGGCATTCAATTACTGATATTTGGTAATTAGAACTAGTTTGATCATGGCTCTGATACTGAAAAATAGATAAACAAATTGACATGAATTGAAATTGAATAAGAAAGATACATTAAAATTGAAATAAAAAAATTCCTCAACCTAACTTGTCCATATTATAGTTTAAAAATTGAATTGAAAAGACTAATCAACCTTCTACCCAATTCTCCGTACAACGAGAGGGACTCACTTAACATCACTTGTTCACACTATGATTTCATCATGAAACAAAAAAAAAGTGCTTTGGCACCTCTAATCACTCAATACTACGACTACAATAGCTAAAGAGGTACTTATAACCTCTTATTAAGTTGAAACAAAGAAAACCCTAAATCCCACAAACATAAAGCTTAATCTAGTAATTAAATAAAAAAAATATATCAAAATAAACTAATAGCTTTTAAATGATATTTGATCTCTTCATATCACAAACATTTGAAGCACGTATCACTCTGTTAAGATGGTGCAAGTAGCCATCAAGAAGCTGCCACTACACTCTCTTGAGCATCATGCATCAACTATTGGATTGTCTTTGCCTTTGTCATGATGCATCATTTCATAATGGAATATCATTTTTCAACCAATCATATTAAAGTCTAGAGTAAATTTGGACCAGGGAATAAGAAAATCTGAAAATAGACTGAAATATCTTACCTAGTTGCATCACATGTAATTCAGTTACATGACCTAATCACTCCTAGTTATAGCAATATCAACAAGACAACTTCCTTTATGAGGTTCTTTCATTGGATGAAATTACTTCTACATAGTTAGCATAGAGCCATAAACCAACTTTCTAAGGTTCCATGATTTTCTGATGATACAAAAACAATAGTCTAATCTTAGCCAGTAGCCACCTAATGATGAAAACAATCAAGTGCGCTTATTTTCAGCATTCTTTTTCAATTCTTTCACTTTCATATCACCCAAAAAAATAAAAATAAAAAACTCAAAGCAGCTTTGTCAACATCTTCAAATATATGAAGCTTAGATCCTTTGAACCATGACTCCATGAATTTTGGCAGTGCAAACACCAGAGAAAAAGATGCAATAGTTCAACGTTTTGCAAAATCCAGTGTGTTTCATTTTCTCCAATTTGAAATTTTGAAACACTTCTCAAGTAATGTCTCCCCATCAACCGCTGGACTCTATTCATCCTCCACCCTGCATTTTCTTCTTCCTCCTTTCTTTTTCCTCTCGTCTCTCAGTTTCTTTCAACAATATCAATTTGTTGAGTTTTCAATTAGATTCTTTTTGCACTAAGCAGTAGACCTTGTTCAACAATATCAATTTGTTGAGTTTTCAATTAGATTCTTTTTGCACTAAGCAGTAGACCTTGTTCGAAAAGCTCTCCCAAACTACTCTTACATTGGCTTTCAATCTGTATTTCTAAGTAGCAAGTTTCTAGCAAAATGAGTTCTAAGAAGAGTATATATAAACTTGTATAATCCCTGACAAATATAGATACTAAGCTCTCATAATAATTTACTAGTTTGGAGCTAGCAAATATGTTCATGAAAAGAATAAAAGAGGCCACCCAGAGATCAACATACTTGATTCCTGTTTTTGAAAATTTTGAGGCTAATCATTTGATGAAATATGAGGAAAGCTTTGATGAATGGCAACCAGATGTAAGAACTAAAATATGACTACAAGTGCAAATTCTAAATAAGGAAGGGAGTCAAGCACACAATCATTAAAAAAACCAAGGTAAAAAGGACAGATTAATTCTTCTACAAACCAAAATAAGAGCCAGTAGAAGAGAGAATTATTATCAAATGAAGATAAACCAATATAGCTTATGCTCAAATAAGGATGCAATGAAGACGTTGCAGATTAATGAGGGAACACCAATCCCCTATCTGAAGCTTCAAGTTTGTATCATATTTGATTTTTTATTTCTTGGGCAATGACTATTACCATCAAATGAGGTTAAGATGCAATACATCAAACTTGCAAAAAAAACAGTATCAGATAAAAATGAAGTTAAATCAAATATCACAGCTTATGTAAATCTAATGTGATAACTGATAAATAACACAATGTGGAAACTATTTTATTTCCTATTGCTTCCACACATAAAAAGAATGTTTTTTTTTGGTGGGGGAGAGGAATAGTCAACATAAAAGGATTGCACAGGATGTAATATTAGTAAATGATACGGAGAAAAAAAAACTAAATCCAACGCATCCAAGATAACTTTTTTCTTTTGACAAAAATGCAATTCTAAAAAATATCCTTACAAAAATTGGGTGGACCATTTTGGATATCTAACGCATACTGATCAATTGTTCCTTAAATGAGCATTCTGGTTTCTCTGTTGGAGAATATCCTTTTACTTTCTTGAAACCACCTCTCAGCCTTGTCTCTCATCCCATGCCTTTTGAAACCATCAACCATGGTGCTATAAATCCACTGGTTGGGCTCAAAGCCCCTTTGACACATCCTTTCAAACAACTGACAAGCCTGCTCCTTATCAGTCTTCCATGCTTTTCTCAACAACAAATTGTAAGTGTAAATGTCAAGTGGAAAGCACTTTGCGATTAATTTCTCCAAGTCCTCAACATGGCTAACTCTATGATGACGACGAAATGCACCAACCACAAAGCTAAGCATTGACCAATCAGTTTTTCCCTCCTCTTTAACTCCTCTTAAACGAACACAGGCATTGTAAACTTCCGGTGAAAACATAGATTGATAAAGAAGTATGTTACCGAGAAAAGAGGTTATTCGACGTCCCTTTTTCTCATACATATCAACAAGATTCACTGCCTCGTGATATCTTTCCGATGAACAAAGCTCCTGTACAAGAATTTCATAGCATTCAATGCTTGGATTTAAACCGTCTTCTAACATTTTGAGAAAGAACCGATACGCAGGTTCAGGATTCTTGCTCTTGCAGAGAAAAATAACAAAGCAATTATATAACTTTTTAGTCGCCAATCCACGAGACCAAACATTATTAAAGAAGATAAGAGCATCAGAAGTCCTTCCACTTTTCAAATAAGCTTTCAACATAAGACTTAGAGAAGATGAAGTGGGCTGAATGCCATTCCTCTGCATCAACTCAAACACTTTCCAAGCCAACTCAGCCTGCTTGGCATGCCCAGCTGCATCAATGAAACAATCATAAATATGACGATCATTATGGGACAGCATCTCGAACAAACTGAAAAACCGAGATCTTGAATTGTCCATCTGAAGTAAACAACAAAGAACAACTCTACATAGAGCCGGTGTCACTTTATGACCCTTCTCCTTCATTTCAATGAGAAGACGAGCAGCAATATCTCCCCTATTCAAATAACTATCTTCCACTCTTCCCGCCCGGCACAGTGCCGTTATAAAGTTATCATACGTGGAAGCAATAGGCATAATTTTCCATTCTAAGGCAAGATGGAGCAACTCTTTCATCTCATCAATCATGCACTCTCTACACAGAACATTGGCAAGCCTAGTAAAGGTCCGTCTATCTGGAATAAAACGGTGATCAATTGAGCTCTTCAACACACTAAATGCTTCCTTGGCGTTTCCGTCCCAACACAAAGTAAGTATCAAGTACTTATAAGCCATATGATTTGGGGACAGCATAAACTCTGACCTCGACTTGAACAAATCAAGAGCATCATCCACCATCCCTTTCTTGCAAAAGAAGCACAGCACAGCATTCATGGTAACTGTGTTAGGTGGAACAGCAGTCTCATACATGTCCATGAACAAATCATACACCTCGTCGAGCCTGTCCTCCCTCAAGAGCCTGTAAATCAACACGTTGTACCTCGCCAAACCAGGAATGTACCCTTTATCTTCCTTCTTCTGTTTGAAAAATTCCAAGGCCTCATCTAACCGGCCACCTTGCACAAGGCCCCTTATCCAAACCCCATAAGCATGATCCAACGGCACCAGGCCCGAATCCCCAAACTCTCTAACCAACATAACAGCATGATCAAACCTATTGCTCCCACATAAAGCACGGACAAGAACACTGACCTCGGAGCCATGAAGCTTCTTACCACCATCCACTAAGCAAAACAAAAACCCTTCAGCCTCATCCAACCTCCCCTGCTTGCACAAACTCTTCATAACAAGCGCATTGGTATACCGATTCTCAAAACCCTTCATCCTAATCTGCCTAACAATGTCATCAACAGCATAGAAATAACTCTTCTCAACAAGGGCATTCAAAAGCACATGGTAACCAAAGGTATCCAAGTCCAAACCATTAAAACGCATTTTACCAAATAGTTGGAGTGCAATCTCAGGCTTACCCGCAATAGCATATCCAATGACAAGAGTATCGTTGAACCGCGCATGGGGATAGAAGGCGGGGCCACGGCGGCGGAAGGTTCGGAGGAACTCGATGATGGTTGACATTGATCTGTTGCGTGCGAGGATTCGGAAGATGGCGGAGAAGGTGCCGCGAGTGTGGTGGAAGCCGGGCTGGCGGCCGGCCCAATCGAAGAAGCGGAGGCAGGGGTAGATGTGGGCAGCGGCGGTGCCATGGTGGAGTACGGTGAGGACGAAGGACTCGTCGAGACGGGGGAGTGTTAGAGCGGCGAGAGAGGCGTCGAGGGCGGCGTCGGAGGAAGAGTCCGTCGAAGAAAGAATCTGAAAGATTCGGGTGATGATTGGGTCGCGCGTGTTGAACCAGTCCTTGACGGAGGATGCGAAGTCGTTTTGGTTTATTTTTCTTAAGACGGTGTGGCAGTTATGAGAAGAAGAAGATGAAGAAGAAGAAGAAGAAAAGGAAGAAAGGTTGTTGATGTGAATGAGAAAAGAAGAGAAGAGGGATCTGCGTTTGGTTACATGTTTTAGTGGCTGTAGCATTATGGATGTTCTCTATCTCTCTCCGATGCCATTTTCATTTTCTTTCCTCTTCCTTCTTCAAACCCATTTCTACGCTCTCTTCAATTTTACATAAACCTAACCTAGCACCTCATCTTTTATTTTGATTTACATATTAAGTTCTGAAATCTGAACATTATATCATCCCTTCTTAATAACTTTACAGACCTATATATATATATATATATATATATATATATATATTTTTTTTAATCAGACATCAAAGAGACTATTTAGCCCAAACAAGGTAACCAACTTCAGATTAGATCCAAAGAAATCTTAAATAGCCAAAAAAAATTTTAACGGATAGTCGTTATATCAAATTTAAAATTATAATAAATCAAAATAATTTATATTTATATCACATATAATTGATAATTTTTTGGCTTTTTTATTTAAATAAATTAATAGAAGAACCAAATTACTCGATTCTCCTAAATGGATTTTAAAAACGTGATTCTCCTAAATCATATAATATATATCGTCTTAGACTTTTGTGTTTTAAATAAGTGTAATTACCCGTGTCATGTACGTGATAAGATTGAAATTATAATTTTAAATTATTTTTTAAAATTAATTTAAATTATAATAATTTGATTAATAAAAAATTAATATATTATGCACGTTTTTTTTAATTTAGTATTAATTGGATTAACTCTAAAATAGTTATTAATCGATTTTAATAATCTACTTTCTTCAATAAATCAGACATATATACTGAATGTGATCATAAATAATATAGTAATAGCTAAATCTACCAACAAATATATTGGCTATTATCACACTCTAAAACAAATTAAATATAAAGGTTATTAGCACGCATTTATAAATCTATAAAATTGCACTATCTTTAATTCGTGCAAGGGTTTATTTATCAAATAAACTTAAAATATAAACAAAAAATATTTATAAAATGGACCTAGCATCACTTGAAAGAATCATGGAAAATAATCAACTTACCTTATCATCCATAAGAACAATTTCTATGTAAGTCGTGTTGTGCTTATCAAATTTGGATGAGACTTTTCATAACTTTATAATTCTTGTCTTTATTTTTTAAACTTTTTCATTACATAATCTATCATAGGTAATACTATTGATAGAATCGTAGTTAGTATGCTTTAGGTATGAAAAATAATAAACAGAAAAAGTTCTATGTCTGAGGTACGAATTTTCTAGATGATAAATAATTGTAACAATTTGTTATTAATCCTTATATATATATATATATATATATATATATATATATATATATATATATATATATATATATATATATATATATATATATATATATATATATATATATATATATATATACACACACTAATTATACACGGTAATAGTTAACAAATATTTTCAATGGAGATACTTACTTAATATATATGTCATCGACATTAATTATATGCCAATATTTTTAGGAAAGAGCTAAAGAGGAGATATATATATATATATATATATATATATATAATGTTATTGCTAGTTCACAAAGGAAAAGGTAAAGGTCGAAGCGACAAAATATTGAGATTTGGGACATGGAACATAGGCACTCTAACAGGAAAGTCCATGGAGGTGGTGGACACCATGACAAGGAGGAAGATTAACATTATGTGCCTACAAGAAACGAAATGGGTTGGTGCAAAGGCTAGGGAGTTGGATTCTTCTGGTTTCAAACTTTGGTATACAGGAAAGGTGAAGAATAGGAATGGAGTTGGAATAATTGTGGATAAGCAGTGGAAGAAGGACGTAGTTGAAGTCAAGAGGGTGGGAGATCAGATCATCTCTATCAAACTTGTGGTGGAGGGAGGTGCTTTCCATGTGATTAGCGCCTATGCACCGCAAGTGGGTTCGGACGAACAACACAAGATAAGGTTTTGGGAGGATCTAGAGAGTTTGGTTCAAGGCATACCTTTGGGAGATAAGATTTTCTTAGGAGGAGAGTTAAATGGCCATGTTGGGAGAGAAGTGACTGGATATGGGAGTATTCACGGAGGCCATGGTTTCGGGGTGATCAATGCCGAGGGTAAAACTATTTTGGATTTTCCTCAACTTTTGATCTTCTCATCGCAAATACATGTTTTAAAAAGAGAGACGAACATCTTATAACCTATAAGAGTGGCATGACAAGCTCTCAAATCGACTTCTTCTTGTTGAGGAGAGTCGACCGGAAATTTTGCATTAACTGTAAAATTATCCCGGGAGAGAGTTTGACAACACAACATAGGGTGCTCGTCATGGATTTTCGCGTTGAGCAAAAGTTGAGGAAAAGACATCATACGAAGAACCCAAGGACGAGGTGGTGGCGGATGAAAGGTGAGGAACAAAGAAGCTTCCTAAGACGGGTAGGAGAAGAGGCAAAGTGGGATGGGAATGGAAGCGCGAAAGAGATGTGGAGGGAGATGGCAGAAGTTATTAGAAGAACAGCAAAAGAAAGTTTTGGTGAATCTAAAGGAATACGACCAAGAGACAAGGAGTCCTGGTGGTGGAATGCGAGTATACAAGAAAAAATAAAGATAAAAAGGGAATGCTTTAAAGAGTTGTCTTTATGCCGCAATGCAGATAACTGGGAAAAATATAAGGCGGCTAAGAAAGAGACAAAAGTGGCTGTAAGTGAAGCAAGAACAAGAGCATATGAGGGTCTCTACCAGTCTTTGGGCACGAAAGAAGGAGAAAAAGGTATATATAGAATTGCAAAGAGCCGGGAAAGAAGAACGAGAGATTTGGATCAGGTTAAGTGCATAAAGGATAAGGATGGAGAGGTATTGGCTCAAGAGGAGAAGATTAATGAAAGGTGGAAGAGCTACTTCTACGAGTTATTTAATGAGGGACAGAAGACTCTTCCGAGCCTTGGTCGATTATGCACAAGGGAAGAAGATCAAAACTTTGACTACTATCGAAGGATTCGAGACTTCGAGGTAAAAGAGGCTCTAAAGCAGATGAAAAATGGCAGGGCAGTAGGACCTGATAATATCCTGATTGAGGTTTGGAAGGGTCTTGGAGGAAAAGGCATCAACTGGTTAACCAAGCTTTTTAATGAGATTTTAAGGTCAAAGAAGATGCCTGATGAGTGGAGAAAGAGCACCTTGGTACCTATCTACAAGAATAAGGGGGATATATAAAGTTGCGGAAATTATAGAGGGATTAAGCTTATGAGTCATACTATGAAGTTATGGGAAAGGGTGATAGAACGGAGGTTGAGAAAAGAGACACAAGTAACAGAGAACCAATTTGGATTTATGCCAGGCAGATCTACCACTGAAGCGATATACCTATTAAGAAGGATGATGGAGAGGTATCGTAGTAATAAAAGGGATCTACACATGGTGTTTATTGATTTGGAAAAAGCGTATGATAGGGTACCAAGAGAGGTCTTATGGAAGGTTTTAGAAAAGAGGAGAGTAAGGATCACATATATTCGGGCAATTAAAGACATGTATGATGAGGCCACAACTAGTGTGAAAACTCAAGGTGGTGTGACAGAGGAATTCCCTATTGGTATAGGATTACACCAGGGATCATCCTTAAGTCCATACCTTTTCACATTAGTCTTGGAAGTACTCACAGAGCACATCCAAGAGCCTGTGCCATGGTGCATGCTTTTTGCCGATGATATCGTCCTTATGGGAGAGTCAAGGGAAGACCTAAATAAGAAGTTGGAGTTATGGAGAGAAGCTCTAGAAGTGTATGGTCTGCGCATAAGCCGTAGCAAGACGGAATATATGGAATGTAAGTTCAGTCTGAGAAGGGAAAACTCCAATATAGAGGTGAAAATTGGAGAGAACATCCTACGAAAAGTTAAAAGTTTTAAGTATCTTGGGTGCATCATACAGGATAATGGAGAGATTGAACATGATGTAAATCATAGGATCCAAGCAGGTTGGTCAAAATGGCGGAGTGCATCTGGTTTTATATGCGACAAAAAAGTGCCTTTAAAACTTAAAGGTAAATTCTATCGCACCGCTATAAGATCGGCTATGCTGTATGGTACGGAGTGTTGGGCGGCTAAAGGGGAGCACGAACATAAGCTGAGTGTGGCAGAGATGAAGATGTTGAGATGGATGAGTGGTCATACGCGATTGGATAAAATAAGGAATGAAGATATAAGGGAGAGAGTTGGAGTAGCACCCATTGTGGAAAAGATGGTTGAATCGCGTCTCAGGTGGTTTGGACATGTGAGAAGAAGACCGATAGAACATCCAGTCAGGAGGGTGGATGAGATGGAAGATGGACAAAGGGCGAAAGGCAGAGGAAGACCTAAGAAGACCATCCATGAGGTGGTCAAACGAGATCTACATGTAAACGGTCTCTCTGTAGACATGATACATGACAGAGCACAATGGCGTCGTTTGATTCATGTAGCCGACCCCACTTAGTGGGACAAGGCTTTGTTGTTGTTGTTGTTTGTTGTATATATAATGTTATTGCTATATAGGAAGCATACATAAATTGTTACATTTTTTTATTATGTTATACAACTTAAAATTATACTATCATGTTATTATTAATCTTAGATACTTGCTATAATTATATCAAATTTAATTATGAATCTAAATAAATAAAATAGATAAGATTCAATATTTTTTTTTACATTCAATATTACTGTAAATATAAAAAGTAAAATAATTAATGAAAAAATATGAGCAAAAAATAAAATATATTAATTAAAATTCAATTTATTATCTAATTAATCTTGTGTCCATATGATATAACTTTACAAAAATGTTATGAATCACAACCTTTTTTATTCTACAAAAAAGAAAAACACTATACGTAGTCTTTAGTAGTACAAAAACTAATTATAAAAATTAATTATTGATATTGATATTAATCATGATTGATTATTAATACTCTAATTTTTTAAAATATATTTTACCTTTTTAAAATATAATGCATGTACCGTGTAGACTTTATTATTATTATTATTATTATTGTTGTTGTTGTTGTTGTTGTTGTTGTTGTTGTTGTTGTTGTTGTCCACTAATTGATATCAAATTAAATGGGACACTATTAATGTGTGCATCAATTATCTCATAATAAAATCATTGCACTTGAATGAGAATTAGAACTATATCAATTAATATAATTAGAATGATTAAAAATATCGATGATTTATAAGTAGTTTAATAACGCATTAAATATTAATTTGATATAATTATAATGAAGATATTTTCTTAAAATAATATAATCATACATTATTCATGAGCTAATTGTAATATAATTAAAATAAATTTATTTGAAAAAAAATTAATGTATAATTTTCAGAAATTATAATAATTTTTTTATTTATATATACGTATATATTAATTTTATTAAATAATGCTATATATATATATATATATAATTATATACATATACATAAATAAAAAATATATGAATTATATTTTGTTAAATTCCATGTTACCAGTTATTAAAAACATTTAAATCACATGTATTAATTTTTTTTGTTATAATTATTTCGTTTTATATATATGATTATTTTTTATTCTATAATCATGCAATAATATTTTTTATAATATTATTGCTATATATGAAGCAGCTTTATATTACTATAATTATATTAAATTTAATTATGATTATAAATAAATAAAATAGAAAATAATCAAAACTATTTTTTATAGTCAAATTTTACTGTAAATATAAAAAATAAAATCACTAATGATTAAAAATTTGAGTAGAAAATAAAAATTCATAAGCTAAATTCAATGTGTTAACCAATTAATTTTATGTCCATATAATATTATTATTATTATTATATATTGATTAAAACTGTGAATACATACTAATAAAATTATTACATACGAATGAGAATTAGAACTATATCAATTATATTAATTATATAAATTTGAAATTATTATTATTATTATTATTATTATTATTATTATTATTATTATTATTATTATTATTGAGTAATGATGATAATTCATGTGATAATGAATATTACCTATAAAACATCTAAAATTAAATAATATTCAAGTATAATTATATGACAATTATAATTCAAAAATTACTATATATGAAGTCACGTGAATTATTATTATAATTGATATAATAATTGCTATAATTGCTACATATTCTCAATCTTATCGGTTGTATCAATTTAAATATATCAATTATATTCAAATTAGTAATCAATTTTTTATGAAAATTCTTGCTATAATTAGGTTATACTTATGAGATTATCTTGTATTAATCGTTATAATTAATTTAATAAAGATATTTATTAAGTATATATGTTATTTATATTAATTATATGCCAATATTTGTAAGAATAAGTTTAAAAAAGTGATATATAAATATATATAATATTATTGTTATATAAAAAATAGATTTAAATAATATATTAAATATTAATTTGATATAATTATAATAAAAATATTTTTCTAAAATAATATAATCATACATTATTCATGAGCTAATTATAATGCAATTAAATGTATAATACTATTCTATATTATTTATTTACCGTCATGATTTGATTTGATTATTTTCTAGTTTATTTACTTACATAAATGATTAAAATATATAACATAACTATCGTAATTATTATAATTTTATGATATAATTATAATTAACATATTTTATTATAATTAAATATTGATTTGATATAATTATAATGAAAAAAGTTTTCTAAAATAATATAATCATACATTATTTATGAGCTAGTTATAATACAATTAAAGATATTATTATATCATAATGTCTACTTACTATATTAATATAATATCAAAAGATACATGTTTCATTATTTTTTATAAATAAAATCGATTTTTATTGGCAACTAAATTGTATTTAGGTCAACAAAAACTATGTTTAGGTAGAGATTTTTTGTCAAATATAATGAAAATACAAATAAAGAAATAAAAGATAAAAATAAACTTAAATAATATATCTGGCACCATTTCATTTTATTAATTATTAAATTATTTAAAAATAGTACATCCACGAAAAATACTCATAATATATAAATTGAGGCAATAATTTAAAATTTTCTAATTATAATTTAATCAAATACTAATATTAAAACCAAATTACTTAAACAATATTGAATCTATTCTAGTTCTTAGTCACATATAATATAGAGTCATTCTCGTAACGATAACCAACTGAAATAACTTCGTAAATATCAACATTTAAAATTCGTGCAAATTCAAACCATCCTCTTGTTAAATAAGCTTCATCATCCGCTATCCATGCAATGCGGCAAGGTATAGAATTGCCACACCGAGAAACCAAACTAACCCTTGTTCTTCTCAATGGCAATGCATGCATGCAAAAGAAAGCCGGTAATTTTTGAAAAAAAAATCACAATATATTATAAAATTATTCTAATAATAAACAACTTAAAATAAAAAAATTTAAATATATTACCAATCGTTGAAATTGCATATCCGAGTTTGTCACGAATTTAGCAAAACTGAACTTAAACTGAGAGAATTCAATCTCATTATGTGCTCCACTTTGAAGATTTTCGGGCAGACGTAAAAAGCATGGAGGGGATGGAACTTGAACTTGCCCTATAAAATTCCGTGGATGCAATTCCTCAATCAAAAATCGGGCTTTTCCCAAGAAAGCTAACTTTAATCACATTCCATTCGGTTGTTCGGTGAGTAGATCTAACCATCCTTCGGTAAAGTAGAGATTATTGCCCCTTCTTTGAACGCTTACATCTATGTAGTTGGAACCTGAATAAGTGAAGACAACTCGATGAGGTATTTCATGGATGTGATGCATTGTGAATGATTGTGGTAAAAGACAATCGAACTGGAACATTAGACGATAAGAATAACTTAGAGTAACAACAATTAATAAATTATTAAAAAATAATATAATAGAATGAGTATATGAAAAATATTATAAAAAATTATAAATTGTACCTTAAAATGATCAACTTCAATAAAAAACGAAGAATACATTCTTATTTTATGAAGTAGTAAAAAAAATACTAAATATAAAATTATGAGCTGACTCTCAAATTTAGATTCATGTACCACAGAAAAATACTATTTATAGACCTTAGTAAAACAAAAATAAATATGTAAATTACTTATTATTAAGGCAATTTTTTATTATGTACAGTAATTACGCATTATAATTGATAAGTAGTTTAATAGTGCATTAAATATTGATTTGATATAATTATAATGAAGATATGTTCCTAAATTAGTATAATTATATATTATTCATCAAATATTAATTATAATATAATAATATAATTATAATAAAGGTATTTTTATAAAATAATTTAGAATAGATAAAAAATTTCATTCGTTTTGGAGGAAAAACGGACTCACAAGAGATCGACACGTCACCCTTATTAGTCGGGAGAAAATCCAGTTTTAGTATATTAAGTAGATAGATAATATATGAATCATGTTACCCTGGGACAATTTATGCATGAAATGCAATGCTCAAAAATACATAAATCGTCCGAGGCCTTCGTGTTTTACAAAATGTATATAAATCGTCCTAGACCACCATGAGTTACATCTTTTTACCCTAAAGCTCATTACCCTAGCACGATTTATGTGTAACTAGTCACCCCTCAAGACCCTAACACAATTTATGTATTACTATGGTAAGGCACATTAGGCTGAGACGATTTACATTCAAAAACACAAAGATTATGACTATGGAATAATTGATGTGCTAAAAGAGGTTATAAATTAAGAAGAACCATGAATATCGATCCATAGTGAAGTTGAGAGTTTTAGGAAGATAGCTGAGATTGTGTTTTTGTAGTTCATTACCAGAGAAAAATTGATGAAAAAGTAAGGATGTAACGTTCAGTAATAAAAAGTAGGTCAGAGTATTCGTAAATCCTTCAACGAATTTAGAAGATTTACGAAATAGTATATTAGTATATTATAGAAGTAAATAAAATTACAATAAAAAGTAAATAAAATTCATATGAATAAAATTAAATAAAAAATAAAAAATTTTATACACAACATAAATATAGTACAATAAAATATACACAAAAAAATAAAAATATCATAAAAATTAATAAAAATAAAAATTTATATAACAATATTTGTCATATAAATAAAAAATATAATAAAAATAAATAAAAAATTATATGAACAAAATCAAATAAAAAAAAGATTTCATAAAAAATATACATATAAAAAATAGTATAATAAATAATTTAAAAAAATAGTATGTACTCTAAAAATATGAGATCAGAATATTAAAAAAATAATATAAAAAATATAAGATTATATTATATTTTTATGTACATGATAAATATTTTTTATATTATTTTTTAGTGTGCTGATCTTATATTTTAGAGTACGTATTACTTCTTAGTTCATATGAGTTTTTTTTATCATCTACTAAACTATTTTTTATATGTATATTTTTTATGAATTTTATTTTTATTTGATTTTATTCATACGATTTTTATTTATTTTTATTGTATTTTTTATTCATATGACAAATATTGTTGTATAAATTCTTATTTTTATGATATTTTTATTTTTTTGTTTATATAAATTTTTTTATCTTTTATTGTCTTTATTTATGTTGTATATAAAATTTTTTATTTTTTATTTGGTTTTATTCATATGAATTTTATTTACTTTTTATCGTAATTTTATTTACTTCTATGATATACTATTTCGTAAATCCTCTAAACTCGTTGAAGGATTTACGAACACTCTCACTTACTTTTTACTACCGAACGTTACACCCTTACTTTTTCATCAATTTTTCTCTGGTAATGAACTACAAAAACATATTCTCAGCCATCTTTTTAAAACTCTCAACTTAACTATGGATCGATATTCATGGTTCTCCTTTATTTATAACCTCTCTTAGCACATAAATTATTCCATAGTAACGAGCTTTGTGTTTTTGAATGTAAATCGTCCCAGTCTAATGTGCCTTACCATAGTAATACATAAATCTTGTTAGGGTCTTGAGGGGGTGACTAGTTACACATAAATCGTGCTAGGACAATAAGCTTTAGGATAAAAAAACGTAACTCATGGTAGCGTAGGACGATTTATATACATTTTATAAAACACAAAGGCGTGGGACGATTTATATGTTTTTGAGCACTGCATTTCATGCATAAATCGTCCCAGGATAACATGATTCATATATTATTTAAAATACAAAAGTCTAGGACAATTTATATATTATATAATTTAGGGGAATCGCGTTTTTAAAATCCATTTAGGAGAATCGAGTAATTTGGTTCTTCTTTTAATTTATTTAAATAAAACAGCCTATTTTTTTTTACTTGACAAACAAATAAATTAAACAATATATTGTTACATTTTTTTGGTTGTTGATAATATTTTTCAATCTGATAAGTCAAAAAATAATTCATCATAGATTAATCTAAATCCCACTCATTGTATCATCTAACCTCTGTAATCCGTCGAAAGGCAAAGGAACTTGCCAATGACTTAGGAGATGCTTTGGGCTTATTTTGGATCGCAACAAGTTGCCAAATACAACTTAGTTCGATATAATTTTGATCATTAACCAATTTTAAGTCGTTTAATTATTAGTTTATTAGTTCGTTTAAGTAAGTATTAGAATTTCGAATTATGTTTTGTCTATGCAACAATTCATTGATCAACAACAACCTTTTAAATGAAATTTTAATTCGCGACGGATAAATCTTGTTACGGCCTGGCCCAAAGCGGTACGGGCCAACCCGACCCATGGGCCCTCTGACCCGGTTGGTCGGGCGAGAAGCATACGAAGTTCGACCCGGACACGCGTCCAGGGCAGCTCCTCATCACAGCTATCTACGAAAGCTTCGAAAAAGGTGGGATCTGCCCTCGCAGGGCCCACCTCTGACACGGTATATATGGGGGGTCCAGCCCCTCCTCAAGGTACGTCACACATTCCACCTAACCTATTTCTCGCCTGCACACTAACTGACTAGAGCGTCGGAGTGTCTTTGCAGGTGACACCCCCTTTTTCCACAACGAGAGCTCGGCTACTCGGTAGATCCAGTCCCAGCACGATCGCTCCGGACGAGGCATTCCCGCCACCTCAAACCCCTACCCGAACTGTCCGATAACCAACCAATCGTACATTGGCGCCGTCTGTGGGAAACGCTTAAATGGACGTCGTGCCGGGCACCGGAGACCAAGTCCGAACAGCCAGCGCAGAGGGGGCAGCCTCTGTCGCCTCACCGGAAGGGCGACGAAGGTCCCCCTAGCAACGCACCAAACCACGCACAAGGACGCGAGAGACGCGACCCTTCGGAGGAACTGGCGGTGACAGCGCCAGAATAATGCAGGAGCTATGCCATAGGGTCCAGAACATGGAACGACAACTAGCCAATCAGGAGCATAATCGACGAACCACCGACCCTAGCTACTCCCCGTCTCCTGAAAGCCGAGAGAGAGATTCCCACCGGAGTCGCCCCCGGCATGCCTCCGCTTCCAGAACGGAAGCGGAAAGCACCCGAGAAGATTTGCCTATCCCGAGAAGACGAAATGACACAATCATCTACTCCCGAGGCAAGGAAACGCGCCTCACGGGACGAGATCATGAGGACGGAGAAGAGAGGCCTGTGAGGACACGGCGACTCGTGATAATGGGCGCCACCCCGTTTCATCGATCCATCCTCGAAGTCCGGTAGCCGAAGCACTTCGACAAACCAACGGACATGAGGTACGATGGAACCCAAGACCCTCTGGAACACCTCACGGCCTTCGAGGCTAGAATGAATCTGGAGGGAGTAGGAGACGAAGTGATGTGCCAGGCCTTCCCGGTCACCCTGGCAGGACCTGCGATCCGGTGGTTTAACGGCCTCCCGCAGGGATCCATCTATGGGTTTTCAGACATCAGTCGTGCTTTCTTAGCTCAATTCACAACACAAATACCAAAGGCAAAGCACCCAATCAACCTACTTGGGATAACCCAAAGGCCCGAGGAGCCGACCAGAAAATACCTGGACCAGTTCAACGACGAATGCTTAGAAATTGACGGCTTAACTGACTCGGTGGCCAGCTTCTGTCTGACGAACGGCCTCCTCAACGAGGACTTCCGAAAACACCTCACCACGAAACCGGTTTGGATGATGCACAAGATCCAAACGGTAGCTAAGGAATACATAAATGACGAGGAAGTCAGCCAAGTCGTGGCTACCAATAAACGGCACTCCTCCTACAATCAACCTAGGCAACAAGGTAATGGAGAAAGACAGAAGGAGCAAGCCAGAGAGGGAGGGCCGAGCAAGGCACCCAGACCGTTTCCCCGGATCAAAAAATTCACCAACTACACTCCACTCACTCTTCCCATCATGGAAGTTTACCAGCAAATAGCCAAGAAAGGAATCTTGTCGAAGCCCCGACCACTAAAGGATCGTCCTGGGGGAAACAAGAGCCTCTACTGTGACTACCACAAGGGCTACGGGCACCAAACATAGGACTGCTTTAACCTGAAGGACGCACTAGAACAAGCGATAAGGGACGGTAAACTAACAGAATTCTCCCATCTTATAAGGGAGCCGAGGAGGTGACATCGCGACCAAGACGAGGAAGGCAAGACCCGGTCGGCAAAGTGGCGACAAGAGCCAGAGGACAAAGACCACGACCTCACCGTGATAAACGTAGTAACCGCCAAAAACACCGCACCAAGGTCGAGATCGACGCACAAGAAAGACGCCAAGGTCCTGGCGGTCTCCTCCTCGCTGGTGCGAAGCTCTAAGAAGCCCCAATCCATCTCTTTCGGCTCGGAAGATCAATGGTTCGACGAGGCCCCTGAAAACCCACCCATGGTCATCACGGCCAGAGTGGGAACCGGCCTTGTCAAACAAATCCTTGTCGACACGGGGGCAGACTCGAACATTATGTTCCGCAACGTGTTCGACGCACTGGGTTTAAGGGACGCCGACCTATCGACTCACCAGCACGGGGTCATCGGGTTAGGTGACCACTTCATCAAGCCAGACGGAGTGATATCTCTGCCGATTTCTGTGGGACAGGCACAAGGCCGAAGATCGGCAATGGCTGAGTTCGTGGTTCTCCGAAATTTCACAGCCTACAACATCATCTTGGGAAGGAAGATGATTAACGATGTCGAAGCGATAATCAACATAAAGCTACTAGTCATGAAGTTTGTTACTGACGACGGATCTATAGGGTCCATAAGGGGAGATCTAGAAACGGCGGTCGCTTGCGACAACGCCAGCCTCTCCCTAAGGAAGAAATCTAAAGAGGCGTCGGGGTGTTCCTGGCTGACCTAGATGCCAGGGTTGATGACAAGCCCAGACCGGAACCAGAGGGGGACCTGGAGAAGTTCAGGGTCGGTGACACGAAAGAAAAGTTCATGTTTGTCAATAGAAACCTTCCGCATTAATTGAAGGAGCCTCTGGTAGAAATGATCAGGGCCAATGGGGATTTGTTCGCCTGGACACCGGCCGACATGCCGGGCATAGACCCCAAAGTCATGTCGCATCACCTAGCCGTCAAATCGAAAGCCCGCCCGGTAGCCCAGAGGAGGAGAAAGATGTCGCGGGAGAGGGCGGAGGAGGTGGCCAGGCAGACGGCCAGCCTCCTAGAAGCAGGTTTCATACGGGAACTGGACTACTCGACCTGGCTTTCGAATGTAGTTCTAGTAAAAAAGCACAGCGGCAAATGGAGAATGTGCGTAGACTACTCCGACCTCAACAAGGCATGCCCTAAAGATTGTTTCCCCCTCCCCAACATAGATGCACTCGTCGACGCGGCGGCGGGCTACCGGTATCTGAGCTTCATGGATGCCTACTCCGGGTACAATCAGATACCGATGCACCGACCTGACAAGGACAAGACAGCATTTATAACGCCTAGGGGGGACCTACTGCTACAAGGTGATGCCGTCCGACCTAAAAAACGCAGGGACAACATACCAAAGGTTGATGAATAAAATATTTCGCGATCTCATAGGCAAGACAATGGAAGTCTATGTAGACGACATCCTCGCGAAGACTGCGTGACCCGATGACCTCCTGAATGACCTGGGAAATGTATTCGCGTCTCTTCGACAAAACGGCAAGAGGCTCAATCTACTCAAGTGTGCCTTCGCTATGGAAGCTGGAAAGTTCCTAGGATTCATGATAACCCAAAGGGGGGTAGAAGCCAACCCCGAGAAATGCCAAGCGATACTCCAGATGAAGAGTCCGGGCTGTGTCAAGGACGTCCAGAGATTGGCAGGTCGACTCACCTCGTTATCCCGTTTCCTCAGAGCTTCGGCAACAAAAGCCTTACCCTTCTTTAACCTCATGAGGAAAGGGATAGCATTTGAATGGACGCCCGCGTGCGAGGAAGCTTTCAGACACTTCAAGGAAATCCTAGTAACACCCTCTGTGCTCGGGAAGCCAAAGGCCGGGGAGCCGTTATACCTATACCTCGCCATAACAGGAGACGCCCTGGCCACGGTTTTGATACGAGAAGAAGGAAGGGCTCAACAACCAGTCTGTTTCGTGATCAGAGCCCTACAAGGGGCGGAGCTAAGGTACAATAAACTGGAAAAGCTAGCTCTGGCACTATTGACCTCTTCTCGGAGGTTAAAACAATACTTCCAAGGTCACCAGATTGTCGTAAGGACGGACCAAGGAATTCGACAAGTACTCCAAAAACCCAATTTGGCGGGAAGGATGATGACTTGGTCCATTGAACTCTCCCAATATGATATACGGTATGAACCCCGGCAAGCAATCAAGCCACAAGCAATGGCAGACTTCCTGGTAGAGGTAACGGGAGATCCAACCGAAGAGACGGGCACATGGTGGAGGCTCCACGTGGACGGGGCCTCCAATCAGATGTCCGGAGGCGCCGAGATCATCCTAGAGAGCCCAGCCGGGGTCATATACGAGCAGTCGATCAAGTTCGAGTTCTCCGTCTCGAACAACCAAGCAGAATACGAAGCCCTCATAGGAGGCTTAGCCCTAGCAAAGGAAGTTGGAGCGACGAGGTTGGAAATATGCAGCGATTCACAAGTCGTCACCTCCCAAGTAAACGGGAGCTACCAAGCCAGAGACTCGCTACTACAAAAGTACTTGGAGAAAGTCAAGGATTTGAGCCAGAAATTCGAGGAGGTCACGATCCACCACGTTCCGAGAGAAAGGAACACACGGGCAGATCTCCTATCAAAACTGGCCAGCACAAAACCGGGAGAAGGCAACCGATCTCTCATCCAGGGTATGATGAGGGAGCCGGTAGTCACTCTACACCTGTCAAGCCTAAGCCCCTTATGGTTGGATCCCATCACCAACTTCTTAGAAAACGGCAAACTTCCCGACGACGAAAAATATGCTAAGAAACTGAGAAGGGAAGCAGCCAAATACGCGATCATCCAGGGTCAGTTGTTCAGAAAAGGACTCAACCAACCCCTATTGAAATGCCTACATCCTGACCAAATGGACTACGTTCTTAGGGAAGTCCATGAAGAGTGTTGCGGCCATCACATAGGGGGCAAAGCCCTAGCGAGAAAATTAATCCGAGCTAGATACTATTGGCCATCAATGATGGCAGACTCTAAAGAATTTGTTAAAAAATGCGTCAAGTGTCAAGAGAACGCCAATTTTCACAGAGCACCAGCTTCCGAGCTAAGCTTGTTAACGTCTTCCTGACCATTCTCACAATGGGGAGTCGACCTCTTGGGGCCCTTCCCGATTGGTCCAGGACAAGTCAAGTACCTCATAGTCGCCATTGACGACTACACCAAATGGATAGAGGCCGAGCCGTTGGCCAGCATCTCCTCATCCAATTGCAGGAAGTTCATGTGGAAGCAAGTGATAATACGGTTCGGTATCCCGGAGGTCATCATCTCGGACAACGGGACACAATTTACCGACAAGAAGTTCACGGAGTTCCTCACCGGCCTAGGCATAAGACAGAAGTTCTCCTTAGTAGAACACCCCAAACAAACGGATAGGTCGAGTCCGCAAACAAGATCATCTTGTTAGGACTTAAGAAGCGGCTGGATAATAAAAAAGGCGCTTGGGCCGACGAGCTTGCCTCGGTCCTCTGGTCATATCGTACAACCGAGCAGTCGTCCACTGGGGAGACCCCCTTCCGACTAACATATGGGCTAGACGCGGTAATACCTGTGGAAATCGGGAGCCAAGCCCGCGACTACTTTTGAAGGGAGTGGGGGAAGCTGTGGAGAAGGATCTAATAGATGAAGCCAGGGAGATGACCCACTTGATGGAAACAGCGCTAAAGCAAAGAATGGCCCTGCGCTACAACACCAAAGTACTCAAAAGAGAGGTTGAACCAAATGACCTCGTCCTACGGCGCAAATATATCGGTCTACCGACCCTGGGAGAGGGCAAACTGGCGGCGAACTGGGAAGATCCCTACAGAGTTAAAGAGGTGATTGGCAAAGGCGCCTTCAAGTTGGAAAGGCTCGATGGCAAAGAAATCCCGAGAACGTGGAACGCGAGCAACTTGAGAAGATTTTACTCCTAGCACGCGCGTGGCGATTTAGCAACCAAACGAGCTAAGTAGTCAATTCATGAGATTGTACTTTTTAATATGGCTTATAGACCTTTTTTGCAATTACCGACTAAAATACACTTGTCAAAATGAGTTGTTTCTTCTGTTTACTTTTCTTGGGCAACCCATTACGTAAATGAATCCCACGCAATGCGCACCGTGCGACACAATAATATGCGGCCCCAGGATTGATCACCCCGAGAGACATTCAGCTACCATGACGGCAAACGGCTACACTAAAAAGCCACAACCTGGCTTAGCCAGAATACCATCAATACGGTAGAACGAGTGCGAACAACAAACCAATAACGGTGAATATAACGAGAACACAACCAGACAAACAAGAAAGTATCAACTACAATAAACCGGGCAGACGGCCCAAAAAAAAACATCGTTCACAAAAGACAACACAAAACCATTCACAAAGATTTCATGAAGTTATACAAGACATAAGAAGTCATTTCCTGGGCATGTTGACAATCTTGTCGTCTTTGATCATCTTGAAGACACTAATTGCCGACGTGTCGAAGTCAGGGCAACGATTTGGACCTGAGCCTTAAGGGCCTCCTCGGTCGCCAGTATTGCACCTTTTCCCTGCTTAACGACTTCCTTGTACTTTGTCTTCCACCCCGCGAGCTCAGTCTCGACAGCCTCCTTCGCCGAAATGGCCTCATCGCGCTCTTTTTCTAGCACGGTCACCCGCCCCTGAGCCACGCCGACTTGACCCTCTAAAGTCATTTCCCGTTTGACAAGTCGCAAAACGGTGGCATCAGACTCCTCCAGTTTTTTCTCAGCAGCGGAGGCCCTGTTCTCGGCAGCCTGGAGCTTCTCATTAGATTGGGCAAGTTGCTCCCGAAGAGTTTCAACTTCGCGTTTAAAATCATTATTGGCTTTCCCAGCAGACTCCAACCTCCTACGGAGAGATTCCATCCCAGACAGCTCAAACTCGGCCTTCCGAGCTATCACTGCGCCACGCAGGAGGGTACGATACATCCACCTCGCTTGCCCGGCAAGAGATGACTCGTGGGAGTGCTCTTCAGTGCCAGGAATCAACTGAGCGTCTATGAAATTCCCGGCGTCAAAATTTTTCTCCATCACAGTGAGAACCCCCTCAAGACTATTGGACGTTTTCCTCCTTTTGAGGTGGGGCACCTCCTCCACATCGTCGTCGGTCACTGGGTTTGATGTCGAACCCCCAGTACTGACCACTTCGTGGAAAGGGGAAACACGCACCTCTTTGTCCCCGCGAGCCAAAGCACCCTGAACCGAAGTACCGACCTCATTGGCCACAGCCCCCTGCTCGAAAGTGGCCATGCTCTTATCCTCTGGGGGAGCAGTCGAATTCTCATTGGCCGCCTCATCGTCACTTGCACATAAAAAGGTCTGGAACAAGTCAGAGAGACCCGTCACCTCGGCAGACATCCCCACTGTAACAGGAAAAGAAGATTGTTTAGTCGCAATGGAATATTGAAAAAAGCAAGAAACAAAAAGAAAAGCTCAAGTTAAAACTGCTCACAAATATAGTTCCGACCGACTTCCTGATCACCCATGAGGAGGTGAGGATTCACATGATTCCTCCCGAAGACTGCCAATAACACGTCGGCAATCTTCTTGTCCACGGCGGACATACCCTTATAGGATACTTTAATAAAGGCATTGGACCCCGCCCCGAAGCTCTAATACGTCGGGATGAGGCGTTCCCCCTCTAACGACAGCCAGAAAGGATGGCGACCTTTGACGGGGCGCACCTTGAAATACTTATCTTTGAACCCGTGGTAGGAGTCCTCAAACAAGTCAAAAATCCTCCGACCTTGGGCAGATCGGAAGGACATGAACCCCTTCTTATGTTTCCCTTCCTTCGAAGGGTTTGTAAGGTTGAAAAAGAAAAGGAAAACATCCACAGACACCGGCAGCTCGAGATATTCACAAACCATCTCGAAACAGTGGATTGAAGCCCAACTGTTCGGATGCAGCTGCGACGGCGCCACGGAAACCCGGCCCAGAAGCGCCATTTGGAAGGCGGAGAAAGGAATACGAACCCCCACTTGAGTAAACATGGATTTATAGAACCAAATCCAGTCGGCAACTCGGGGAGAACTGAAGTTGATCTCGTATAAACGCTCGTGGGGAGCCGGGACGAAGACGTCGTAGTTAGACTCCTCGTCGGTACCGCCGCATAAGTACTCATTTTGACGAAACTCGGTGAGCTCCTCTTCGCCCATTTGATTGGCGGAGTCCCTCAGATTGGAAACCACCCAGGCGTAGGGGTCGTACGCCGCGAGAGAAGGGGAAGCCCGGGAGGCGATGCGAGCCATACCTACATGGGGGCACCACCCAGTTAGTCTAAGAGGTCGGGTGCTCGGAGTCAACGCAGAAACTACACCCAACCTATTCTGCAACTAAAACTAAACATGGCTAAAAGGTAAAACCCAAACAAAACCCATCCTAGAATGGCAACCTCCCCCTAACGCACCTACTTAAGAGCAAAGATCAACCATCATGCAAAGTTAAAACAAACAGCATGCATGAAAAGGAAGCAACGGCAGAAGCAAAAGAACAACAAAAGAAGGTAAAAAGGATGCATAATTACCTGTATTGACCGCAAAGATCCGAAAGGAAGACAAGAACAACACCCTGGAATTGCTGAGGGAAAAGAAGATGCGGATGGCTAGATTGGAAATGAAGAGATAAATGCCAAATGAATACCAAAAGCATCACAAAACTGTTTTAAAACCACCACCAAAAGGAGCGCGAAAGCCCAGGGGTATATTAGTCTTTGCACGAAGGGTTTTAAACCTATTATGAGCATTTAATGCACTGCACGAGGAACAAGGCGACAAAAGGTCACCTCAGCAACGAACGGACACGCGCGCAAAGATCGCGTCCTCGCGACGGACGGCCGATCTGACGACAACACGCGAAAAAGGGGATAACACGCCAACAACAGATCACACGGCTGTTACTGGCATGTTGGGGGCACTGTTACGGCCTGCCCCAAAGCGGTATGGGCCAACCCGACCCATGGGCCCTCCGACCCGGTTGGTCGGGCGAGAAGCATACGAAGTCCGACCCGGACACGCGTCTAGGGCAACTCCTCATCACAGCTGTCTAAGGAAGCTTCGAAGAAGGTGGGCTCTGCCCTCGCGGGGCCCACCCCTGACACGGTATATATGGGGGGTCCAGCCCCTCCCCAAGGTACGTCACACATTCCACCTAACCTATTTCTCGCCTGCACACTAACTGACTAGAGCGTCGGAGTGTCTTTGCAGGTGACACCCCCCTCTTTCCACAACGAGAGCTCGACTACCCGGTAGATCCAGTCCCAGCGCGATCGCTCCGGACGAGGCGTTCCCGCCACCTCAAACCCCTACCCGAACCGTCCGGTAACCAACCAACCGTACAAATCTTTAGTCAGTCGGGTTGAAAAATACTATAACATAAATCAATCCTCTAATATGATACTCGTCTTGGAGAGCATATTTACAACTATCTACTAACAAAAATATTT
The DNA here is from genome assembly GCF_003086295.3 of Arachis hypogaea. NCBI lineage: Eukaryota > Viridiplantae > Streptophyta > Magnoliopsida > Fabales > Fabaceae > Arachis > Arachis hypogaea. The sequence goes on along the minus strand of NC_092042.1, from coordinate 5,112,659 downwards.
CACACACCAAGTGAGACTTAATCTCTTAGAATGAGAATGGTTACTTTGTTAAGAGAAAAAGATAAATCGATACATGAGTTTTTAGTCTATGGACATTTAAGTTTCTGCAAATTTAAAAATATATTTAAGTTTCTGATATTTTGGATACATTGATTCTTGAGTCTAATTTGTCTCATTTTAAAAAATTCTTTCACACACGCAGCTATATCAATCAGGTCAATACAACGAAAGTCATGTTTTATTTTTTCGTTAGGTCTGACAGACCCAAGTAAACATGAAGGATCGATATATCCAAATTTTGAAAAGGTCGAAAATTTAAATGTATTTTCAAATTCTCGAATACTTAAATATTCGTAAATCAAAAGATCAAGGACCTATTTATCATTTTTTTCAAATTATAATAAATTAATATAATTTATATTTATATTTATATCATATAGAAATTGATATTTTTTTTACTTGACAAACAAATAAATTGAAAAACTATATTATTCTAATTTTTTTTGTTGCTCACAATATTTTCTAATTTGATAGGTAAGGACTAATTTGTAGCCAAATTTCACTCATTATATCATCCAACCTCTGCAATCCATCCAAAGATAAAGGGACTTGGCAAGGACCGAAGAGATACTTTGGGCTTATTTCGAATCGCAACAAGTTGCCAAATATTACTTGGTTCGATGTAATTTTGATTCCTAACTAGTTTTAGGTAATTTAGTTATCAATTCACTAATTCATTTAAATAAATATCAAAAATTCGAATTTTGTCTTGTGTATGCAATAACCAATTAAGCAACAATAAATTCTTAAATAGAATTTAATTCGCAACGGATTAATCTTTAGTCTGTCGGATTGAAAAAGACCATAAAAAATCAATCCTCTAATCTAGTACTCGACTTGACTTTGAAAGCATACTTATAACTATCTACTAACGAAAATATTTTACACACAAAATGAGACTTAATCTCCTACAATGAAAATGGTTACTTCATTAAATACGATAATTATTTGCACGACATGTCACTGAAAGATTTTTTACAGTCAATTCTTGACTCTCTTATAAATACACATCTTAATAACTTTTTAATACAAGTAACTTACTCTATTCATATATCTGCTAAATTTGATATTAAAATCTTTTACAGATATTCATATCTGTCATTTTTATAATTTATAAACTTTAGATGATTTCTATTCTAAATTGATTCACCTCTATTTCTTCAAGATAACCCTTTAGAATATGAATATTAATTATATTTAATAAAAAATTTATTAATCTCCTTAAAAATTTAGTACTCATTCTAATAATTTTTTAATTGAAATAGTGTTTGATGTTGATTAAGTAAAGTTAAATTTCTTGTTATAAAATCTGGTTACCTAATAGGCTAGTATTCAATCAAATCAAATCATCATTTATTAACTTGACCATAATGTAAATTCGAAAATTCGAATATAAAATTTGGATTTTTTTAAAAGACTACGGGGTCTTAAAAAAATATCTATTTCGATTTTTGATAAATAATTTTATGAGACTGATTAATCTCTTTTTTAATAATCTCTCTTCAGAATATACTTATGTCACTCGTTAATTACTAATATATCTTTTATTTAATTTTTATAAATAAAAATCATTAAAAAATACTAATATTTTTTAGTTTTACATAATAAATTTAGTCAATGTATTTAAAAAAGATAACTAAAAAATAAAAAGACTAACAATTACCTTTAAAAAATAATGAGACTCCTAACAAAAAAAATTGTCAAATCTAATTGACACTTAATAGAAAAATTAACAGTTTAATATGCTATGTAAGTTTATCTATTAATACAAAAATAAAATATTGACAGAAGGATTAAATAATCTCACAGAAATAAAATTCAAGAATCAAAAGATTTTTTTTATGAAAAATTTTATTATCTTTCAAAATAATTATCAAGTACCATTTAGAATTTTTTTTCCATAATTATTAGGTGACAAATTGGTAACAAGTCAATTTACAAAAGATATAGATCAAATTGCTTTTTTAAAATTTTTTAGACAAATTATCTTATTCAACTAATTTTAGATTGATTGAATGATCAGTACTTTTAACTATTTAAATAAATATTAAAAATTTAAATATTATCTTATATAAAACTAAATCTACAATAAATTAATTATTAATCTACTAATTAAAAAATATCATGTACAACCAAAAAAAAATTATCTTATTCAATTAAGTGCTTCCAAGCCAGCATATTCCAACGAGACCAAAAGACCAAAGTCATGCACATAATAAATTTTTAATAGACATATATTAAATTGGGTAAAATATACTTTTTATTTTGAAATTTGATAAAAATTTTAAAAATATTTTTAAATTTTATTTTGTTTTAATTATGTTTCAAAAGTTTTTAATTTGCATGAAATATATTCTTAATAGCTAATTAAACAACAATTCTATAAGAATAATTTTTAACACAAGCAAATTAAGTATAATTTTCATGCATTATTATTAGATTGATCTTAAATTTTTTGAAAATTTAGCGGTTGATAATATATTTCATCTCGAAAACTTTTGAGATAAAATTGAAAAAAATAAAATTTAAGAATATTTTTAAAATTTTTACCAAATTTCAAGATAAAAAATATATTTTATTCTATTAAATATGTGTTTTTCAGTTAAGCTATTTTGGCCTTAGATTCAGTCACCACCTTTTTTTCACCTGGTAAACTTTCACATACCCTTTTGATTCATTTTCTCTGAATTACTCTACTTTATGTTGAAAACTTGAAATTGCTTTGTGAATTTTGTTTGAACCTCAATACTTTGTGTCATGGATTATGGAGTCAATTGCATATCTTCCTTACTTCAATAATCATTTGTTGCCAGTAGAAAATATTAAGTACTATGATATTGTTCAATAATGTTTCGACTTTTTTTTTTCTTTGGTTTATTTTTTGGGGAAAATTTTATGATTTAATCCTCAAATATTTCATTTTTTCAATCAGCATGATTACAGCGGATGTATAAGTTAGGTGAGTGTATAGTACAATAGAATCAATGGAGAACCATCCAGTTAAAGGGATGCAATGTTGTTTCAATATACATTGTTAGGAACAGTCACAATCATGCCCACCAGATGTTTGAGAAAATGTTAAAGTAAGTAAGAAGTTCGTTTGTTTCAGATATCAAGGGTCATGGTGGAGTAGATGGCTATTGGGACCCTGAGTTTATTGACAATGGTTCGATTCGAGAGTGGGAGCTTCAATGGCCTACCTCCTCCTCGCTCCCCCAAGTTGTCGCCACATAGTCACATCTCACTCACTAAGCCATCTTGGGTTGTGAGAACGGAGTCAAATGTTAAGAAGAAGAGAAGAAAGAACCCGGATCCGCTTTGTGTAGTCTGTGAGGGGAGTGGACGAGTCGATTGCCACCAGTGTCGTGGGAAGGGAAGGACAAACCAGGTTCATTTGGAAATGCTCCCAAAAGGCGAATGGCCAAAATGGTGTAGAACTTGTGGTGGAAGCGGTCTTGGTTACTGCTCCCGTTGCCTTGGTACCGGAGAATATAGGTATATTATGGGATTCCATTTCATGAACAGGGACGATGATAAATCCCAAGAAAACAAGTCTTAGTCCCTCCCCTCCCTTTCTCTTTTCTTTTGGGTAATGATATTAGGGACAGAGATAATAGATAATGTGATAGCATAGGTGGATTGTCTGTAAGTTGGAACTACTGAATGTTTTGTCTTTTTATCTCATAATGTAGAATCACCATTAATAGATTGTTGCAACTCTTACTTCCTTGTGCAATTTCATTTTAACATGCTGATTTGTTATGTTGGAAGATATGATTCTGATTGGACTGAAAAAAAATATTTTTTGCAAATCCTTGTTTGGACACAGAACAAGATAGTGAGATCAAATTCATAATGAGATCTGATAAATAAATATCTTACTCCCTCTATAAGTGAATTATGGTTAATATTTAATAAGCATGGCATAGAGAGTTCAGAATAATTAAAGAATGGGAACCGAGGAATTTTCAAGGTTCTTCCGGATTGTAAGCAGTTGTTTGAAGATAGGTTTGGAGCAATGATTGAGTTGTCTCTGTGTGACCTCAAGATCAGGCTTTTGGAAGCTCAATTTTGGTCGACACATTGAGTTTTATTTCTTGTATGATATGTAATTCATTTTCAAATGATGTCTGCAAATATTTCAATTTCCTTAAAGAATTTGAATGTATAAGCCTGGTTTCTTCTTCTAGGCTTTTGTGGGAATCTGATACGCCAGCTGAGTATCATTTACAATGCAAATAGGTGAAGGGTGTGACAACGGACCTCGCCTTGCAGACTCCATTTCACAGTAGAGCCAATGGCAGTTGCTTGATTCTCTTCTACCTACCGGCGGCTTTGCTCACTCTTTTGGCCTTGAAGCAGCAGTTCAGTCCAACCTGGTCTCAAATCCAGATGAACTCAAGACATTCATTATCCATGTCTTGGAGAACACAGGAAGCTTACTCCTTCCTTTCGTGCACTCGGCTTCCGTGTCGCCCAAGTTGGAAACCTGGCACAATCTTAACAAAATATTGGATGCCACACTGACAAATGAAGTCAGCCGAAAGGCATCGATCTCACAAGGGTCTGCACTAATGAGGGTGGGTTTGGCCGTGTTCTCGGAACTCTCTTCTTTGAAAACAATGAGAAATGCTTCTTTCAGGTACTGTATCTTTTCACCATGCTCCTATATTTGGACTTATATGTGGCACACTAGGATTAGATAGTACTGATTCTCAAAGAGCTTATATGTACATCACAATAAGGGATGTTATTTCTGCTGCTACAAGATTGAATTTGATAGGTCTCTTGGTGCTGCAGTTTTGCAGCATCAACTTGCTCCTAATGCTGAAGATATACTAGAGAAATGGAAGAATCGCGACGATGACGATGCATGCCAAGTTGCACCTCTGCTAGATTCAATGCAGGGTTGCCATGGTTATTTGTTTTCTAGGCTCTTTTCGTCTTAGAAGGCACAAATATAACACTGATGCTGTATTTTTTATAATATGAAGCACATACACATAGTAGAGTTTTGACTGGAAGAGACAATGTTAAGTTTTTTGGTAAATTGAATTTTCTTGTGAGGTTTGAGGTGGCAACTCACTCAAAAAATAGCTTCAATTGGTTTTACATGACGATGTAGGTTCAATGATTGACACATGTCAAGTTGGGGTTCAATCGAAAATACCAATCCAAGTAACCCATATATATGTAGAGCTGTAGGGGGATATAAATACGTTCATTAAGAAAAAATGTTTGCATGTCATTGCTTGGTTCCTATGGGTGTAATCAGGTCAGGTTGGGTTGGGTTTGGGTGAATTTGAGAATTAAACCGATTAAATTTGATCGGTTCGAGTTGGATTGGGTTAATGTGCTTTTGTTATTGAAATCGAATTAATTCAAACTGATGAAATATGAGTTGGATCGATTTGGGTAATCGAATATCCGATTAAAATTAAATTATGAGACAAACTGAAAAAATGGAAAAAAAAAAAAGAAAAAATATTTATGTAACTATGAGAAATAAAAATAAAAAAGAAGAATAAAAAATTAAAAATTAAAGTGAGATTAAGATTAGTAAAAATTATATAAATATTATGTTTTTAATATAATATATTAGATAATTGGATAATTGAGTTTCACAATTTTAAATCCGATATCCGAACTTATTAAAGTCGGGTATAATACCAATATAATCGAGTCGGGATGGATTTTACTTTTTTGTTGTCTTCTGCATGACTCATGCGACATGACTTATAGAAAGAGGATCACAACATTTTTCATAAGTTAATTAAATTTAAGACCTTTTCATTAAACTATTTTTATATGGTTTTGTATTGCCACTCAAACATTGGCTAAAAATTTAGACTTGATATAATTGACCATTTTCTGAGACTTGAACATTATTATTTTCTTTTAAATTTCATTGCTGCTGCGGTAATATACTAATATTGTTATTATTCAGCATATAATTAATCGTATGTTTACCAATTACCACATTACTTGGTAGCATAAGTTTTAACACATCATGTATATGTATATGCAAGAAATTTAAAATTAAAAAGATAGACCAATAATAATAATAATAATAATAATAATAATAATAATAATAATAATAATAATAATAATAATAATAATAATAATAATAATAATAATAATAATGACGACGAAAACAAAGACAAGAGATTATGTTGAACATTTCACAACTATTATTTATCTTCCTCCGCATGAGGCAACTCATTGAGATCAAAATCTAGCACTCTTCTAATAGTAGGAGGATCATTAACCACTACTCCCTTATTGAATTTAGACTCACTATTATTTTTGACATGTTCATCATTAAAATTATTAATAACTAACTTACCAACTTTATTGTTGTCATCATTAACGGTTGTTGTTGTTGTTGGAGATGGTGATGATAATGAATTAGAAGAAAGATGATTATGATTATTGATCTTCTCATCATGAACATGGCAACTCACTGCATGAAATGTTGGGAACACCATCTTGCAAGTGTGACACACATATCTTTCTCTAATCTTTCTTGAGATCTTGTGCTTTGTTTTATCAAATTCTTTCAACCTCTCTAACAATAACCTTTTCTCTGATGAATCTTCTTGATAATCATCATGATCATCATCACCATTACTTTCTTCAACTTCATCATCATCATTTTCTTGTGTCTTTGGCTTCTTGATGCTTTCTTCCACTACTTGTTGGTTGCTTCCTCTCTTCTTGTGAACCTTCCAACTTAACAAAAAATAATTATTATTGTTATTATTATTATTATTGTTACTAATACTCTTTTTTGTTGTTGTTGTTCTTGGTGACTTGTTGTTGTTGGAGAATCTTATTTTGATGTTATGAGTTCTTATGTGACCCCCCAAAGCTCTTCCACATGTGAATTTCCTATTACAATGCTTGCAAACCCTTTTAGTTGGTGATGATGATGATGAAACTATTTCTTCTGAGCTAGAATCCATAACTATTTGATGCAAAGAAATCTGATTGAACAAAATATATTATATGATATATGAAATGAAACTTAATGTGTATATATATAATTAAAGGAGAAAAGTAAAGTTTTTATTATATGTGTGGAGTTAATAATAAAAAATGAGAAGAAAAACTTATTAATGGAAAGAAAATCTGTTATAATAAAGGTCTATATATAATTTTGTCTTTGGAAAATGTATAACTAAATATTTTCCCATACTAGAGGATGGATAGAGCATACATCTTGACCAATATGTATGTATAAGATGCGGTCAAAATGATATTGCCAAAATTAATTACTAGAATTTATGGAGAGAAAATTAATTTTTCTTTACCTGCATTTAAATCATTCAAACACACGCAATATGTATTATTTAATTTATTTTAAATATATATTTTATATTTTAATATATATTTTATATAAGTGATAATTTGGTTGTTATATTTTAGATTTGGTTTTGTAATTTTTTTTAAATTATAATACCGATATTTGATAAGAATAAATCTTTGCATTTAAACAAAATACTTAATCAAGTCTAACAAAATTGTTATAACTGCTTTTTAAATTATGCGCCTTTTTCTCGGTTTCGTTCTTCTTCTCTTTCTCTGTTTGTTTTTTTTTTTCTTCTTCCTTCTTCTTCTCCTTCTTTTGAATTTGCGCAGGTAGGTTTTTTTTCTTTGTGCACGCATATTCTTTTTCCTTTCTCTTCTTCCTTTTCGTGCACGCATATCTTTCGTCATTACCAACAATATTTTACTAACATATTTACATGGCATGGTCATCTCTGGCTCTCACTCTTTCCTTCTCTCATTCTCTTTGGATGTGAAGTACGTACTCTTTTTAAAATTAACACTAAAAACAGTTGATAAAAATTTGCCACTTATTTAATTTGTATGTATATATATATATATATTATTTAATTTATTTTAATATATAATTTATATTTTAATATATATTTTATATAAATATTAATTTGGTGGTTATATTTTAGATTTAGTTTTATAAAATTTTCATTTTTTAAAAATAATTTATTAAAATTAACTTTAAAAGATAATTTTTTTAATTATAATATCTATATTTGATAAATTAAATTAAAAATAATTTATAAAATTTAAAAAGACTATAAATAAATATGAATATAAGAGTAAAATGAGATATTTGCTAACATATGAAGTTATATATGATATTTTAAATATTAATAAACAAATTTATTTTAAAATGTTTTAAATATTTTTAAAAATACTCATAATTTTTAAAAACTACAAATATGAGTACGTGATAACAATGCAATCATAATAACAATGTTTAATACAATAATACAAATATGAGTACGTGATGACAATAATTAAATCATAATACACTGGTAATAACAATGTTTAATTTGTGTAGCCAAATAATAATACTAAAGCTCAAAATATAATAATTAAATAATACATATATATACATACAAATTAAATAAATGGCAAATTTTTATCAATTATTTTTAGTGTTAATTTTAGAAAGAATACGTACTCCATATTTAAAGAGAATGAGTGAAGGAACGAGAGCGAAAATTTGAGAGTGAAACACAATAAAAAAATAATCATGTCATCGAAAAATATACGTGCGTGAAAGAAAAAGAAAAAAGAACAAAAAAACCTACGTGAGCATTAATTTTAACCTCCACGTGAACAAATCATACAATTCATTCGACTTGTGACCATTAATTTCAACCTCCAGGTGAACCTCCAGGTGAACAAATCATACAATTCATTCAACTTGTGACCATTAATTTCAACCTCCAGGTGAACAAATCTCCCTCGACAGCCTATAAATCAACAAGTACTTCACCAACAAAAAAAACGAGTAATATAATTTTTTAAAAAAAATAATAAACTTAAATTAGTCCAAAATAAAATATTAATCTTAGTCTAAATAAATTTTAAATACAAAAATATAAAATAAATATAAATATTAACTTTTTTTTAATTTTTTAAAATAATTTTAATACTCCAAATTCTAAAGTTTTAAGGAGAATATACTCTAAAATAATATAGAATTTTAGTACTCTTTAATTTTATTTTTTTGGTTAAAAATAAGAGACTCAAATCCATAATCTCTTAATTGAGTACGAGAAGATTATGTCATTTGAGTTGTAACTCATTGGGTTAGTACTCTTTAATTGTAAGAAAGAGAAAACGTTAATATATAGAATTTTAGTACTCCATAATAAAAAAAAAGAGTACAAGGTAACTATTTCATAAGAGAAACTCTTATATAAGTAATGATTTGGTGGTTATTTTTTAGATTTGGTATTGTGAATCTTTTTTTAAAAAATTATTATATATATATTTAATAAATTAAATTAAAAATATTTTTTAATAATAAATAAAAATAACAATAATGATATTTTTTAGGATATCATAACATTGGTGTTGTATTTTTCATAATATGAAGCACATAAAAATAGTAGAGTTTTGAATGGAAGACACAATGTCGAGTTTTTCGATTAATTGAATTTTCTTCTTTCTTGTGAGGTGTGAGGTGGCAACTCACTTAAAAGATGGCTACAATTGGCCATAGGTGATGACCTAGGTTCAATAATTGACACCTGTGAGGTTGTGATTTAACTTAAAACACCAATTTAAAATTAGGAGGATAAAATGGGTCAAATTTGTTGGGATGATCTGCTAAAAAAAGGGTCGAGTTATGATTTAAAACTCGTTAAATTAAAAAAAATTGCACCAAATTCACACTGCTAAATTTGCAAATTTTAGCGAGTCGGTCAATGATTTTTATTTATTTATTATTAAATAAAAGAGTCATTATTATTATAAAATAAATAATTATATAATTTTTAAATATTTTTTTATTTTTTATTTTTATTCTTTTTTTAGTTATTAATTTTATTTATTTTATTTTACAATTCGTATATATGCTCAAATTATGTAACTTTTTTTTTAAAATAAAGATGACTCTATCGACAAATATTATTTTAAACAATTTTATTGAAGTTAAAAATAAAAAAAATTATATTATAATTTGATTATTTTTTATTTGTATTTGATTTTTTAATTATTATTTTTTGATTAATTTTAATAAATTTTATTTTAAAAAATATCAAATCGACTAATCCGTCACTGCCAGTCTACCAATCCACCGTAAAAAGAAACAGCTAGTATTTTAAACTCATCTTAATTGACAGAATTTATGATACGGACTTAGACGAGTTAGATGAACCGATCCGGTCAAATTCGATAAGACCAATCTGACCGAACCGTTTGAAAGGCAAATTATCCAAAATGTGTGATATGGGGTTCGAACCCCTATCTGCTGGAAGATCAAAACCTCTCCTTGCCACTGAACTGCGTTGATTTTCATTAATATATATGCAAATTATAATATATATAGATATCTTTTATCAAATAGTTTACTTTTATTTATTTTATTTTAATTTTAGTTATAAACTCACTCATTTTTAAATTAATTATATTTTTATTTAACAATAATTATAAACTCACTTATTTTTTCTTTTCATAATTATATAATATATTAATATTATTTTTAATGAATACATATAGCAATTTTTTATTTTACTTATATTCAATTAATTTTAATTTTAAAGTCACTCATTTTTAAATCAATTATATTTTATTTAATTATAAATTTTATTAATATATATATATATTAAAAAGATAAAAAAATTATTAACCATAATTTATTTTTTCTTTTTATGATTATATGATATCTATTAATATTATTTTTTCAATAAATAATTGTAGCATATAATAATAGGTAAAGACTCACATGCAGTTATCTTCATATGAAGTTAATAATTGAAAATCGTTAGATGATATTTAGTTAAACTTGTCAAATCATCTAACTGTTTTTAAATATCAACTTCACATGAAAATTAACTGTATGTAAGTTTTTATTTATAATAATACAATAATACAATAAATATAAATTAATTAATAAAGTATTAAAATTTGAAAATAATTATTATTTTTATAAAAACAAAATAAAAGTACTTATAATAAAGAAAAAATAATTAAATTTTACATAATTACTTAATTATACCAGGTTAACCGGTTCGACCAGTGACCCACCGGTTGAACTAGTAATCCAGTGACCCAGTGACCTCACCGGTTCGATCACCGGTTCGGTTCTGACAACTATGATTGAAACCGAACTGATTTAAATTAATGAAATATGAAAGGGATCGGTTTGGATAATTTATAAGACAAATTAAAGAAAATGATAAAAAAAAGAAATATGTAACTATAAAAAATAAAAATAAAAAAGAGGAATGAAAACTAAGGTGAGATTAGGATTAATAATAGTTATATAAATATTATTTTTTTAATTGTATTTTTCAGGCACTTTGCCTTTCTCTTTCTCCCATTCCAAAAAAAAAATTAGAGTAAAAAATAAATAGGTTTTTGACCTTTTAAAATGTGAATATTTTCGTTCTTTAAAATTGAAAAATATATTTTGATCCCTCATCATATAAATTCTGTGACAATTATATCCTTCCATAAAATTGGTGTTCGAAACGGTAATGGAGATTGCTGAGATAGAAGAGTGAAGAGTGATGTATCCGTTACTGTTGTTGAAGTGGATGAGAAACAAATTGTTAGAGGACAAATTGGTCCTTAATGGCCAAAACGACGCCGTATGCATCCCCCACTTTCATGCCTATCGTCCCAGACCACCTCTTCTTCTTTTTCCATGTCAGTTTCATCGCGCCCTTTCTTCCTCTCTCGTTTCACAGACCTCTCACTCCACAACCCTCTCCACCCTTCAAAACAAGCGTGAACGACAAAGGTTTGATCCTGATTTTGCTCCGGTGCGTTAACCTAACGTGGCTCAAGCTCCGTGGATGCCGTGAGATAACGGAGGCAGGAATGGCCGCTGTTGGCGAAAACTGCAAGGCGTTGAAGAAGCTATCTTGCGCTTCGTGCGTGTTCGGCATTAAGGGAATCAACGCTGTCGCCAGTCGTTGCCAGGATTTGGAAGAGCTCTCCGTTAAGCGGCTGCGTGGCGAGGTGGTTGGTTCCGGAACGACGTCGGTGACTTCTGTTTCCTTGAAGGAGATCGTGAATGGCTAGAGCTTCGCGCCCCTTATGATTGGGTCGAAAAGGCTTCGATCTTTGAAGGTAAGGCTTCGATCTTTGAAGGTAATTGGGTATTTGGGGAGATTGGGATGACACCCTTGAGAAGATTGGGAACCTCCACGCTGTGTTGGTTGATGTTCACCTTGAGAAGATTCAAGTTAGCGATGTGGGTCTTGTGGGTTTGTCTAAGTGTTTGAGTTTGGACTTTGGACACTTTTCACATTGTGAAAACCGCTGAGTGTTCAAATGTGGGTCTCAATCTAGTTGCTGAGAACTGTAGGATGTTGAGGAAGCTTCAAGTTGATTGGTGGAGGACCAATAGGATTGGTGATGATGGTTTGATTTCTGTTGTCAAACACTGCATTAACTTGCAGGAACTTGCTTTTATTGGTATTTATCCAACATCTTCAAGCCTTGAGTCAATTGTTTCCAAATGCAAGGCTTTGGAGAGATTGGCACTTTGTGGGCTTAATACCGTTGGTGACGCTGAGATTGAGTGTGTTGCCAACAAGTGTGTTGCACTCAAGAAACTTTGCATTAAGGGGTGCCCTATATCCAATGTGGGGATTGAAGCTCTTGCTTCTGATTGCCCCAATTGATTAAGTTTAAGGTGAGGAGATGCAGAAAGGTTACTGGTATGATTGTGGAGTGGGTGCGTGAACATAGAGAGTCTTTGGCGTTTAGTTTTGATAATAGTGATTATGAAGCATTGAATGCGAGTCAAATTGATCATGATCATGCAGCGAATGATGTGATAACATTTCACAGAGAAAATAGGGAGGTGGCTGTTGTAGCTGCAGCAACAGAAGCATCAAATGGTTACAATGGATTGGCAATGTTGAGAGCAACATTTGGATTTTTGGCTAATAGAAGTGTAGTGCAATCAGCATTGAGAAGGTGGTATAACAATGATAATGTCCCCGCTCAATAGTAGCATTTTCATGATCTTAGTAAGAAAGCAAACGCGTTCTTGCCAAAGTCCTCATTTGACAATATGAGAAGGTGAATTCTTTGGTTCAATTTGCCTTTTGGGAGTTTCAGTTTCCTGAGTAGCTAGTAGTTTTGTTGCTGCTGCTGTTAGCTAGCTGCATTTGCTAATAACCTCTATTGGTTTTGTTCGGCTGTTCTTATTATTTGTGTTGATGGTGATACTAGCTTTGTATTACAATTAGTCTATTTTTTTGTTTTATTTGGAAGGTGGAGGGGGTTGTGGAGTGAGAGGTCTATGAGACGAGAAAGGAAGAAAGGACGCGATGAAACTGCCATGGAAGAAGAAGAAGAAGAGGTCTGGGATGATGGGCATGAAAGTGGGGGATGCATCTGGCGTCGTTTTGGCCATTAAGGACCAATTTGTCCTCCAACAATTTGTTTCCATCCACTTCAGCAAGCAACTGTAATGGACACATCACTCTTCACCCCTCTACCTCAGCAATTTCCGTTACCATTTCGAGCACCAATTTTACGGAAAGACATAATTGTCACGAAATTTACATTGTGAGAAATCGAAATGTATTTTTCAATCTTAAAGGAACAAAAATGTTCGCGTTTTAAAAGGTCAGGACCTATTTGTCTTTTACTCAAAAATTTATTAATAATAGTTATATAATTCAATACTTGGTGGTCACTTGTGCATTGTTTGTGCTTCTAGTCTAGTGGTCTCTTGGATGATGGGACATAATTAACGCCCCCATTAACTTGATAACACCAATACAATTTTCACTACTTTCTGTGAACCTCATACATATAATACAAGCCACGCACTATTTCTCTTATCACTCTATTTAAACACCACATGTGAAGAACAAGTAATAGCAGAAGAGAGCTTGAGAAAAACAAATTTGAATATACCTCTATTATTATTTTATATGAAAGAAAGGTGTACACAAAAGTGATTCTTTTCATCTAAGCTAATCCTAAAGACTACAAGCTATTTATACATGTGCTGCTGCACTATTATGCAGACCAACCAATAACAGATCACTAAATACCTTATGTACACAAATGGACTCTTCTTGATCTCTTTCTTCTTGATACTAAGCGCTTATTTCTTTAACCTTTCCTTCAAAAGACCTTATAATTTAGAAAGTTTCTGTTTTGTAGCAGTCATTTCAGCCTTTATATATATATTGCTCAATCACTTATTCTATTCTTCTACTGTAGCAAAGTGGTCGAATTTCAGAAGTAGAATGAGACGCCTGTTTGCTGCTGCTGTTTGGGAAACATTTTTTAGTTAGGAAACAATAGAACAACCGGAGGCTTCATTGAGAAAGGCTTCTTCCTCAATGATGAAGGCCCCTTCCTCTTCTCTTCAGCCTGGTCCAAGAGAAAGTGAGCTTTTTTCTTACCCGCCAGAAAGCCTTTTGAGTTTTATCAACTGTTAACAGTTTTTTTTATTATTATTATTATTATTATTATTATTATTATTATTATTATTATTATTATTATTATTATAGTCTGTTTATCAACTGTTTTTTATGTTAGCGGTCTCATAATTTTTGAATTATTAAATAATTTTAATAACAAAATATATTTTTTAATATAATAATTGTTATAATTTTATTTAATTTTATTTATAAATTAATTCTTCATCTATTATTTAATTCTAAAATATATTTTTATTATATAATTATTATTTTATTATTAATAATTTATATTTACAAACAATTAAAAGCAACAACGAAATAAATTTTTCATTAATCGTGACTTCCATAAATATTTTGACAATATGAATCAACAAATTTTTTTTCTCTTTTTGTAAAAGTTAGGAAAATCGTATTTATTATTAATTCAATTGATTTATGTTGAGTTAAAAAATTAACTAAATTAATTAGTGATGACAAACATTATTTTTAGGCAAAATAAATAATTAGTGTTGATTAATTATAATTGCATATTGCTAACTATTTATTGTTGCAGGCCAAAATCTGAATTACAACCCAAATGGAATGGAATAAAACAAGGCTGATGGGTTAAAGAAATAAACAAAGTTCAAAAGAAAACAAAGCCGAGGAATCAAACGGGCCAAGCAAATCACTACCAAATCCAAGCCCGAGTCGAATTCAGCAAGCAAATTCCTCTCTTTTTTTCTTACCAAAAGCAATGTTCACTTCTGCACCTTGGTCAGAGACTCAGAAAAGTGAGATAGAGAAAGAGAGAGCTTCGTCAATGCTAATTGTCAAAGAAGCAAGAAAGAGAAAGATAAAGCTTGAAAGGCAGATGTCAAATCACCAAGTTCAAACCAAATCATGCTTAGGTTAAAAATAACTCATTTCCTCTTGCATGCTTCAAATCTTCTTCTCTTCTTCCCAACTCTCTGCAAGCCTGAAAATGACATACAAGGGAAAGTTATTTTTTGCCCTAATCTGTTGTATATCTACGGTCTCAAACATGTCTTGGGGACCAAGTTGGTTTTCAAGGGCTCAGATCAAGTTGACCATTGGAAGACTCATGAGGTTGCTGCTTTATGGCTTTCGGTCAAGATGAAGAAGTCAAAAGTAAAGTTTCTAATATAAAGTTTAAGGAGAAAAAGTGAATCTGTGGGTTGGTGAAGCTCAAGGCTCAAGGTGTTGACCTTGGAAGAAGAACCCAGCAACATGCAAGGAGTTAAAAAGAAGACTTTCTGCCCATTCAGACGCAAGGAGAAAAACCAGAGTTTATGAGTTGTGTTCTGAAGAGAAGTTCCTCTACTTGGATAATGCTTTCTTTCAAAGAAGCATTCTGCCAATACTGAAGAACCCAATCTGAGGTTTGCGAATCTGGTTATGCACATAGCTGAGAGGTTGTTGATGAAGTCAATCTCCTTCATGTTTTACAGTTTGTGATGTACTTTTCTATGTTTATCTTTCTGTAATTTCTTGTGAGAAAAGGCATTGTGAGAAAGCTCAAGTAAAAGCCATGAGTGGAAAAAGGTTAAGTGATACACTTGAGTGAAAAGTCTAGAGTTATTTTCTGATTTCTTTAGGTTGGTTAAGTGTCTTGTATCTTGTACCTGTTAGGTATCCCTTTCTTAGTTGGATTAGCACTAAGAGTGAATAGTTAGGTGTTAGCATAGCCAATGTCAAGTTATGTTAGAACTTGAGTGTGAAATTGGTGTATGTAATACTTTTAACTATAGTGAAAATTCCTTCATTGTTGTGGAGGAGACTGGACGTAGGTTGCATAGCACAAGACAACCGAACCAAGATATATGCTGGTATTAGCTTTTCTCTTCTCTGCTGTGTTTTGTTTTCTAATATTCATGAGATAAAAATAAATTGTCTCATAAATTTTCGTTGTTGAGTACAAACAGAATCAGAATTGAAAGTTTGATTTAAAAGGAAGGCATAGATTCAACCCCCCTTCTCAAGCCTACCACAACCTTCAATTTATTTAACATCAGTTGATTGGTAAGAAAAAAGTGGTGTCAACAAATCAATTGGAAGTATAATGCAATCGATTGGATTATGCACTATAATATGAGTTTTTTTTTTATTATTCAATCGATTAGAAGTACAACACAATTGATTAAATTTTACAGAATTTTTTTTTACTCAATCGATTTTTTCCATCAAACGATTGAAAATATAACACAAAAATGAATTTTTTTCGTATTCAAACGATTGAAAATATAACACAATACTAGAATATGAGTCTTTAGTTATTTTTCGATGATTTTTTAAATAGATATTTTCTGCTTTTTGTCTCTAAAATTGTTCTCAGTTTTATGTATTATATAAGTATCTTAGCTTAAAAAAACTTATATTTTTTATTATGAAGTAATGTAATTTTTATTTATTATTTCAACAACTACTTTATACAAATAGCCAAAGACTTATAGTTCAAATAGTATAATCTTCCCATACTCATCTAAAAAGTCGCGATTTTGAGTCTTTCTATTTTTGGTAAAAAAAAAAAACTATGTCATACAAATATTATGTCTTCTCAATTTATTTTATTAAAACAATTAAGTTATTTAAAAAAAAATTTCTATTTTTTTATTTGTTTGCATTCCTTTCTCCACAAATTCTCTTGATGTTTTTTAAATTAGTATAAAGCTATATTTTAAGATAAAAAATAAATATTTAAAATGATTTATTTTTATATATTTTAAATTAAATATTAATTTTTTAAGTAATTTAAGAGTTAGTTTAGATTAATTTAAAAAAATACTTATTTAGTCACAAAAAATACTTTTTTTTTATTTTTTAAAAAAAGATTTTAATAGATAAAGTTTATTTTACATTTAAATAGAATTTTTTAAAAGGGTTTTTAAATATTAATAATATTTTTTAATAAAAATATATTTTTTAAAATATATCCAAATAGATTTAAAAATGAATAAAATGGCAATTTACTTGATTAAAATGATTGTGAAGATCTTTTACTCAAATGCAACATTTTCAAATTGTTTACGTGTGTGTCTTTTTTTATTATTATGTAAATCGTGGTAGGTAACCACGGTTTGGTTTACAATTTGTATGTAAACCGTTGGAACTTGGCACGTTTTACTCTTAGAAAACTTTGAACATAAACCGCAGTTGGTTATCACGGTTTATGCATGAAAAATGCTAGTGAAAACCGTGCTTGGTCACCACAGTTTATGAAGAAAAATTGTGAGCATAAAATCCTGTTAGCTACCATAGTTTATATTTAGAGTAGTATTAATCATATTATTTTTTAGAATTTAATTTTTTTTACTTTGTTTTCATAAAGTTTGCACAAAATTCACCTATCATATTTACTAAACTTATTTATTTAAGTAAAATTTATTTATGGACTTAGCAAACTTATTTACGTTTTTAATACGATTTGAATTGTATTAGTATATTTTTTTTTAATCAATTTAATTTTATATAAATAATTAGAATTTTAAATTATAAAATTTGTATTAGTTTGTAATTTAAAATTTAAATAGACATAATTTAATTAATAATTATAAAATTGTATGTATTCGTATTATTGTACTTATATGATTTTTTTTACTATTGTACTCATATGATTAATTATATTTGTTCAATTTAAAAAAAATAACAGTTGTTAATTTTTAACAAATAAATACACTTATATTATTTTTAAATTAAATTTTTTTAAATAAATATACTCTTATTATTTTAATTTTTTAATTTAAATAAACATATTCGTATTATTTTAAATAAAATTTAAAATTAATATAAGTAGGTTTATTTAAAATTTTAAATTTTAATATTTTAAATAAACATATTCTTATTATTTTAAAATTTTTTAAATTTAAATAAACGTAATCATATTATTTTAAATAAGTATATTCTTTTAATTTAAAAATAATATGAATGTATTTAAATAAAAAAAATTAACAACCGTTATTTTTTTTAAATCGAATAAATATAATTAATCATATGAGTATAATAATACGAATACATATAATTTTATAAATCACTAATTTAAATTATCTCTATTTAGATTTTAAATTACAAACTAATATAAATTTTATAATTTAAAATTCTAATTATTTAAATAAAATTAAATTAATTAAAAATAAAAATATACTAATACAATTTAAATATTTTTATTATTATTATTATTATTGTTGTTGTTGTTGTTAGTATTATTATTATTATCATTGTTATTATTTTTATTATTATTGTTATTATTGTTATTATTAGTATTATT
The DNA here is from genome assembly GCF_003086295.3 of Arachis hypogaea. Lineage (NCBI taxonomy): Eukaryota > Viridiplantae > Streptophyta > Magnoliopsida > Fabales > Fabaceae > Arachis > Arachis hypogaea. The sequence goes on along the minus strand of NC_092042.1, from coordinate 5,093,897 downwards.
GTTATTGTTATTATTGTTATCATCTCATTCATATTTATAGAATTTTTCTCTTCAAAAATCATGGCAGATAACAAAAGTTTTTGCATTTACATATTCTTTCTTAATATTTTACATATTCTTATTTTGATCAAAATTTAAATTTAAATAAACCGTAATCATATTATTTTAAATAAGTATATTCTTTTAATTTGAAAATAATATGAATGTATTTAAATAAAAAAATTAACAACTGTTATTTTTTTAAATCGAATAAATATAATTAATCATATGAGTACAAATGTACAATAGTAAAAAAAATCATATAAGTATAATAATACGAATACATGCAATTTTATAAATTATTAATTTAAATTATATCTATTTAAATTTTAAATTACAAATTAATACAAACTTTATAATTTAAAATTCTAATTATTTATATAAAATTAAATTGATTAAAAAATAAAAATATACTAATACAATTCAAATCGTATTAAAACGTAAACAAGTTTGCTGAGTCCATAAATAAATTTTACTTAAATAAATAAGTTTAGTCAATGTGATAGGTAAATTTTGTACAAACTTTATGAAAACACAGTAAAAAAATTAAATCCTAAAAAATAACATGATTAATACTATTCTAAGCATAAATCGTGGTAGCCATCAGGATTTTATGCTCACAGCTTTTTTTCATAAACCGTGGTGACCAAACACGATTTTTACTAATATTTTTCATACATAAACCGTGGTAACCAACCGTTTATGTTCAAAGTTTTCTAGGAGTAAAACGTGCCAAGCTCCAACGATTTACGTACAAATTGTAAACTGTAGTTACCTACTACGGTTTACATAATAATAAAAAAAGACACATACGTAAACGATTTGGAAATGTTACATTTGAGTAAATGATTTTTACAATCATTTTAATCAAGTAAATTACCCTAAATAAAAATACTTAATTTTTTTAAACAATTTGCACCCAAAAAAATCAGTTCTAACCAGCACTAAATACCAAACTTTAGGCACCACAACAATCACCAATTCTACATTTAGCTTTTGTAATTAACTTCTTTTTAAATCTCCCAATTAGATATACTAACATATTGTTTTCCCTTTTTTTTATGTGTTGATCTATAAGATTTTTAAGTAGACACAAATTTAACATTTTATGTTTCAATATATCTTTATAATAATAGTGAGTTTCTCCTGTGTGTCAGTTTCGATCCAAGAACCTTATGATTAAGAGCAATGCTAATAACCCTTAGATTACTTGAAAAATTGGCATGGCCTTAGTTAGGTGAGAGGTGATGCAGGCGCCCAAAAAATTTGGTGGTTTGGGAGTCGGGGATGCAATGGTGCGTAACACAGCCCTTTTATTTAAGTGGTGGTGGCGTTTTTTAAAAAAGGAATTCCCCTGTGAAAGAAGATGATTTGCTCGTACAATAACTTGGACCCAAATATGTTGCTGTCCTCCCAGGTTTTACCTGTTCGGGAGACCTTGAAAGGATATATGCCAGATACAGTTCAAAGATCATCAAGTAAGGCAGAAGATGATTATTGGGTTATTTATGGAGGTTGGTGATGGAAGAAGGACGCGCTTTTGGGAGGATGTCTGATTGTGTGGAGGTTCTCTAAAAGATCAGTTTTCGAGGCTCTTCTCAGTTTCTAACCAAAGAGGATCCGTTATAGGGAATTATGAGTTTTGGGATGGGGTTGAGTGGATATGGAACTTCCAATAGAGACGAGAGTTATTCCAATGGGAGTTGAATCTTGTGAACCAACTGCATGAGGCGCTAAGATTGGTCAAACTAGCTTATGGCAGAAAGGATAGAGTTGTATGGAAATTTAACAAACAATGAGTCTTTTCTACTAACTCGTTTGTGCAGGTATTGCAGACGGAACTTATTTCGGAGGATATAACAAGCTATGGCTTTATTAGGACAATTTGGAAAGGGCTAGTTCCGCTAAGAATAGAACTGTTTGTCTCGTTTGTTTTGACTGAAAAGATCAATACAAAGGAGAGATTGAGTCGATTTGGAGTTATCAACCAGCAAGACGTTGTTTGCGTGCTATGTAATAAAGGAGTTGAATATGATCACCATTTGTTTCTTGGCTGTGATTTTTCTTGGCAGGTTTGGTGTGCATGTCTATCATTTGTTAGAAGGCAATGGGCATCCGCAGGGACGTTAAAGGAACATTTCTTGAGTTGGACGGAGATATCCAGTAGCAAGAAAATGCGTAAAAGGTGGATGGTGTGTTTCTGTGCAATTATTTGAAATATATGGCTAAAAAGGAATAGGAGAATTTTTCAACATAAAAGAAAAGGGGTTGATGAGATTATCCATATGTCCTTCACAAGTTATAAGGAGTGACTAAGTGTAGATCACTTTTGTTGTTGACGACAATACCAAAGATGACAAGAGGTAAATTTTAGCTTTCGTGGTATTGGCTATTTTCTTTTTTCTTTATTTATTTCTTATGTTGGTTCTTTATTGTTCTCTTACGCTCCACTTAGTTTGTTGAACTGCTTTCTTTCAAAAAAAAATAGTGAGTTTCTCTTATCTTATTCAAAATATATTCACTCATTTATTCACAAATCCCATGAATATAGATAAAAAAAAATCCTAGGAATGAAGGAGTTAGTTAAGTACTTAAAGTTAATTATTGTTAATTATTTCAATTCGGTGTCTTAGTTGTCGAAAAAAAAGCTTTTTCTATCTTGATAACATGTGCAAATAAATAATATTATCTCTGTACAAAAAAATTAATTACTAAACTAATTATTTGTATAAAATATATAATAAAATATATAAAACATATTAAACTTTTTTTCTAATCCAACCAAAACTTACCTACAATTTTGTAAATATATAACTTAAAAGTGACTCATGAATATTTTCTGCCATAAGAATGATAATATCTAAAATTTCGAATCTTTATTTCTCTATATTTATATTTATAGTAGAGAATCAGATCTGATATTTTGAATTACAAACATTGTTTAGACATTATATAGTTGGTTATAGGATTTACATCCTCTAAAGTTTGAATTTTATTTTAGAGAGTAAAATGTGATTTTTCATCATTTATTTTATAGGTGGGATCAAAAATAAATATAAAAAAAAAAACTAAATAGAAGATTACACTTTACTCTCTAAAATGAAATTCAAATTTTAAAAGATTCAAATCTTTGATTATATATACTTTTATACCATATAAAGTTATGAACATTTAAATCTAAAAATGCGAGTTAACAAGTATAATTTATGAAGCAGAGTATATATTTGAAAACAACGAACTAGTTATTTATTTATTAATATATGGTACGAAAGAATTTGAGCAAGCTAAGATATTAAAATAAACAAAATTTTTAGTTCAAAGCCAAGTACAATATTCAAGTAGTCACTGATATATTAGGATCTGAAAAAAATGATGAATACATGCTAACTTCCTCCATCTTCTATATTATTATTCTCAGGTAGCTCATTCAAATCAAACTCTCTAAGAATTTTCGAACTAGGTTCACTTGATTCTTCTGTAGTATTCTCTAAATACCTTATTTGTTCATTAGCATCACCATCATCCTTGTGACTCTTGCTTTTCTTCTCTTTGTTGTGGTTTGACCTATGTCCTCTTAGAGATTGAATTGTTGCAAAATATTCGTCACAAATGTTGCATTGAAATCCTTTCTCATCCTCGGCGACATTATCTTCTTCGTATTGAGGACGAGTCTTGAGTCTTACTATCAACTTTGTGTTCTTCTTATTAGTTGTAATTTCATCGTTCATATTGTTAGATAATATTCTTTTCCTTTTCTTCAAATTACACCCTTCTTTGACCAAATCACCCTCTTTTTCTTTTTCTCTATCACCATAATCATGCTCAATTTTTCCCCTATTTTGTAGATCGAAACTACTCTTATTATTCTCATGGGATTTGTCATCCATAACAGCAACAACACCTTCAAGAATTTCATCGAAAATGCCTTTCTTACCTCGAATTCCGGTCTTCAACCAAGATGGTGGCAACGATTTTGATATATCAATAGAAGGTGACGATGATGATGGTATTGGTGAAACCGCCACAGGTTCCATCAATCCGTTATCATCATCATTTGGAGGGTGAATACCCTTCCATTCTCTTCCAGGATGAGATCTCATGTGGCCGAATAACGACTTCTCTGATAAAAACTCTTTGTTGCAAAGATAACAAAGTAGCTTCTTGTTAGGAGAATCCAAAGAGGATAGTAACTTTATGTTGCTGCCTCTGTCGTCGCCGCCGCCATAATGATCACTAGTAACCGCCAACTTGTTGGCGGATTCTCTCTCTTTTCTTAGAAGTTGAAGGTGGAATCTTTTATGGCCGCCAAGAGCTTTTCCGGAGCTGAATTTCTTCCCACAAAACTCACACTCACGCATGGGTGGTGTAACTGGTTTTTCATTTGTATCTTCTGTTTTTTCTACCTTTATCTTCTTTGAAGGTGATGATGATGATGCTGATCCATTCATCTTTTCTACAAGAAAAAAGAAAATTCAATATATAATAACAAGTTATTATTACAAGTTAAACAAAGGAAATGAGAATAGAGTGTGTCTAACCTATGTTTGTAACTTTATGATTCATATTTTCAAATATTATTTATTATTGGAAAGAATAAATTCTTATTCTTCGAGTGAGAGCTGAGTCATAAACATAAAAATACTTAAATTCATAATACTATTTGTACTTTAAAATCGGTCATTAATTAATATATTTGTATATAAATATATTTAATTTAATTTATTTTTAATATAAATTTATATTTCAACATATATTTTATACTAATAACATACCTACTTTAGTAATTAAATTTAGTGTAAATATAGTATAATTCATTCATCTTTAACAGATTTTATTATACAATAAAAAAAATGTAACACTCATTATATAATAGGTAAAGTTCTTTTATATATTTATGTACTAAATTAAATATTCATGTTTTAATATGTATATTATATTATAAAAAATAATCTAGTCAATTGAAACAAAAAAAAAATTATCCTTATAAATCCAAATTTTTTATATAAAACCTAATAAATATTTGGTAAAAATCATCCTTTCAAAAGTTCCAAGAATTACTTTTATAAGACACAATTTATTTATTATTTTTAATAAATTTTTTAATATATTTATCAAAGACTTTGAATTAAAGTATCAGATTTGAAATTTGTAGAACCTCTCTAAAAACCTAAACACATTGAGCTACTGTTAAAAAGATGAACATGATAACAAACCCTAATCCTAACCCATACTATCAATTAACTTGAAACTTTTCTTCATCACTGGTTCATCCGGCTACATTGTTAAGCTTAAACAAACATTCAACAGACACTAAGGAAAAAAACCCTAAAAAACTGGACATATATAAGTTTAATTTAAATTTAAATTGAAGACTACAACACCAAAAAGGGATTAATTTTAAGGTTAGATTACCATAAAATAATTAAAAAGCAAAATAGTAGTAGTTCATATATATGTTGAAGGCAGAAATTTAACTAGTACCTGAAATTCAATTGCCTTTAGAATTGTCTTGACGATGATTGAAGAGGAACGGTTATAGCGTCAACAATGAAAGGAGCTGAAATAGAAAGAACAAATCAGAGGAACGGAATTATTAAGACGAAGAAAAATTGAAAAAACGGAAAGAATCATTGTCAGAAATTAACAAGATATTGATGATGAAGATTGCGGTGAAAGGATAAACAACAAAATCAAAGACTTAAATTAAGAAAAGAATTTTAATTTCTAATTAATTAAAAATACACATGTAAGTAAAATTAAGAAGCTACATCATGCGTGCATCATCTCATCAATTATAAGCTTAAGAAGATCAAAGAAGAAAGACTCTAAATAAATAAATAAATAAATTAAGAATAATTAAGAAATAACATCCAGCAATTCATTCGACACATTATAACAAAAAAGAAATAATTTCTTTTCCTATATATAGTATCAGAGAAATCAAGAAGATTAGGGTAAAGATTAAGATGAAAAATAAACTAGCACAAAAAATTGAAGGTAACTAAAACAAAATAATAAAATTGATCTTGATTATTGGTGAATTAGATGAAGAACATAATAAACTAACCATAGTTTCTTCATCAAACATAAGATCAGAACGTTACAAGCTGAATTTCTTCACTGTCATATCTGAAGAGAGAGAGAAAGAGGTAGAATGTGAAGCGAAGAGGGTTTAAGAAAAAAGAAGTTGAAAAGTGTGATACTGTGAATAGAGAAGAGAGGAGAAAGGACTCAGGAGAATGGAATTAGAAGAGGACGGTTATTATTGGTAACAATTGAATTGAATTAAATATTATTATTATTATAGTAATCTGCAAATAAAAAGAAGTTTCTAATTAATTGAATTTGAAATCTTTCCCCCAAACTAAAAGTAGTGTAGACATTGATGTTTAATTGTTTGTTTTCATTCACTTTTTTACAATATTTAAAATTTTGAATAAATTTTGACTTTTTAAAATTTAGACAGATTTATTTTTGCTATTTATTTGGGTTAGTCACTCAAAAAAAAAATCAAATATAACTCTTATTATATTGATTTGGTTAATACAAATGCACATTTAAAAGAATTTTTAAAATAAAATAATTTAAATTCAAAGATTAATATATCTAAATTTAAAAAATAAAAAATTTAAATATATTTTTAAATTTACAGAAATTTAAATGTCTATACACTAAAAAATCAAGAATTAATTTATTTTTTTGTTAATTAATAATTGATTTCGAAGTTTTTTGATATAGATATTCTTTACCAAAACCTCAAATAGAGGGGTAGTAGTCTTTGATTTTTTATGGACTTTTGGACTTTAGATATAGTTGTGTCTCTCATTTTTTTTTAATTTTTTAAATGTAAATATATATCTGGGATAATATATTATTTATTGGTTTAATTATTCTATTAGTTCCTATAATTTTGTGAAATTTTCAATTAGGTTCCTATCCTTTTTTTTTTTTTTAATTGGATCTCTGTACTAATTTTTTTTTTCAATTAAGTCTTTCTTAGTAATAATTGGCTTAATTTTATAGGGATCAAACTAAAAAAAAAGAATTGGTATAGGGACCTAAATAAAAGGAAAAAAAAGTATAGGGACCCAATTAAAAAAAAGTGGTTCAAGGACTCAATTAAAAAGAAAAAAGGTATAGGGACCTAATTGAAAATTTTACGAAACTATAAGAACCAATAGAGTAATTAAACCTTATTTATTTGTTAGATTTAATAAATTTTTAATACATTATGTTTAAACAATATCTAAAATGTAAACAAAAAGGAGTTTTTTTATTAAGGTTTTATTACATCTTATTCTTGATTTAATTAGACAAAATAGGTATGAAGAGGAATTCTTAGTCATCATCACTCTAAAAATTACAAAGGGAATTAAATTTAGTTTCATAAAATTTTTACTTTTCAAAAATAATTTATAAAAATTAATTTTTAAAAGATAGCTTTTTAAAAATTGTAATATTTATATTTGATAAATTAAATTAAAAATAATTTTTAATAAACACAAGTAATAACAATTGCATTTGGTAAAATGACCTTAAAATTTAAAAATTCTTTTATAGACATAAATATAAGCATTAAATTTAAAAATAAGTTAATATATGAAATTATATTAGATTTTTAAATTTTAAAAAGTGCAAGCCAACTTTGAAAAGATCCATCGTGTTTTTAAAAGTATCCCGATTTTTTAAAAGCTGCAAGCACAAGCATGTGATCTTTTTGATTTACCAAACACAAAATGAGGAGTTTTTTGTGTCTAAACAAGGAAAGAAACAAAGCAAAAACTATCATAAATCCGAGCGGATGATTTGTTGGAGATCAACACAAGGCTCAGACCAAATAACATGATTAGAGTTACTTTTGGCACCATATTTAGCCATCCAATCCGCAGCTCTATTTGCTTCTCGGGACACCCATTCAACGTGAACAAGCCAAGGACGAGATAAAAGCTCCTGAATCTTGTGAACCAAATATGTTACTTCAGATGAATACCCACTTGTAAGCTCATGCATGATGGGCAGAATGTCAAGGCAATCCGTTTCACATATAATATCCCTCAAACCGCAATCCCAAGCTAAAACAAGCCTCCTCCAAGCAGCAAATAATTCACATCTGATTATAGACCAAGGGAGAATGCTTCCAGAGCAGTCCGAGATCCAATCTCCCTTAGAATCTCTAATAATACACCCAAATCCCGCTAAATTTGAATCCATATACAAGCTTGCATCACAATTAACTTTAAAACTATTGCCTACCGGTGGTTCCTAACACATGCAATTTCGGAGGGACCTAAAGGCATTGTTTCGATTCCTGTAAACCTGTAAGTCCTTGGCGGTAATTCTGGCCAAGGCAACAACCTTATGGTCTATCCAAGGGTTGTCAGTATTGAATATGTCATTGCACCTATGTCTCCATACCCACCAAAGCCCTGCACCAAAGGACGCCTCATTGTTAGCTAAGGCCTTCCGAAACCACTCTTCAAGAGAAGTACCAGCCGTCGAGTTCAGGATACTAGAATCCAACATATACCAAATTGTCTTTGATCATTCACAGTCTCTAAGGCAATGCTCCATAGTCTCCTGCGCCTTGTTACATCTCTTACACATATCTGAAGAAGCTAAATGCCGCTTGAATCAAACGGTCTCAGTTGGTAGAGCATCATGTAAGCCAAGCCACATAGTAAATTTGAACTTTTCTGGAATGTTTGTGTTCCACAACCAGTTCCAATTACTATTGGCATTCCAATTTAATATTTTCTTTAATAACCATCTGTAACCCTCCCTTGCACTATACTTTTTTGTTGCTACAGGCCACCACTTCCATTGTGGCTCCAACTCAGTCGAACTAGGATATCTCAAACCACAAATAAACTGCTTAATCTCATGCGGAATAGGCATGGTAAGACTATTAACTTCCCAAGACACCCCTTTCCACAAAGTCAGCCACCATGAAATCTGATTCAGAAATATGTACATAAGGAACAAGGTTACAAAGCTTACCAAAAGGAGTCCACTCATCATACCAAATTGATTTGTGGACATCTCCAATATTCCAATGAAGCCCTTCCTTGATATGCTCATAGACACTAACAATGTTCTTCCAGGTAGCCGATGAAGAATTTCTACTATTTCAGTTCATACCAGATTGATTCCTGAGATATTTATGCTTCAGAACCTGCACCTATAACTTCTCACTATTATTTAGACAATCCCATACCAACTTTCCCAGAAGCGCCATGTTAGCACAAGAAGTATCCCTAATACCCAATCCTCTTGCCTTTTTAGGAGTTATGGTGACCTCCCACCTGACTAGAGGTAGCCCTTTTCCAGTCGCTTGGCCTTTCCACAAGAACTGTCTCATCAAGGAATCAATTTTATTACATGCATACTTTGGGAGAAGAGAAATTTGCATTTCATAAACTGGGATAGAGGCCATAACCGATTTAACAAGACAAAGCCTCCTTGCCTTATTCAGTAGGCGTCCTTTCAAACTGGAGAGCTTCCTCGAAATTATTTCAATAACCTCCTGAGCCGTTTTCCTGGAAGCTCTGGCATGACCGATGTTAATTCCCAGGTATTTACCCAAATCATTGCATAATCGGATGTTAGAGACCCCTGAGAGAACCTCTTTTCTCCTCTCCGACACCCTCTTGGAACACTGAGCCTTTGACTTATGAAGATTTACCTTTAAACCTGACGCTCTAGAAAACAAGTCCAAACAATGCATGACCTCTATTACTTGAGCTTTTGATGCCTTACAAAAAAGCAAAAGATCATCTGCAAACATCAAATGAGAGAGTCGTGGTCCGTTCCTAGAAACCGCAACTGGGTTCCACAAACCTTGGAAAACTCTATGAGAGATAAAGCAGGCAAGCATTTTTATACAGAGTATAAATAGATAAGGAGACATAGGATCTCCTTGCCTCAACCCTCTCTTCGGATTGAAATGTTGGAGCCTGTTCCCATTCTACAAAACTGCCAACGAAGAGGAAGTCACACATTTCAATATAAGATTAATGGTAGCCTTTGGAAACCCAAACCGGACCAAAGTAGCTTCCAAAAATTGCCAGTCTACCCTGTCATAAGCTTTTTTCAAATCAATCTTGAATGCCATGGTCCCTTTTCGAGTCAAATCAATCTTGAATGCCATGGTCCCTTTTCGAGACTTGGTGTTCCTCATGAAGTGCATAATCTCCTGAGCAATGATAATATTCTCTGTGGTTCCTCTTCCTGGAATGAACCATCCTTGCAAAGGACCAATGATCTCCGACAGAAAAGGTCTGAACCTGTTAACTAGAACCTTTGTGACAATTTTATAAATTACATTACATAAGCTAATAGGCCAAAACTCCCGTAAGGAAGAGGGAACTTCCACTTTAGGAATTAGAACAATGAGAGTATCGAAAATAGCCGCATTCATTGGCTCACCCTCAAAGGCTCGCTTGACCAGTGCACACACATCGTTGCTAAGAGAGTCCTAGAACTCTTTGTAGAAAATTGCTTGAAATCCATCTGGCCTTGGGGCTTTAAACGAACTCATGGTCATCACAGCTCTTTTAACCTCTTCATACGTCACCGGTTCCACTAACTTTTGACAAGCCTCAGTACTAAGAGACGGGCAAGGAAAAGGCCCCATGGCATCCAGGTCAATATCCTTCCTTGTAGAAAAGATTTTTTGAAAGAAAGAATTTACCGCCATTTCTAGAGTCATAGTCTCCGTGGCCTAAGACCCATCCTCCAAAAATAACCCATGAAATTTGTTCTTCTTTCTCCTGATAACTGTCTGCAGATGAAAAAATTTTATATTTCTGTCTCCACATCTCACCCATTGTTCTCTAGATTTTTGATGCCACAACAACTCTTCTTGAAGAAGGACAGCATTCAGTTCCTGATGCAAAACTTGCTCTTTGATCCTAAGCTGTTGATCCTCCCGACTCTCCAGAGTAATCTGAACGTCATTCAAAAGCCTCTCCAACTCCCTTTTCTTAACAAAAATATTGTCAAAAACATTTTTATTGAAGCTAGTTGCATCTTTTTGAACCTCCAACAAACATTTGACTACATCCGAAGCTCCTATATTCCAAGCTGTATCAACAACATTCCTAAAAAGAGGATGAGTCATCCATGCAGCCTAGAATCTGAACGGACGATGGCCCTTGGTAGCCCTCTCTGCCATCTTCCACCTAGTGAACAACGGGCAATGATCAGAGTGAAGGTGCGCCAGCACCTCAGTATAAGCCTCCGAAAATATTAGTCGCCAGTCCTGGATGATGACTGCTCTATCAAGCTTCTTAGCCACCTGCACCCCACCATTCACCTTCCTGTACCAAGTGAATTTTCTCCCAATAGCCCCCATATCAAACAGCCCACAATCCTCCAATATTTTCGCAAATTGTTCTGCTCTGGCAAGTCTAAACTGCCCCCCTCTAACTTCACTCTGCAATAGAACATCATTAAAAGTCCCCTAACACAATCCAAGGTCTGTGAATCATATTAGCAATCATTGTCAAGTCACCCCACAGTTCTTTACGTCGATGTATATGCGGATTAGCATACACCGTACTGCAGTAACTAGATGTATTGCCCATAGTGATTTTAAAACTGATACATTGATCAACTACATCAAATACTCTCACAGAAATATTTGAATTAGAACATAGAACCCAGATACCCCCACTATGACCATTAGCCTCAACAATACCAACACCCTGGTAACCTAGATTATTCCAAAAAGATTTCATCCTCTCGAAAGCAATATGGGTTTCAAACAGAATGAAAAAGTAGGGTGAAATTTATTCGCTAACTCCTTACTATGAACCCGGACCAATTTATTAGAAGCCCCTCTAATATTCCAAAATAGAAAGCTTAAATCTAAATAATCCATAAAACAATTGTATTGTAAAAAGGACCAACCTCAGCTGAAGTCCCTAACGAGATGATGAAGATCCACCATCATATCCCCCTGAGACTTGCTTGTCCTTGTCCGGTTGTTGCCCAGTTTGTCTGTGTCCCTCCACTGACAACCCTTCCAATTCGCTGATTTGCTGCTTGCTGGTGTCGCCAAGGCAGTCCGGAGTCGATGACGAATTCTGCAAAGAAGAAGGGCGCAACCTCTTGTGTCCGTTTTTTGATAATGGCAGTGAAAGTCGGCACCGCAACGGAGACAGCTTTGCCCTTCACCCCTTGCTGTTTGGAAGATGCCATGCGTGCCTTAGATCCGCTAACCGACCCGGTCTTCACCCCTGATTCGGCTCCTTTCATACGTAGCCCAAAGTCACGATTCTGGTCCAATTTCTGATTTGAGCGCACGGGCACTTTGTCTTTAGAGGTTTGTTGGACTTTATTTGATTGGCTCAATTTTTCTCTTCTTTTACCGCTGACTTTGGTCCAGCCAGCCTCATTTTCCAAATGCTGGGACCCCACTTCTTTCGCATGCAACATATCATCTAATTCCTCCCCAATTTCTGCAACTATCACTGACTCTTTGGGATTGCATCCAAATTCAAAAATTTTTTCTTTTGAGGCTTCCTGTGGCTGCACCACCCGGGCTGCCGTCTCGGTCACTGATGTTTTCTTTCGATCCACCCTTTCCGACTCTATTGGGGTCATTCTGCAGTCAGTTGCTGGATGCCCGAAACAATTGCACTTGTCACAAATAAGGTGTAAGCATTCATACTCCACCTTATATTCAAACTCATCGACAATCACACTACGGACCACCGGCAAACCAAGATTAATTTGCATGCAAGCCCGAGCAAATTTTTCCCTCTCCGCCAACTTAGTAGCCAAATCCACCTTGACTGGTCTCCCCACAGCAGAAGCAATTCTCATCATGACTTTATCCTGATAGTACCATATGCTCAAATCAGAGATTCGAATCCAAATCATAGTCTCCCTGATAGTGTCCTCACAAGGTTTAAAATCCGGTGTCCATGGCTTGACCGCAATATAGTGACCGTGGCCCCCTAGTAAAACCTTCTCTCGATCGTCCATGCGATCAAATTTAACGAGGAAGTAACCAAAACCCACATCCAAGATTCAATTTGTGAAACATGGCCGTGTAACTAAGGTTTTTTCCAAGAACCTTAATCACAATTGCTTCCTTGTATGGTTCAGAAAGGATGTTCCTAGCCTCTTCGGAGAAGCAAACTCTTGGAGGCATAGGATCTCCTTGTTTTCCAGTGACCACTGCCATGGAATCCTCATCTAGAGCTTCAGCCCGATTTATCCATGTGGCTACCGTAGAACCAATAACCTTGTCACAGAACGAAATCTTGGAAGTTACCCTAGAACTAAGGTCGCCCTTACTTGATCCCTCCTTTACACCTGATGCAAACCCTCCCACGCTCTCCCCCTTATCTCTTTTGATGGCATGGCCATCTTCTTCACCGTGTTTCACCCTCAAACGCTCTCTCCCGCTCTCTGAGTACGGAGTACGTACTTTTTCTCTGCTAGGGTTTTTTTTTTCGTTTCTATGATATGACAAAAAAAAATGAAGAGTTTGAACTTTTAAAAAATACAAACACCTTTTCGAAAAGTTTTATCAAACCAAGCCTTAGTTATTATTGTGCACTATAAATACCTAAATAAAAAAATATATTAGTTAAATTAAGTTTTCAGTTTTTATTTTAATTTAATAGAAAAATTAAATTGGAAATTAAGAATGCTAAAGGATCAATATTTTTAATGTAAAAAGAAAAAAGAAAAATTTCTATTTGAATTATTTATGTTTTAATTAAATATCTTGCTTACTTTTTTAATTGATTTTTAGTTTTTTACTCCGTTGATTTCCTTCTAAAAATGTGAAATAGAAGTCATGAAGTAGAGAAGGAAAGGAATTCAAAACAAAGAAATCAATTCCAATTTGTTTGTACTTAAAAATTGAAATAGAAATCCTTACCTTTTTCCAACAATAAAATCGTTACTTCTTTTACAATTTGTACTATGTTATATAATTTTTCTTAGGATAAAAAATAATGTCACCGAAAAGGAGTTTCTATAAGTTATTTTAATTTTTTTTCATATCTTTACTACTCCGCCTAATAGCTAATAGACTAAAAAAATTAATGAACAAAATATAAATGATTTTTATCCAATAACAGAAAAAAATATACATAAAAAAATTTAATCATTTATGATTTTTTTTTCAAAAACCAAGAGAATATTTTATTTCAACACTTATGATTAATGTTTCACAAACATGACTATGAATAATATTAGCCTCAACCAATTTGCACAAAATCGATTTCCGTAGGGAACCAATTAAGGAGGCAACCAATTAATTGAAAAAATAAGTTCATTACAAAAAAAAAATTCACAATCTTAATTTTTTTAAATTTTAAAATTAAAAATAAAAAGAAATTGATTGAATTGGCTGATATTTTAGTTGATTCCTTAAACTTTTTTACACAAAATATAAAATTTTTATGAGCCAATTACTATCTTATGAAATCTGAATTGTATTTGAGAGTTTTTAATGACAGTTTTTTATTCATACTCACATAAAAGTGAACAAAAAAATATATATTTTTTCTAAATTCTTCACTTTTTTTATTCCTTTGTTAGTTTTTCTCTCCCTTTTTGTTTGCTTTTTTATTTGATGTTTCACTTTTTTTTCTTTTTTTTTCTTCTGCAAATATGCACATACCAAAAGATTAAAAGATCTTCTATCTTGAGTTTTAATCTCTTCTTAAACCTTGACATGTGTAATTGAATATGAACTTGTTTCAGTTGTTTGATTCAACAACTTTGAATTTTCGGGCTTCGAAAAATTTCAGTAATAACTACAAACATTAAAAAATAATCGCATGTTAAAAGGACAAATGAACGCACAAAAAAAATACTGATATAATATAATTGCATTTAGTTACTGAAAGGTAAGAACACAATTTTTTTTTGATAAATAAAGAGTTTAACACAATACAATGGAACAATTAAAGGCTTAAAGCAGATAATTAAAATAACCAACTTAAAATTAACATGATAACACAAAGAAAAAATCTCATGTTATCTCTACCATAGCCATCAATAACTAAAAAATCCACACTTTTAATGAATTAGATTGAAAAATATAATAAAATTGATCTTGATTAGTGAATTAGATGAAGAACACAATAAATTACTAACTATAATTTTCTTGATCAAATAGAAGAAACAGTACAAACTGAATTTTTTCGCTATATAAGAGTGTGGCGGTTAGTTAGTTAGCTTAATCTTTGAAGAGAGAAAAAGAAGCATTGAGATACTGTTAGTTTTAGGAAACTATTTCTAACAATAAAAAATCTTAATATTTATGATTATTAATATTATAAGAACATAATTTAAAACATACCTTTGAATTATAGCTATTTTTTGATGTCAGAATCTGCTTCTAATTCGTGAATTTAAAGGTTATGAATGCAGTTTTATGTTTTCACTGTTCCTAATAATTTTTATGTGATAGACAATTTATAATCTTCTAATCATTTAAACTATTAGACAGCTTCTGAATATTTTTAGATATTTTTTTTTTCTCTCTTCCTTTCTTGGATTCTTTCACTCTCTCGTTTTTTTTTTCCCAATATTTTTAGATGTTTTTTCTTCTCTCTTTCTTCTATTTTTTTTTTTCACTTTCTTGCTTCCGCTACTCCCAATAACCTTTGTGTGATGAGTGATGACATTTGTAAATACAATGCTCTGATCAACTGAGTTATTAGACAACCTCTCAATTTTTTTAGATGTTTTCCTTTTTTTTTCTTTTTTTTTATTTTTTGGTTCATGGCACAGAAAAAATCAAAATCTTTTATTTTTTAGAGAATTTTTTGTCATATTTCTCTTTTAAAAATTCGTAATTTTTATATTTCAATTTTAAAGAAAGAAAAAAGAGATATTCTTTGTTTTTATTATTTAAAATTCTCACTAAGTTTATTTTTTTATTGAGTAATAGCCATCATATTTAATTGATTAATTTACTATAATTATAATTAATTTCATTAATTATATAGATCACATTATTATTTTAATAAAATAAATTACAGATAGAAGTTGAAAAGGGTAAGAAGAGTGGAATTAGAAGAGGACGGTTGTTATTAGTAACAATTGAATCGGAGTTAAATAATAATACTATAGCAATTTCGAAGTCAAAGAAAGTTATTACTTATTATTTAATTGAATTTGGAATATTTCCCTAAAAACCAAAGTAAGTGCCATTGTGCCAACATAGATGTTTAATTGTCTGTTTTACTGTAATTAATAATTAATTTCCGATTTTTTTTTCCACATAGAAATCCTTCACGGCTTCACCTCAAATTGAGGAGTAGTCTTAGCTAGTCTTCAATTGCTTGGACTTCTGGACTTGGATACTTGTATAGCTCCTTTTTTTTCCTTTAAAATTAAAAAATGTAAATATATATCCAGGATAATAGACTATTTATTTATTAAATTGAATAAAAACTTTTTAACAAATGATATCTAAACAATATCTAAAACGTAAACAAAAAGGTACTTTTTCATTGAGAAATTTATCAGATCTTAATTCTGATTTAATTAGATAACATAGGTATGAAGAGAATTTTTTTTGTCATCACTTTAAAAATTACAAAAAATTTAGTTACCATCGTGCGTCCAGGATAAATATGTGAATAAAAAACGGAATATTTTGTTAAAAAAAAATTTTTTCAGTTTTTTTTCAATTGCACAAAAAGTTTAAAATAAAAAATGCTAAAGAACCAGTATTTTTTATGTAAAAAGAAAAAGAGTTGATTAAAACGTAAAACAAAAATAAAAAAAAATTATTGGTCATGTAGCTTTTTATATCATACATAAAATTTATCTATAAATTTACCCATGCACTCAATTTAGTTTTTTCTTTTCTCATAGTTTTTAGTGAAAAATATTAATGCTCTTATATTTATCTCTTACTTAAATTAATACTAGCACACATTTTTTTCTATATATATATACTAAACGTGTTAGTCTTTTAATTATTTTGAAGTGACTAATAAATTATTCTATACATAAAATAAAATTCGAATACTGACATTGCTTAAACGAATGAGGAAGACCAACTTAAATTAGTTTTTTCAAGGGTCAGATTTTCTTTTTTCTTTTACAGAACTAATGGAATATGGGCTTATAAGCCCAAATAAAACCCTGTTGTAAAGTTATTATGGCAAAAAATACTTGACATACCAGAGTAGACCGAAGAACATTGAGGCCCATTAGGCCCAATTCACAGACGGTGGAGGCGCCGAGCGAGTGTAGACACTGTCAGCTCCTTCCTGAGCTCCGTGGAGAGAGAGAGAGAGAGAGAGAGAGAGAGATGGCGAGATTGCGAAGACTGTGGGAAGCTTCGGTCACTGCAACTAAGCGAGGTATTTTCTTCCATTTTCACCTTTTTCTCACTGTTCTGATCACTGCTAATTTACTTAGGGTTCAGATGAATATGATTATTTTGATGTTGATGTTGATTATTATTCATTTGCTCTGCTTGTGTTTGCAAAAATGATTTGGAACTAAACCTGAAAAGCGTTGTCTGGTAATTTGGATGAAATGATGCCTCCGCCGGAGAGATTCATCTTCAATTTCGGCTCCAAGAAGGAGTTATCCAAGTGGCATTTGTACTCTGATTCTGAATTCGGAGGTAACAACCGAAAATTTTGTTATTGCTGCTGATTCTGATATGAATGATGCAAAGCTGGAGTTTTATTTTTGAATGTTTGATTGATTTGTTGTTGCTGCTGCATAGGGTTGTCATCTGCTTCTCTCGAGATAGCTGATTCTGAACATGGAGTAGCTACTGGGATCTTCTCTGGTAACCTTTCTTTGGATGTCACTGAGGGTGCTAAATGGAGCATTGCTCGTGGCGGTTTCTGTGGAATGCGCTCCAAAAAGGTTGCTTAATTTAACTTTTGGAATGAATAGTTTAGGAATAGGAATTATTGTTCTAAGTAGCTATTGCTGTTCTAGGAATTATTGCTCTTTTATCTTTCATATTTTGTTGCTAATGGGATTTCCAAGTAGAGTGAGCTTTGGAATAACGATAGGGTTTCTGCCTTGTGAGTTGGAGGGTCATGGATTCAAATCATTGATTTAGTTACATGATCAGCTGCCTAAATATGTGTTTTTAAATGTTAAATAAATTATTTCTCCTTGATTCTTTGTAAATTTGCAGTTTGGTGGCTTCATTGATTTGGAATCATATGATACTATTGCAATGAAACTTAGAGGGGATGGCAGATGTTATATATCTACTGTGAGTGCCTTTTTGTTTTGTCAATTCTCAATGCTGAAACACTGTGGTGTCAATTCTGGAGGATTTAATTTCTGGGTGGTCTTGCAACTATCATAAATAGTTTGGTTTTGGTGCAGATTTACACGGAGAATTGGGTCAATTCACCTGCACAGATGGAAGATAACTCATGGCAAGCTTTTGTTTATGTGCCCAAAGGCAATTGGTATGTTTTAAAGGTAAGTTCCATTTCCATCTGACCGCTATAAGTTACAACCTAATGTGCCGTATGGTGGACTAGGGTGGGGTAACTACGATATGTAGTAAGTCTTCTCAAATAATTTGAGTGATCTGTGAGGCTCTGACTATTTTTCAGTCATGGGCATGTTTGTTATGCTTAATTAATTTGTAAAAATGACTTATCAGGTGTAGGTTTTAATCCGGGATAGTTTGCTTTTTTGCTTTTTTATAAAAATGTGAAATGTCTGAAGCATAGAGTCTGCAAGTTGGAAAGACCCTGAGGCATTCTTGGAGCTAAATTCTTTGCGTAAAAAATTGATGTCTACTCATTTCTTCTGAATCTATCTATAGTCTTAAAACTTCTTTTGTTACTTTTATTTGGATATTCCTTCATGAATTCGGCACCTTTCATGAGTTGATGATTAGAGACCAGAGTGTCACTCATGTTAGCTAGTGAACCAGATCTGATCAATGTTGTTTACTATGGATTATAGAATGACTTGTTGCTAGGTTGGTCCTTGTTGCTTTTCTATGAATGTGAATGCAAAGTGCTGGTAATGTGACTTGTAGGGCTGGAAGTGAGTCAAGCCAGTTCATGAGTTAGCTCGAGCTCGACTCATCAATAGCTCGATAAGCTGAACTCGTGAGCTGAGTTTGAGCTTAAAATTGGCTCATAAATTAAATGAGTCGAGCTTGAGCTTGGATAAACTCAACTCATTAGCTCGTGAGTTGACTCGATTATATATATATAATATTAATAGTTTAGATTAAAGGCATATAGGATATGCATATATATATATATATATATATATATATATATATATATATATTAATGTTCTTAATTATTTAAAATTTTATAATCATTTTTATATATAATTTTGATGTAGGATATAAATAAAATATTTATAATTGATAGATAAATAATATATAAAATTTATTTTTTAAAAATATTTTTAATTTTTAATATATATAAGTTATAATTTATTGATATAAAATTATAGATTATATTCCTATTATTTGAGCCAGCTCGTGAGCTCGAGCCAACTCATGAGCTTTCGTTGAACCGAGTTTGAACTTACGAAATAGGCTCAATTGTTAATGAGTCGAGTCATGAGCCAAGCTTAATTTTCATGAGCCAAGCTTGAGCTTGGTCTAGTTTGGCTCACTTCCAGCCCTAGTGACTTGTAACAATATAAATACTTGCACATTTGGTTGTATTTGTTTTCTATTGTGAATTTCAACACCTCAGGTATATGCTTAGGAATTTCATTTGATTGCACAGATTCCTCTAGCTCGGTATTTACCGACTTGGAGAGGCAATGTTATAGATGCGGAAATTGAGATGAATCCGTCTCGTGTTCTTGGCATGTCTTTGTCTGTCAATGCTGAGGGTGGTGCTGGTATAGAAGGCACTATATCTGGACCAGGTGATTTCAGAGTTGAACTTGAATGGATTAAGGCCTTGAGAACACAATGAGGTATATGGGTTATTGTCTTCCAGATAAAGATAGAAAAATTCTGATCTATTAGGATGATGAATTCTGACCTTGTTTCATAATACCAGTGTATCTTTTATGTTTGATAAAGGAAAAAGTTTATTCCGCTGTCAATGCTCTTCTAATATTACAGTTTGTCCAATAATGGTTTCATATTCACTTGAAAGCATCTTTAGGGAACAGAATTTGTTGTTTTTATCATATTCATCATATTCTCATTATTTTACCTTGTTAAATATTATTTCATTATTCTGCCAAACCTGAGATTCTTGGTTCAGTTTCTAGTTGAGTTGCAGCTCAATATATCCCTTGCAAAAATCCTCCATATAAACAAACTAGTTAATTTAGAAAGTCAAACTAAAGATAGGGGAAAAAAGGGGAAGGTTTCATTATGTGGATTTCATGAAAATAATAAAATAATGCAATACTTCTTATTCTTAGTGCACGAAGGATACCGTATGGAAGAGGGTTGATATGTAAAAGAGAAAAATGGTGTAAGAGAGTGGTTATTAAGGAGGCATATGGTGAGAATATTTTAACGGGTACTTAGAAGATTGAAATTTTCAAAACCAAAGAGATTTTCTGTTGTCAATTGATTAGAAGGCTAGTTTTGGTGATTGTTTGAAAATTGAAATATAGAAATACTGAGAAACATAAATTTATTTGGAAATTAAGAGTATGCACAATGTATGTTTAGGGACAAAAATATATCCAATTTTTTGTTCACCCAAAAACTAAGAACAATGTAGGCAGAAATGTAAGCATAATTTTTCTGTCTAATCTCTCTATAAAAATACAAATATTTAGTAAACAATCTAATTTTATGTTTACTGATTGAAGCAGCATTTCTACAACTGCATATCCTTTTTATGTTGAAATGAAACAATGGCCAGATTTAAATTACATCTTTTCATATCATTTGATATATAGTTTTGCTCCAAATCCACATGATACCGAGGATAGATTGTGACAATACCTGTGCTAAAGTGCTAATTACAAAAAATGGAAAACTTGTTCACATACTTGATATTCTTCAGCCCTTCCATGATAAAAGCTCTTAGCTCCACAATATGATAGGAACTCTGAACTCTCCTGATCCTCCATAGTACTTTTGCTACCACCAAGAGTGGATATCATTTTTAGGTCACCGTCTCTTCTCAATTTGCCTTTCAATGGCTTCTTGGTGATTATGCTAGCAAAGTCCAGTGGAGCACAACTTGTCTCTTCACTATCTTCACCTCGGTTTGAGCACTCTGCTTCGTCAGGATTGATCTTTGGACGATCTTTTATATGAACCACAAATTAGATTGATACTAGTTGCAGGAATTCATATGCTCAGGAAGGTGAAAATGCAATAAAACAAAATCTTGGAAGAAAGTAGCAAGTGTGATGTTAACTATAGTTAAACAACTCAAATAGGGTTGACTCACTGTTAGGATTTTTTATTTACAAGACTTGAATCAAAACTTCACTTAAAAAGCGAACTCAGTGTTATTAAGAACTAGTATCACGATTCACGAAAGATATAGAACTATCCTAGTACTTACAAAATGGTTCATCTGGTGTACTTTCTGGTACACTGTCTGGCATGCTGACTGGTATGCTATCATGGGTGTGATCTTGATTATTTTGATGGAGAGCAGGTCGTCCTCTTAAATGCATAATCCTATTGTGACGCCTTATTCTTGATATACCACAAGAAAGTTTATTGAGGAAATAATCTCCATCATTTTTCATCTTCCTGTGATCCATGTGCATGTGGTAAATTAAGAGCTTGTAATTAGATAGTGGTAAGTTACACTAACCTCTACTATGGTTAGGCTATATTATGCATGAACTCCTCTATTTGTAAGAGCACTTCACTAATCTTCTCTAACAATTAAGTTAAATAATACCTGGTACCTAATATTTTATAAAATTTGACATTAACCTCCATTATAAACATGACACCAACCTTTCTAGAGGTAAGATTAGTGTAGGCATCACCTAATCTGATTACACTTGCATGATTTCATCTGACCTATATTCTAAAGTCATTTTATGCTGCTACAGCATAAGAATGCAGCCAATTGTAAGAGTACAATTTAGTAGAAAGATATGCTTGAACATAAGGGCACCTGAGTTAGAGGTTTCTAATATTTATTTAGAGATGTTGCAACAATATTCAGATGAAATGATTCAGAAGAAATATATCATTGTTGCACATGAATGTCTTGCCAGGAGAAGGAAGAGAATTCTGATTACAAATCAAATTTAATTTCATCTAACCTGTCTAATATCAACCATGTTGCGTTCATCTTCTTGGAAATTTTCAGAGCAACATCCCTAGGTGAAGTTCCTATAGCTACTTCTATGTTAAACTCAACCTGAAACATTATAACGTGATGTGTAATAAGCAGTAGAAATTGTATTAAAAAAATGTGACATTACAGATTTATATTTTTCTTATCTACTTCTCTGATGAGATTATCTGTTGCTTTCTGCAATCACTAAATGATTTTCATCCTTCGTTGCTAGTCATGAAATGGTAATTATTGTGGTTGATGTATAATGTTGACGACTTTATTATGCCTTAAATAGAAGCAACAGAGTGACCTAAATCCTCTGCTTCTTACTATTAAAGATTGTACCTTCTTTTGATTCGATCTGTAAGATTTTGCATGAGCACTCTATTTTTCTGCCGGCAAGCAGTACAAGTGTGCTGTCTAATTTCTATTAGTGCCCAGAACCACAAGTCATAACCATTAAATTGTGAACACTAATGAGTTTGTGCTAATGTCAGAGGTAGAGGAAATCTTTATTACTCCAATCTGTTTCGAAATAACTGTCAATTTGGACAAAAGTGGTACATTAGAAAACGAATGCATTTAGACAACAAAAGATTGTCTAGATACATCAATTGTTGGAATAGTAACATAAATTAGATGCATAGTGCTAATATTATTTGCCATCTTCTGCTTTGAATTTGAATATTGTTCACTACACATGTTAGGAGGATGAACTTTACTACTGCAAAGAAATTTCTCTATCTCTTGGTTGCACACACTAAGGAATTGAGCTTGCTAGAAATTGCAACTTCTGTTTTGTAAAGTCATGCCATAGAAAAACCAGAGGAACATGAAAATTTTGAGGCTAAAGTTCTCAAAAATCACTTTCATTGATCATCTCTTTTAGACACTGTACGATATTAGTGGGTAATAATACCATTTGTCATACAAACACTTTGTTGATTCAAACAATGTTACTTATTTAGTTTAAGTAAGGTCTCAAGTTCATATTATGAGGATGACAAATAAACTAGTGTTAGGAGAGTTCTAATGATTCCACCTGACTTGAGTCAAATTAGTTGCAATCTAGTTACTCCAAAATATAGGTGTTGGTGGTTTATACCAAAAGGGAAACCAATATATTTGGGTGGGGACTTTTGATAAGTATTGAAGTTACCTTTTTTGATTGATAAAGGTTGAAAATCTTAATAAGTCCCTCATCTTTTAAATACTTTTTCTTCTTGTTATTAACTTCTTCTTCAATCACCCTTTGATTTGCTCCAATCATATTATTACTGTCCACCCTGCTTTTGTAACCCACTGCCAAAATAACAAGAAAAAGTATGAAAATTCTAACACAATTAACATAACTGATTGATGAAATTAATATGCCGTAAACAAGGTTTACAGTGGTTATTATATACATTTGTTTTCTTTATCTGTTTGAATACATTGATCTAAAGATGTGTAAAGCAGGTGAAATTGATAAAAGTGAATTTCTAAGAAGTTTCTACAATTCATGGAAGATCACTTACTTGGAGTGATAACTTCATGCAAGACTATAGCTAAGGTGAGCTTATCTCTTGCCCTGAGTAAGAAACTATTTAGAGCCCATTCAAAAATTCTCAAATTCACTTCTCTAGTTGAATCTTGGATAACTACTATACTCTGAGGTTCCATGGCAGAAAAAAACTTAGTATACTAAGGAGCACAAACATGAAAAAAAAAAGAACCCTACTAAGAATATATATGTCAATAATATGGCAATTATGTGAATCAAGTTTTTGTTTTCTAACATGTTCCAAAAAAGGACATTGACCCTAACGGGTATCCTATGTAGGGAACTTGGTATATCTTCTTCACGTTGCCACTTAATATTTATGATGGGTTTTTCAAGTGTCTTTGTTAAAAAACTCTTGTGTTGACAAATTCTAAGCACCTTTCCCTCTATATCATAGTCATGGTCCCTATTGATTGTCATACAAATTAGACAAGAAATTTTGGTTGAGCCATCGATGCAAACGAATCATTTCTTGGTTAACTAACAAAACTACTAAGCTTTCTTAGTATTTGATGTGTTGCTAAAAAGTTCAGCATCCAATAACGTTTGATTTGGTCCTAAGAAGTAAGACAGAAAGGACAAAGACACTGAAATAGTAAAAATGTCTCTCTAGCAATTTTATTAACTTCAACTCGTAGTAATTATTCTTATTTATTATTGTTATCCAACAGAAAAAGTGGTGGTTATAAGATTCTTATTAGCTCAATGAATGTTTGGAGTTGAAAACGCATAATGAATGTATGATTACGATAGGAAGCAGCTAAAGGAAGAATTTTCCTAAGCCTTGTTGAGTGTTATCTAGAAACTAAAATGAAAGAAGAGACACTTGGTATATCATTAAAAATTTTTTGAAAGAGAAATCTGGCTACAGTGGAGACATATGTTTGAATGAAATTAATAAATTATACTATAATTAATTAAATAATTGTTTATAAAAGTATCGCTGCCTAAGGCTGAAATACAATTAGAAAAGAACAACTCGAAGTGATGTTTATCTTCTCTAAGAATTTCGCAGGAAATTGAAATGAGATGTAAACAAGTAGGGCTGGCAAAAGGAGGATAACTAGTCACAAAATTATTTTTATTAGTTCTGAATTTAAAATTATGAACAATTTTATTTTTGCTTTTAATTACACTTTGTGATTCAATTTTTTTTAAATGTCCAATATGAACTAGACGGGAACCGAGATATGTAATTTCGAAAACTAATGGAAATGTTTTTAAAAGTTTAAAACAAATTTGAATTATAATTATAATTTTAATGTCGAAATTAAACTTTTTGTTTTTAGGTGAACCGAAATTAAAGCCTTTTTTTGGGTATTAAACCAAAATTAAAGCTTTACTAGATCAGTATTCAATATATTTATTTTCTTTTCTTTATCAACAAAGTCCATTTTTTATTCCACAAGAAAGCATGCGGGTACTGTGTACCATCTTTGGTTACAAACTTACAATAATGGCCCATTGTATAAGCTAGCATATCAAAGTCAAAGGTGATCCAAATTAAATTGGGTTGGTCTAGTAGTTAGCTTATTAGTCCATATAAGTAAGTGTCGGGGTATTCTGTCGTGTACATGCACTAATTCATTGGCCAACGACAAATTCTTAAATGGAGTTCAGTACTCCAGTGGATTAGTCTTTGACTTGCCGGATCGAGGGATATCGTAGAAACAAAAAAAATATCAAAGGTGATCCAAGCTGGAAAACTGAGTTTAAGACTCATATGGAGCCCATCACTCTCCATTCCCGGTCTATTAAGTAATGACCTAAGTAAAATATTGATATTGGGCCATTATACTCTCTCACTGGCCCAAAAGGCATTGACCTTTAGGGATGGTACTGGAAAATTATAAGAATGGGTCGCTCTAAGAAAGTAAGAATATTCCCTTATCAAAACGGGTCTACAAAATAGAAGTATCACACCGTTTTACTTAGGCCCAACATTTTTGTTGACACATCGATCCAGATACAAAATTATCAAAAGTGTCGGGGGTTCGAATCCCGCCTTGTGCATGCAGCAACCCATTGGCCAGCGGCAAACCCTTAAATGGAGCTCAGTACCGCGGCGGATTAGTCCTTGACCTGTCGGGTTGGAGGATACCGTGGGAAACCAAAAAAAAAATCTAAAAAATTTCATATTCACACATCAAAATACATCTATAAAAAAAAATATCCATATTCTTGTAAAACATGTTTTATTTCCTCTTTTTTTTTTGGTTCCCACGGTATCCCCCAACCCGACAAGTCAAGGACTAATCCGTCGCGGTACTGAGCTCTATTTAAGGGTTTGCCGCTGGCCAATGGGTTGCTGCATGCACAAGGCGGGATTCGAACTCCCGACACTTGCTTAAGCGGACTAGTGAGCTAACCACTAGACCAACCCAACTTGGTTTTTATTTCCTCTTTTTATTTGATGTAAAAGTAAGAATATTCCCTTCTCAAAATCCGCGTCCACAAAATAGAAGTATCTACATCGTCTTAGTTAGGCCCAACATTTTTGTTGGCACATCCATCTAGATACATGTTCATACCCTGACCCAACGATAAGGCCCAGGTCCCAACAAAAGGCCCAACCCAAAAAGGTTGAGCTTCGCCTTGTACCGACCTCTTCCCTATGAAGTCGGTCCCTATTACGACTAACCCTAAAGAAGTCGGGGACGAAGATTAGCTGGCAGATAATCACTCATTCAAATGAGTAACTGTCCCTAAAATCTCTCTACCCACTTCTAGGAGCCATATCTCAACCTCCCTAAGATAAAGGAACAGTTATCCACCTTAAAAGGCGGAACTACTTCAGCGGTGGTTATTGGTTCACCATTATAAATACACTGACATTCCTCAGGTATCACTAAGTCCCAATACTCTCTAAAACTGCTTAACCCCATGCTAACTTAGGCATCGGAGTGTCTTTACAGGTACCACCCCCCATTCTCTCTCACACACAAGTCGGAAGGAGGCTCCCAGACGTAAACCAAGTCGGAGACCACCCTCCTCTAGCGCTTGGGCCTCACAAACAAGCCCAACCACCGTCCGGTTCTAGGTAAGCCCCAGAACATTGGCGCCGTTGCCGGGGAACCGAGAGGTCAACCAGTGATGGCGGACAGATCCCCCGAAGAGGGTCATGTGGAATCAGATTCTGAACAAGAGAATCTGGACACCGGAAACAATGACACAGACTTGACCCTTCACCAGGAAACCAACGATCAGCACAGAGAAGGTACCTCCGGAGTCAAAAATCCAAAGGCGAATTCTTCAGAAGGGCGCGACTCGGAGAAAGATGGACCATCCCACGCAACTGAACTCATGGGATTAGTCCACGTCCACCAAAGTCGCTTGGAACAGTTAGAACAGGAACGGGAGCGACAAAGGAAAACTGAGAAGAACCTAAAAGAGGAGATGGAACGATGAAAAGAGTCAGAAAGAAAACTCTTGAAGTTGGAATCCTCCCTCAAAGGCCGGAACTCCCGCGACGAACGAGAAGAGCCGCCCATAGGAGGGGAGGACCCTTTCAGCGAGGACATCATGAGGGCAAAAGTTCCAAGGAACTTCAAAAGCCCCGATATGGACCTCTATGACGGAACCACGGATCCAAAGCATCACGTAAGCAATTTCAAAAGTCGGATGTACCTGACTGATGCTTCCGACGCTACGCGATGCAAAGCTTTCCCGACTACCCTATCGAAAGCAGCGATGAAGTGGTTCGACAGCCTCCCTCCGAGGTCGGTCACCAGTTTTGAAGACCTCTCAAGGAAGTTTTTGATGAGGTTCTCTATCCAGAAAGACAAAGTGAAACATGCGCCAAGCCTCCTGGGAATAAAACAGGAGGTCAGAGAATCCTTACGAGCCTATATGGAAAGGTTCAACAAAGCATGTTTAGAGATCCAAGACCTGCCCACCGAGGCAGTCATAATGGGGTTAGTCAATGGGGTTAGAGAAGGTCCCTTCTCACAGTCCATATCCAAAAGACACCCCATCTCTTTAAGTGATGTACAGGAAAGAGCTGAAAGGTACATCAACATGGAGGAGAATGCTAAGCTGAGAGATCCGAGTTGGCGACCCGGACACCTTCCCTCAACAAAAGAGAGGGAGGGGGAGCCCAGGAAAAAGGAAGAACTCGGCCTCGATAGACCAAGGAAATATCACTCTTATACTCCTCTAAAGGTTTCTATAGTGGATGTATATAGAGAAATTTGCAATACCGAAAGGCTGCCACCTCCCAGACCCATTAAAAATAAAAAAGGGGGGAGTCACAGCGACTACTACGAGTACCATAAAATATATGGTCACTCCACAAATGACTGTTACGACCTTAAAAATGTGATAGAAAAACTGGCTAGAGAAGGTCGGCTTGACAGATATCTCATAGAAAGGTCGGACAGTCATGGGAAGAGAAAGCGAGACGATATGGATAGAAGAGACCCACCACCACAGACTCCGGAGAGACATATCCATATGATCTTAGGAGGGTTTGCGGGAGGGGGACTCACCAAATCCTCTCGTAAAAGGCATCTCAAGAGAGTCTACCAGGTCGGAGGAGAATCATCCGACCTCCCTACCATTTCATTCACAAAAGAAGATGGGTAAGGAATAATTCCTGGACACGATGATCCAGTGGTAATAACTATGATCCTAGCAAATGCCCATCTCCACAGAACCCTAGTAGACCAAGGAAGCTCAGCGGACATCCTTTTTAAGCCCGCTTTTGACAAACTAGGGTTGGAGGAGAAAGAATTAAGAGCTTACCCCGACACCTTATACGGATTAGGCGACACGCCAATAAAGCCACTGGGATTTTTGCCCCTCCACACCACTTTTGGAGAAGGGGAAAAATCAAAAACTCTGAGTATAGACTTCATAGTCATCGATGTAGGGTCAGCATATAATGCTTTAATCGGCAGAGCTACCCTTAATCGACTCGGAGCGATGGTATCCACTCCCCACCTTTGTATGAAATTCCCGACCCCAGCGGGGATAGCAACGGTAAGGGGAGATCATAAATTGGCAAGGAAATGCTACAATGAAAGCCTAAACCTGAGAGAAAAAGGCAGAGAGATTCACACAATAGAACTCAGTGGCGCAAGGGCTAGAGAAGAGCTGCGACCACAGCCGGGAGGAAAAACCGAGGAGATACAGGTAGGCGAAGAGGAAGGAAAAAATACTCACATAGGAGCCAACCTAGGAGAAACCCTAAAACAAGGGTTGACTAAGCTTCTAAGAGATAACTCCGATCTCTTTGCTTGGAAGGCCTTCGACATGCCCAGGATAGACCCCAAGCTCATGTCCCACAAACTCTTGGTCTACCCGGTGTCCCGACCCATGCAACAAAGAAGGCGCAAGCTCGGCCCAGAACGAGCCTTAGTAGTAGAAGAGCAAGTACAGACGCTCCTAGAAGCCGGCCTCATCAGAGAAGTCAAGTACCCAACATGGTTAGCCAATGTGGTGCTAGTCAAAAAACAAAATGACAAATGGAGAATGTGTGTCGACTATACCGACTTAAATAAGGCCTGTCCTAAGGACCCTTATCCACTACCAAGTACTGATACCCTAGTAGACTCCAGCTCGGGGTATCAATACTTGTCATTCATGGACGCTTACTCGGGGTATAACCAAATCCCGATGTATGAGCCAGACCAGGAAAAGACATCCTTCATCACGCCCAGAGCAAATTTTTGCTATGTGGTCATGCCATTTGGATTAAAAAATACAGGGGCCACATACCAAAGGCTGATGAACAAAGTGTTTGCTCCCCACCTTGGGAGCCTAATGGAAGTATACGTCGACGACATGCTGGTGAAAACCAAGAAAGAAGTCGACCTCTTATTAGACCTCTCGCGAGTCTTTGACACCATAAGGTTACGGGATGAGACTGAATCCCGCAAAGTATGCCTTCGCGGTAGAGGCGGGAAAATTTCTAGGGTTCATGCTGACACAAAAAGGGATTGAAGCCAATCCCAATAAATGTAGAGCTATCCTGGAAATGAAAAGCCCGACCTGTTTAAGAGAGGTCCAGCAGCTAAATGGCTGACTCGCAGTCCTCTCTAGATTCTTGGCAGGATCAGCACTAAAATCCCTTCCATTATTCTCCTTATTGAGAAAGGAATGTCAATTTGAATGGACTCCTGAATGCGAGGAGGCATTTCAAGAGTTCAAAAGATTCTTGAGCCAACCTCCGATTCTGACCCGACCTATAGCTGGAGAAGACCTCGTCCTATATTTATCTGTAGCAGACAAGGCTGTCGCGTCAGCCCTGATAAGAGAAGACGAGGTCGGCCAGCATCCAGTGTATTTCATCAGCAAAGTTCTACAAGGACCCGAGCTAAGATACCACAAACTAGAGAAGTTTGCCTACTCCTTAGTAGTAGCCTCACGAAGGCTACGACCTTACTTTCAAGCTCATACAGTAAGAGTCCGCACGAACCAACCCATGAAGCAAATCCTCTAAAAAACGGATGTCGCAGGGAGAATGGTTCAATGGGCAATAGAGCTCTCCGAGTTCGACTTGAGGTATGAAACTCGGACGGCGATTAAAGCCCAGTGCCTCACCGACTTCATCGCAGAATACACAGGAGATCAAGAGGAAAAGCCAACTACATTGGAACTCTATGTAGATGGATCCTCAAATAAAACAGGAAGCGGTGCAGGCATAATATTGCTGGATGAAAGAGGAACCCAAATAGAGGTTTCCCTCAAATTTGAATTCCCAGCTTCAAATAATCAGGCCGAGTATGAAGCCCTGATTGCTGGATTGAAGCTGGCAGAGAAAGTCGGTGCTGTAAAGGTGATGATATACAACGACTCACAAGTGGTGACCTCCCAGATAAGTGGAGAGTATCAGGCAAAGGACCCGAATATGAAGAGGTACTTGGAAAAAACTCTGGAACACCTTGGACGCTTTGCGGAAACCGAGGTCAAACACATAACTCGGGATCTGAATAGCAGAGCAGACGCCCTATCCAAGCTAGCAAGTACCAAGCCAGGAGAGAATAATAGAAACCTGGTCCAGGAAACCCACCAGGAACCCTCCGTGGTAAAAGAAGACAAACAAGAGGTCCTTGAGGTAGCCGGTTCAAACCTCGGATGGATGAACCCCTTGGTCGAATACATGAAATTCGACATCCTTCCCAAAGAGGAAAAAGAGGCCAACAAAATCCGGAGGGAAGCACAACATTACACTTTGGTGAGAAATATTCTCTACAGAAGGGGGATATCAACACCATTGTTAAAGTGCGTACCGACCTCAAGAACTACCGAGGTGTTAGAGGAAGTTCACAGTGGGATTTGCGGAAATCATCTCGGAGCAAGATCACTAGCCAGGAAAGTGATCCGAGCTGGATTCTACTAGCCGACCTTGCAGAAAGATGCCACAGAATTTGTGAAAAAGTGTCAACCATGTCAGATGCATGCAAATTTCCATGTGGCTCCCCCGGAAGAGCTCATCAGTATCACTTCTCCATGGCCCTTTGCAAAATGGGGAATGGATTTGTTAGGTCCTTTTCCATAAGCGCCAGGACAAGTCAAATACCTGATCGTGGGAATAGATTACTTCACAATGTGGATAGAAGCAGAACCATTAGCCACCATCACTGCTCAAAGAAGTCGGAGGTTCCTCTACAAAAATATCATCACAAGATATGGGATACCTTATTCCACTACTATAGATAATGGAACCCAGTTCACCGACTCTACCTTTAGAAGCCTAGTAGCCAGTATGAAAATCAAACACCAGTTCACCTCGGTAGAACATCCGCAAGCCAATGGACAAGCCGAGGCAGCCAACAAAATCATATTGGCAGGACTGAAGAAAAGATTACAAGATGCAAAAGGAGCCTGGGCTGAAGAGCTCCCGCAAGTGCTATGGGCTTACAGGACAACCCCCCAATCCGCCACGGGAGAAACGCCCTTCCGACTAGTCTATGGCGTAGAAGCCATGATACCAATAGAAATCAATAAACAAAGTCCAAGGGTGACTCTCCATGACGAGATCGGGAACATACAGGGGCACAAAGAGGAGCTCGACCTGCTCCCCGAAGTTCGAGAGCAAGCCCAGATAAGAGAAGCAGCGTTGAAGCAAAGGATGACTAGAAGATACAACAAAAAAGTCATTCGAAGAACATTCACCCCAAATGACTTAATATTGATTAGAAACGACATTGGAATCAACAAATCGGGGGAAGGAAAGCTCGCTGCTGATTAGAAGGGACCATACAAAGTCAATGAGGCCTTAGGAAAAGATTATTATAAAGTGACCGACTTGAACGACACCGAGTTACCGAGGTCGTAGCATGCTTGTAATATGAAAAGGTATTACAGTTAAAAGTGAACTCTACTCCCTGGTGTACTCTTTTCCCAACTTCATGATTTTTTTCCAAAATCAAAGGGTTTTTTCTGAAGAAAGGTTTTTAACGAGGCATCATAGTAGGGGCTAAGGGAAATAGGTTGGCAAAAACCCTTAGTAGCAATAAAGTACCTCCCCAATAAATAAAGATCTTTTCATTTTACAAATATCTCTAATAAATTCCTTTCTCTTTTCTCTTTCTTTTCTACGAAACGCGCCGACTTAAGCTCGACAAAACGTGAAAATCCCATGAACCGACCTAGATGGTCGTCAGGATAAAACGACGAGGTACAAGTCGATGTAAAGAGGTTATATAAGTTGATCGTAAGAAACTTGGAAACACTCCGACTCATAAGTCGAAATGAAAATCCGAGTAGAGAAGCTCGGAAACACTTCGACCCGTAAATCGAAATGAAAAACCGAGTAGAAGAAAAACGCATCACAAAAATAACCTAAGACATAAAAGCTCAATAAACCACAAAGTTGAGTATAAAGGAATAGTGAGATCGAAAAAACCTAAGGCCAAAAGACTGTCAAGCTCATAAAGACAGACAAGCCAAAGAAAATGTTTTTCAAGAAAAAGGTCGGAGAAATTTTCTAAAGTATCAAACAAAAACAGAAAAGCATGCACACAAAAGGTAACTTAAACCCTTATCCAAAAAAGGGTATTTTTTTGCTAAACATAAAACCCTTATCCAAAAAATGGTATTTATAAATATTTTGTTTACGGCCTTAAAAGGCCAGAGAAAAAGTCAAGTCACCACCACCATAAACAACAAAGAGTTTAAAAAAAGGGGGACCCACAGGCCGGGCCCCCATATAGCCAACAAACTTTTAACTATCACCATCGGGAGTAATAGGATCACCACCAGAATCAGGAAGAGGAGTCGGAGCGCCATCAGGACCAGGGAGAGAGGCACCTACAGGAGTTGGAAGAGAAGTCTCGGGAGTCTCGAAAGAACTCGGAGCATTGTCTGGACGGGGAGGAGACTCTATGATTCTCTGACCCCGAGTCTTCAACTCAGACTCAGATACAGGTCGGGGAGGAGACACAATGGCCCCATTAATGACAATTTTGTCAGGGTCCAAAGGAGAGAGATCCAAGTCGGGAGCAAGGACGCCGACCTGCTCGTTAAAAATCCTCCAAGCCTCCTCGGCTCCCTCAGCAATAGAGTCCTCCAACTCGGCGTAAGCAGTCCGAGAATTCAACAAGTCCTTCCTCACCTCCACGAGATCCTTGAACAAGCTTGAATAACTCTCCTGCACCTTCTTCCTCAAGCCCTCCTCCATATTGCATTGGGCTTGTAATTTGTTCCCCTTCTCCCGAAGATCATCCCTCTCCTCCCTCAATTTAGCGACCTCCTCCTTCAACTCCTTCTCATGTTTCTGATATATGAGAAGCCTTTCCTCCAACTCTTCAACCCTCGAAGTTGAACCCAGAGAGCTAAGAGGAGTATTCTCAAAAACATCAAGAAACTTGGTGCACACCGCCGCCGCCCTGACACTCTTCTGAGCCAAAATAGTGAGGTGGTTCCGGACAGAAACATCATCCATACCTATACGGGTATGGGGATAGATGTGTTTCCGGACAAATGCAGGAGCGTCCACCTTAGCCTCACCTTCAAAAGAAGAGGAAGACTCTAAAGTCTTACGCTTCTTCTTCTCGGGTTCAGGAGAAGGTCGGGGGGGAGGGGGCGGCTAAGAAGAAGCCAAGAAGGAAATAACAATAGGCCGAGAAGGGGTCCCCAAAGTTTGAGGAGGAGGAGGAAGAGAGGAGCTAGCTACCCTGGCACCGCCAGCCCTGGCGCGAGATCTTGCCCTGGCCTCCTGGATTCTCTGGTAAGATTCGCTGGAATTCTTCTTCGCCATCTTTGTAAAAGCAATTATTAGCCAAAAAATTCAGACAAGTCGGAAAAACAAGATACAAGTCGGAAACAAAGTATAAAAGACAAAGGCTACCTAATTGTGCCTGGACAAAGGACGGCGACCCCTGGAGAAATTTTTTGGTATCCAGATATGGGGCCCTCCCCCACACTTCTCGGAGGAACCCCACAATGGCTGCCTCCACCTCATCCATGTCATCCAAACCATATTTCTCGCAGGGGGAGGCCTCCAACCAATACAGAGGAAATCGAGGAACAGAATTTTCATCCAGAAAAAAGGGGTGGTGACCCTCTACACCTTGAACTTTGAAAAAATAATTTTTAAAGTCATAGAAGGATTCATCAAAAAGGGTGAAAACTCTCCGACCTTGTATGGCTCGAAAAGACACCCATTGCTGCTTGTTATTTAGCCCACTGAAGGGCTTGGTCATATGGAAAAGATAGAAGAAAACCCTCAAAGAGGTCGAAAAATCTAAGGCGTGGCTGATAAACTGGTAAATTTTCAGAAAACCCCAAGAATTGGGGTGAAGTTGGGTAGGAGCAACTTGGCAGTGACGCAAAACAGCTATTTCAAAATCAGAAAATGGAAGAAAAACACCCAAACGGGTAATCATGCTTTCATACATGTAGAAAAAATGAGGGACCTCCTCAGTATCCCTCTCAAAACAAACCCGGTCTTCCAGACCCGGGACCACCAATTCATACTTCGACTCATCCTCCTCAGAAGTACAAATATGGTGGTGAGTGCCAATGTTGGTGATGAACTCGGCATCGACCAAGGGTTCCTCCCCCAAGACCGTAACATCAACCCACTGAGCAAGAACTTCTACAGATGACATTTTACCCTTGGGTATGATGAAAACCTACAAAGGGAAAAGAAAAAAGAATCAAAACGAGAGTTCCTAAGGGGCATGAAATCTAACAACCTACGACGTCACCTTCTCCCTCTCCAAAGAAAATAAAAGGCATGCAGAAGCACTTAATAAAAGGGAAGAAAGAACCAACCTTTGCCTGAAAAGGAGTAGAGGAAAGATGAAAGCCTTCAACGAAAGTATCCCACGAACAGATACGAAAGTGTTCCACGAACAGATGAAAGGAAAAAAATTTTGAAAAATCAAAGAAACGAAACAACGAAGGAAGAGGGAAGCATTTATAAGCACGTTAAGGGCATAATGGTAAAAATGGAAGCGGTCATTAATGAATGCACCGTTACCAAGGTAATTAATACCTACGCACACCCCTAACGGACGCGACGTTTGATTAGATGTAACTGTGAAAATCAAAAGTCACGAAAATTCACGTCGGTTGCAAACGAATCACGTCGGTTCCCTCACAAGTCGGTTACGACCCCGAGTAGAATACTCGAACCCAAATCTTAAAGGAAATTGGGCTCGAGTAGGGGCACTGTTCATACCCTGACCCAACGATAAGGCACAGGTCCCAACAAAAGGCCCAACCCAAAAAGGTTGAGCTTCGCCTTGTACCGACCTCCTCCCTATGAAGTCGGTCCCTATTACGACTAACCCTAAAGAAGTCGGGGACGAAGATTAGTTGGCAGATAATCACTCATTCAAATGAGTATCTGCCCCTAAAATCTCTCTACCCACTTCTAGGAGCCATATCTCAACCTCCCTAAGATAAAGGAACAGTTATCCACCTTAAAAGGCAGAACTACTTCAGCGGTGATTATTGGTTCACCATTATAAATACACTGACATTCCTCAGGTATCACTAAGTCCCAATACTTTCTAAAACTGCTTAACCCCATGCTAACTTAGGCATCAGAGTGTCTTTGCAGGTACCACCCCCCATTCTCTCTCTCACACAAGTCGGAAGGAGGCTCCCAGACGTAAACCAAGTCGGAGACCACCCTCCTCTAGCGCTTGGGCCTCACAAACAAGCCCAACCACCGTCCGGTTCTAGGTAAGCCCCAGAACAATACCAAATCTCAAAAATTTCATATCACTAGTCAAATGCGTCCACACAGGTGAGTGTGTAGTATGGGTGTGTTGTGATATCTAAAATTAGGGATTGTCCAATCCACTTTACCAAAAAAAAAATGCATCCACACACAAAAAATATCTATATTCTTGTAAAACATGTTTAATTTCCTTCTTTAATTGATGTGAAACTTCATATGTCCTTAATTGAACTTATTCAAATATTGTTCATAACATTATATATTAAAATTAGATGCATGTGTTATAGGATTATATCTATTGTTGTATTTATTATGAAGTATTATTATTTTACATTCTAAAATAAATATAAAATTAAGCAATTAATTAGTGGTTAAAGTAAAATTCTTTGAAAATTTTTCCTTTAGTAATATTAATTATAAATTATAAATGTAAATAGATTTTGAAATTAAAAATTTTTATTTTTATTTTTTATTTTTATTTCCTTTGAAGTGAGCACTAGTATGTAATTTTGAGAGCATAATAGCATATTGAAAGCATATATTTTGAGAAATTGAGCTCACAAGTGGGGACTGATTTAGGGTTTTCTGCGTTCATAATATAAATATCAGCCATTGAATTGATCTACGCCTCTTTTACTCTCACACACCAAGTGATACTCTTTCACTCTTTGCACTTCAATTCGAAGCCTCCCAAATCTTACCAATGGCTGTTACCTTCTCAGATCTGCACACAGAGTCTGGTCTCAAAACCCTAGAGGAGTTCCTCTCTGGGAAGACCTATGTTTCTGGGTACCAATTAATACTTCCTTCAATTACTTAAAAGAGTAATCTTTTTCATCGATTTTGAAAATTGGGTGATTCAATTTTATTTGGGCCTTTCTCTATTTGCAGGGATCAATTGACAAAAGATGATATCAAAGTGTATGGTTTTGTTTCGGAGAAGCCAGGTAGCTCTTTTCCCAGTGCTGCCAAGTGGTACGATATTGTCTCTTCCCATCTTGCCGCAAGGTTTGTTCCCTGTTCCCAATTTATTTATTTTTTTGTTGCTGCAAATTTGGATTTGTTTATTGTTGTTTATGCTAATTTAGAATTTATAGATAAGTAATATGAAAAGTTGATTCCCTTTTTAATGAACAGTTTTCCTGGCAAAGCTCAAGGTGTGAAATTTGCTGGCCAAGGTGCTCCAGCTGAAGCTGCACCTGCCAAAGCGGTATGCATGATGCATCTACCTTAATCCCTGTTTTTTTAATTGTTCTATGTATGCAATTTTACATTATACTTACTTGGTTGATGCCTTTTACTTGTTTGAATGTTTGATGCATTTTTCTTGTTGTATAATGTAGTGTTTTAGTGATTACTTCTGAGTTTGAAATCAAATGATTTGTTTTATGTTTATGCCCATTTGAGTAAGTTTGGAAATTTTAGAAAGAATGAAGCCTAATTTTGTAGCTATATTTGTATCTTTAGTTCTTTACTTACCTAGTTTCCCTGAGTGGGATTGTTAGTTGAGCTATTCGAGTTATGCTTCCTGCAAATCTGCAATGAGTTGTTGGTTTGTACTTTGTATAGATGCTCAACCTTATGTGAACTGTAAACTACAGTTACCATAATTCTACAGAAGCCAATAGGTGAACTAATTAAGCTGATTGGGTCTTTGTGGTTCATTTGGTTTTTGTAGGCGGCGGCTGCTGCTGCTGATGACGACGATCTTGATCTCTTCGGTGATGAGACAGAGGAGGATAAGAAGGCAGCTGAGGAAAGGGAGGCTGCAAAGAAGACCACAAAGAAGAAAGAAAGTAAGCTTTTTTCTACTATTGATCGAATTGTGCATTTAAATCATTGTGTTAATCGTTCATATAAATCTAAGATCAATGAATATACTTATTCAATACACTTCCCTTTCTAGTTGTTGTAATTAGGAATGTGTTTGTTTATATGGTAGAATTATAGGTTGAAAAAATTTCTTGATGGTCTTTTCGTCAATTTGACATTTTTGTAGGTGGAAAGTCATCCGTTTTGCTTGATGTTAAGCCTTGGGATGACGAAACAGACATGAAGAAGCTGGAAGAGGCTGTTCGAAGCATTCAGATGGAGGGTCTACTCTGGGGAGCATGTATGTGAATATTTTCATAAACTCATTCTTGTTCACAATTGCTGAATTTATAGTCTATATATTGTTATATTGACAAAATTTTGTTGATATTATTGCAGCCAAACTGGTTCCCGTTGGATACGGCATCAAGAAGCTACAGATCATGATGACGATTGTTGATGACCTTGTGTCTGTCGACTCCCTCATCGAGGAGCATCTCACTGTCGAGCCATGCAACGAGTATATCCAGAGCTGCGACATTGTTGCATTCAACAAAATTTAAGTCATCTTGCCATTTTCAAGCGGCCGATTAGTTTGTTTTTCGTTGATACCCCTTCCCCCCTCACTTTTTCATCTTTTAGTATGTTTGATCTATTTCAGTGATGGTTTTGTTACTAGAATTGTTGGAATTGAAAGAGAGATATATATTTAAGTATCTGCTATTTGGTGCAACTTCTAATTATTAGCTTTCAAAATTTGTGGGAATGAGCATTGAAAAAATTGGTGACAATCATCATGAAAGGAACTCTGGTCCAAGTTTTTGTCTGTTCATGAATAATTGAATAGAGTGCTTTCTTTCTAAGAGTTCTATATATGTTTGGATTTTCATTTGCAAAATACTAAATTATGGTTTGAATTAAAGTTAGCCTGTAATTTTTGTTTAAACCATGATTTCAGAGTTGAATGAAAATTCATACAATGCATTTTGGAAAGTAAAGGAAATAGTTTTGTATTTTTTAATTAATTTATTTTTTAAATGATCTACTATGTTTGGGTATATAATAAAAAAGATTATAGTGGAGAATTAATAATTTTAAGTTGAAAATAACTTGGTGGATATTGTATTATTGTCAAACATACCATTAAAATTAGAAAAATATTATATCTTTAAAGTTACTAGTGTATGTATCCATGTATAATGTACAGGAAATGTTTATTTTTCCGTAATTATGTCTAAAATATGTTTTTAAAATAAGTTATCCATAATATGATTACTTTATATTAAATAACTTCATATATTTTTTTTGTTATTTATACTAATACCAAACAATCTATAAAATAAAGAAATTCACAAAGTATTTATATTTAATAAAGAAAAGGTGTAGCATGCAATAAACAAATAACTCAATGTTTATAAGAAAAAATGAACTAAAATATTTTAAAGCAGATTCATATGTATTTATTAAATGTTATCAAATTAATAATAATAATAATAATAATAACTTGAGTAGTAGAAAATATTAATTTAAATAGTCGAAAATAATAATATATCAATAAAAAATATTAACAATTAGTTCCTAAATATTTAGATAAATTTAATAGACAGAAATAAAAAATATACTATATATTCAAAACATTGTAAAGAAAAAAAATTAAAAGTGATTTAAAAGATATATATAATATTTATAGAGATATAAAAAAAAAGATAATTATTAAAAAGATATGATATAGAATAATATAATTATTGACAAATTTTATTGTAATTAATCAATAAATATTAACAAATTTAATTATCTAATACATAATATTTTTTAAAAATAGAATCAACATGTAGACCAGCACTAAAACGTACTATGTTCAGCATATTTGGCTCTAAAACTTAAGTTCATAAATGATAAAATAAAATAGTATAATAACATTTACAAAATATAAGAGAATCGTGATAAACTTTAGAAGAATATAAGATAAAAATAAAATAAAATTATTGATCCACGAAAATATAAAAAAGAATAATGATAATTATTAAAAAGATATGAAATAGAATATTAAAATTATTAACGAATCTCAACATGATTAAATATTAAATATTAATTTGTGTACTATTAATTACATAATACGTTCTTAAAAAATGATTGAGAAAAAAAATATATACAAATTGTCACAATAATGTATTATGTCAGTATGTTTGGCACTGTAATACAATTTATTATAGAATAATATAATGATAATTGACAAATTTTACCATAATTTGTTGTAGAATAATATAATATAATAATAATTGATAAATCTCACCATAATTAATCTTTTTTGGTGTCTCTCATTATCATTAATCATTAATCATTAATAAATTTAATTATTTAATACATAATATTTTTTAAAAATAGCATCAATACGTAGATTGGGACTAGAGTACACCACATGAGCATACTTGACTCTAAAATTTATGTTCATGAATCATAAAACGAAATACTATATAACACCTACAAAAATATAAAAAATAATCGTGATAATTTTTAATAGGATATAGAATAATTTTAGAATTATTAATTCACAAAAATATAAAAAAAATCATAATAATTATTAAAAAATTATGAAATAAAATATTATAAATACTAACAAATATCAACCTAATTAATTATTAAATATTAATATTGTATGACTGATTACATAATAATTGACCAATGAATTTGGATTTAACAGTTTCTATAAATTGGGGTTGGGTCAGGAGAATCACCAAAATTTGCTTTCAATTGTTCGTGCTCTAAATATACAAAAAATAAATAAATTGTTTATGCTCTTCACACCAACAAATAAAATAGTTCATGCTCTCAATTATTGCATCATTGCATGCCAAGTATCAAAGTTGATCATTTAATTCCTTTAATCAAGCTTGATTTCATCGCTAATTTTGTTGGCCTTTTTTAACCTTTATATCCCCTTCAGAAAAATAAAATAAAAAATTTCGAAATATAAATTTTAATAATAATTTTCCCTAACTTTCGTATTTCTCATGTAAAGTCCATCTTTTCGTTTGAAACTTTATTATTTTAAAATATTTTGTTGAAATTTTGATATTTGAAAGGGTCAAGGGTGAGAGAAATGATGCTGACTCTAAAACTCTACTATTTAACAAAAATCAAGAGCTTCACTTTTATAAAATTACTCATTTTTTAAAACTAAACCATTACTCTGATTCGTTTAGTAAAAGAAGCAAAACCTAAATTATTGACCCACCAAAAAAAAAAAAAAAAGAAAGTGATGTTTCTTTCATGCAAAACACTTTTTGATAGATCCAAAACCAATAATTACATAAACATATATACATACATCATAAATTCTAGCATAATTATCTTACGATAATTATAAAAATTATATAAATGCTATTAAAATTAAAATGATCTTTTTTATATTTTAATAATATTTTTTAAATAATATTCTTTTAAAAATATTATTTTAATTTTAATAATATATTTTAAAATATCATAATCATCATAATTATTATAGTATGGTCAAACTAAAATGACTCGCATACAGATATAATATAATTACATATATATAGCTAGTTTAAACACATTGACACATATATAATTTATTTAACTCTTAAATCTTGAATAAGTCCGTTTCATATCTTAATATATAATGCAAACCTAGTAGCACAGGTTACATGTTAGTGTATAATTTTAATTTAAAAAAGAGAATAGGTGGCATAATAATAAAATATAATAATGTTACTTACAACTTAGGAGGCATAAACTCATTTGTGAATTGTGAAAGATAGGACAAACAATTCAATTACAGGACATCATCATTCATCAAACTTGTCGTTGCTTTTTAGGGTTTTCCCTTTTCAATTTCGGTACAAGTTGGCTTCATACCTCAATGTTCCACCCCCCCCCCCCCCTATGGTGGGGTAGATTCATTCATACAATTTCTGATAAATTTACAATTTCTGATAAATTCATGAATTAAAAGGATCACAATTTTTGTAAACTAAATAATTATTGTTAAATATTTCTTTTTAATTCAATGTCAGTTTTCTTTTTAAAATTAACTAATTATTGTTAAATATAATATTTATCAATACATACAAATTTAAAAATATTTACGCTTGAGAAATATTAAATTTATTTTATTTATTTAAAAAATCTAAATTTTTGTTATGAATGTTTAGGATAAAATATACCGTTTATTTCTGAAGTTTAGAAAAAAATTTAAAAATACCATTAAATTTTAATTTATTTTAATTTTATTTCAGAAGTTTTTAATTTATATCAAATATACTCTTTTAATTTCTTAAAAAATTTAGAACCAATTCAACAATAATTTTATAAGAATAACTTTTAACAGAAACAAATCAAACATAATTATTATATATTATTGTTAAATTGATCTTAAATTTTTTAAAAATGAATCTTTTAAAAATATATTTAATACAAATAAAATTTTTTTAGAACATAACTAAAACAAAATAAAATTTAAAATTATTTTTAAAATTTTTACCAAATTTCAATAACAAAATATACTTTCCCTTATTTTTTATTCTTGTTACCAGTTTTTAGTTAACTAGGATGCTACTTTATTGTCTTACATAAAATGTTGGGTAAAAAACCCAAATAAACCAAGTTGAGAAGTTTATTATCCAAATCAGCCAAAACAAAAATTATTTCAGTAATCCACCGATGGCTATTTATATATAATTCGAATCAATATGATTCGAACTACAAATGCATGTAATTCGAAACAACTTGCTTCGAATTACGTTTGAATGGATATGCATGTAATTCGAATTGACTCGATTCGAATTAGTAGGCTCACATGACTCTATAGAGTTCGAATCATATTGATTCGAATTATTCAATGTTGGTGACACTCGAATTAAGTTGATTCGAATTACTAGTGAGTTGCCTATATAATGCTACGTTAGTTAGATATATATCAAATTTTTTTTTTCACATTCTTACTTAGATAGTTGGATATATATCTTATAATTGATACAAAAGATATTTACTGTATAATTTTATTTTTCTAAAAATATTATATATATATATATATATATATTATGATTACACAATTTTAGAAATATTTAAAAAGTATTATTAAAATTAAAATTATATTTTTTATTATTTGACAATAAAATTAACAATTAAAAATTAGAGATTAATATTGCTAGGTAGCCAGTAGTTGTGGTGGCAAATTTGTACCCTAACAAAAATATTAGGGATTAACATTGTTAGGTAGACAAAAAAACAGTCAGAACTTGCCTTATTTAGCATTAATTATATAAATTTGGTTGCAGAATATTTTATTAACAAAATTTATATAATTAATTGTTAATTTATATAAATTAACTATTTAATTTTGTTAATGAAATATTCTTAAACCAAATTTATATAATTAATATTAAATAAGACAAGTTCTAGTTTTTTTTTTCTACCTAACAATATTAATCCCTAATATTTTTGTTAGGGTACAAATTTGCCACCATAACTACTGGCTACCTAGTAATATTAATCCCTAATTTTTAATTTTTAATTTTATTGTCAAATAATAAAAAATATAATTTTAATTTTAATAATATTTTTTAAATATTTATAAAATTGTGTAATCATCAAAATATATATATATATATATATTATTTTTAGAAAAATAAAATTATACAGTAAATGGTATCAACTATAAGATATATATCCAACTATCCAAGTAAGAATGTGAAAAATAAAAGTTGATATATATCCAACTAACGTAGCATTATATAGGCAACTCACTAGTAATTCGAATCAACTTAATTCGAATTACCCAGTGTCACCAACATTGAATAATTCGAATCAATATGATTCGAACTCTATAGAGTCATGTGAGCCTACTAATTCGAATTGAGTCAATTCGAATTACATGCATATCCATTCAAACGTAATTCGAAGCAAGTTGTTTCGAATTACATGCATTTGTAATTCGAATCATATTGATTCGAATTATATATAAATGGCCATTGGTGAATTACTGAAATAATTTTTGTTTTGGTTGATTTGGATAATAAATTTCTCAACTTGGTTTATTTGGGTTTTTTACCCTAAAATGTTCGTACAATATTTAAGATTAAAAAGTCGTTAGATGTTTTTTTCCACCTTAATGTAATAATCACAACAAAATTTACATTAAATTTATTAGAAAATTCATTTTCGTTTTCATTTCATTGCAAGCAGCCATATGTAATAGAAAAAGTTAGGAAGATTATAATTTCTATTGCATTTGGGAAGTAGTTACTAGGAAAATCCCATCATCAATTTATTTTTTATTTGTTCTTATTTATTATGTACTTAAATAGTATTTTATTGTACGAAAGAATCAAAGTTCTTCTTCAAGCGGTGAAAAAAAAAGTTCAGATTACTAATAAATAAATAAATAAATGAATGAATAAATAAATAAAAGTAAAAAATGAAGACTTTTCCCCTCTCAGTGGATGACCCCAGAAACCATAAAAAAGGGTCTTCTTCTTCGTCTTCTTATTTTCTCTCTCTACTTTCTCTCTCCGAAGCTCAGAAATTTGGCCTTCTAAGCTTCAATTTCCTTTGGTAAGTTATCTCTGACGAATCCTGAAGCTTTGATTCTGCCTTATCTTCCAAAAGTTTCCTACTTTTTGCTTTTTGGGAACCCTTTTTTTTCCCCTTCAGTCAGTGATTTGGTTCCGTGGAATTGAAGTGTATTGATTGCTTGGAAACCCAATTGAATTGAAAATTAGTGCTTTGATTATAACAACAGTTTGATTTGAGCTGGGATTTTCTGCTTACTCTTCAATTTTCAGTTTTGGATTTTGGGTCTCTGTATGTGTGTGATGCTTTCTCTCTACTGTGACTGAATTTGATGTTATTATTGAATCGTAATTGCTGTTTATGTGAGAGTAAACTGTGATTTGTGAAAGAATTTTGTTACTCCCTTGTTTGTCTTTGGTGATGGATTAAAAAAAAAATAATTTTATTAGAAATGACCTATTTTTCAATATGC
Source organism: Arachis hypogaea (assembly GCF_003086295.3). Taxonomy (NCBI): domain Eukaryota; kingdom Viridiplantae; phylum Streptophyta; class Magnoliopsida; order Fabales; family Fabaceae; genus Arachis; species Arachis hypogaea. Next base: position 5,049,135 of record NC_092042.1, on the reverse strand, counting down.
AGATATTTTACTTTTTTTTTTGCCCCTTTTGTGTGACTTGTGTACCTGATTCCCGAAGTGAATTTTGTTGTGATGATGGATTGAAGCAAGTTTTTGTCTTACTGCACATGAAATTTTTTATTGGAATTGTTGAATTGGACAATTGTTAGAGGAATACATTCAATATTACAGAGTGGTTTGCATTTAGTTACTTGCATTTTTTTTTTCAACTTGTTTTTGTGCCTCAGAAATCATGATATGATCCAAAAGAGATACTCAAGTGATTTCTGCACTAGCAGCTCTCTGTTCTTAGTCCTGAGTTACCCTTTACTGGGAATTAGTGTTCTTATGTGCTTTTATATGCTGAATAAAGCCTTAATTGTCTTCTAGAACAACAAAAACAACAACAACAAACTGTATTTGATTTGTATTTTCATTTCCAATCCTAGGTTATTTTTGCAACAGAATTATGCTGCTGTCATCTGCGTGCAAGTCAATCATGCATTTTTTAGAATTATTTTTTAAAGGAAAAATGTTACATTTTCATTCATTTCTTGCATAGTTTTCTGTTTTCTTTTCAATCCCATTGCTGTCTGAAGAAAGCTTCCATTGATGAGGATGTACATATCAACACTATAATAAGCCAATTGAATCCTCAAGGTTGTATTGCTTATTGATTCATTTCGATTTTATAATTAGTTTTGATCTATTAGTTGTTTCTGTATTTTGTACAGAAGGGAAGTGAAATCCGGTGCAGAATTGGAGGCTTTAGTCAAAGAGAAAGAATGTCAAGTGGAGCAACGCACTGGTGTTACGAATGCAGGCAGCCAATCGTGCTCGGAGGGAGGGATGTTGTTTGTCCCTACTGTGATGGAGGGTTCGTTCAAGAACTTAATGAATTGCAAGGATTTGCGCCTCAACATGCCTTTCCATCATCACAGATGGGGGAGTTTCATCAGATGCCTGATTTTTTCGATGCTTTGCATGCTTTTATGGGGCGGAGGGGTCCTGATCCAAGGTTTGGTTTTATAGATGCTGTGGATAATTTCATGAGGCAGAGAATGGCTGGAAGGCACCCCAATTTTGATGTTAGAGGGAGGTCTGGTCCTGCCCCGGGTCCTGAACAGAGTTGGGGTGTTGTTAGTTCTGGTCCTTATTTGATCTTTCACGGTCAAGTTCCTGGATTCACCTTGGCTAATGGTGGCAGTCCAAGAGGTGGTCCGAGGGGTGTTGATTTCGGTGATTACTTTATGGGCCCTGGACTTGAAGAACTTATTGAGCAACTCACCATGAATGAACGGCGTGGTCCACCCCCAGCTGCACGTTCTTCAATTGACGCAATGCCTACTATTAAGATCACGAGTGCGCATCTTCGCCAAGATTCACACTGTCCCGTGTGTAAAGAGAAATTTGAACTGGGATCTGAAGCCAGAGAGATGCCATGTAACCATATTTACCACACTGATTGTATTGTTCCTTGGTTGGTTCAGCATAACTCGTGTCCTGTTTGCCGTGTTGAACTTCCACCTCAAGGACATGTTAGTTCTCGTGGTAGTCGAAGTGGGGGTGGAAGGAACGCCAATAGTAGTGGTGACAGCGACAGCAGCTCCAGGAGCAGGGAGAGCAGCCATCAGAGCCAAGGAAGGAGACATCCTCTATCATTTCTGTGGCCGTTCCGTTCTTCCAGTTAAAACAATAATCATGGAAGCTTCTTCTAGTTCAAATGATAATCATGGATAATAGACTGTCCAATAATGCTTGTATCTTAAACTTCGGAGGAGAAAGAGCTTTTTTAAAAATGTTGCATTTTAAACTTTATCTCATGTATGGAAGATGGTAGATAGAAGTTTGTTACAATCTTTGTACATGCAATTTGCTTGCTTAGTTGAATCTCTTTGAAACTTTTACCTGTCATTGTACAATTTTTATTTCTTCCTGCTGCTTAGTTCCTGAGATAGCTGCATTATCAGAGTATTTGGTTTATTGTGCTGGTTCATTGAAAATATGAAAGCTTCTTGATTATACTTTCTGTATATTTGAACCTAGTTTTATTCCATGTTTTGTAGCATAAACCTTTAAAGGGTGAAAAAAAAAAGATACTAAAGATAGTGCTGAAAATTTATCACTCATCTTGTCCATATAATTGTGATAAGGTTTCATGTGTCTAATTTGATAAGTATGTGTCTTGTCTTGTATCTTGTTTTGGTTAAGTGTATAATTAGAGAAGTAAAATATAATCCTTTTTCTAGACTCATCTTCTAAATATTGTGGTAAGAACCTGACTTACATAGTTTCATCTAAAATAAAATGGTAATTATTATCTATAGCAGGAAGATTGAGTCAAAGTAGCTTAGTTCTCTGTACAGTACTTTATGCCTGTTTTTGCATGAATAATCTTAGGATAAGTGCCAATGAAAAAGACAAATCATAATAAAGAAATGGGAAAGTGTCATGTAGTGGGGGCCAACTTTTGATGATAGACAAGCCTTTGTAATTTTGTCATGTCCAAAAAGCAAGAAGAGATGGACCCTTTTGCATTAATTATCATGACAATGTGTCACTCACAAGCAGCATCATTCTCTAGCACTTGTGGTTGTATCACTTGAATGAGATGTGCTATATGCATGTATATGCTTTCAAACATGTTTTAGTACTTTTCTTATTAAAGATTTAAAGTAAGGTTAACATCTTATTTTCATATCTCATTCAATAATAAATAGATTGCAAGTTAACATGAGTGAGTATTGCTAAATCCTACTGCATTTATTGTGTAGACATTGAATTGTGTTAGAATGTTCAAAGGAATATCCTAATCAAGATGAGATTCAGCCACTTAAAAAAACTTTGCTATCAAAGGCAATAAAAAAGCAGCTTAAATATAACTATCTATAATTCTTTCTAACAAGTCATTATTTACAAATATAACTCTATCTCTATACCTTCTTCATTTGGTTAGGTGGCTGGCCATTTATATATAGCTACCTGCCATATTTAAATAACAATGAGATTCAATAATATGTCTATTACTCAATTAGATTCTTATATTAAATGTTCAACTAACCCGGTTGTTTGCATACTAAAATTAAGTTTATAATAAGGTACCTACCACTCATGGGAAATGGTGTCCAAAAAAAAAATTGCAATAGTGATGGTGACAGTAATGGCGATGGTATATTGAAACCTGTATGTTGGGACTGTCTGAAAATCCACACTATTTGCGACATAACATTCATAATTCAGTTAATAATTTAACATAATAAAAAGATTAATGTTTATAATAAGGCACTTACCAATCATGATCGGGAATGGTGTCCAAGAAAAAATATAAATATTGATGGATTGTAATGATTTTATGAATTTCTTGCGAAGTTAATGCACTTTTCTTGTTGCTTGGATTAAGATGATTGGTCCATCTTATGCGACAACTCTTGTCATTGCGATTAAGTTCTGAAATCTTCGGAATCCTATTTTAATTTTTGCCTCCATGATTCTTTATGGATTCTGTAATAATCTCGTCTTTTTCTGTTGTCTTTTATCGTGTTTGAAAGAGGGATAGAAATTAAAAGATGTAAAAATTAAAATAAATTCTAATAGAAAAAGTATGAGTAGTCAATGTAATTAATATACAATGAAAATATTTTTTAAATTAACATTAAATAATAATTAAATTAATTAATTATAAAATTGTTTTTAATTTTAAATACAAAATAAATAAAGATTTCAAATAGTTACGAACACCGGTCTCCTTCATTCTCTTTCTCTCTCTCTATTCTCTCTCATTGTCAAACCGATGCACGGTCGCTACTCAACATCCACCGCCGTGGCGCCGCGTGACCTGAAACCTTCATCAACGCCGATTAGAACTGCAGCACCGAACCTTCTTCGCTGGCTTGTCTCTGCACAGTAATCTGCACGTTGTGCGCATCTGCCTGGCTCTGCCTCCTTCATCAGCCAATTGAAGACGGAATCATTGGACGGCCCCTCACATCTACCGTGTCGTCTTCTCCTCATCTGTTGAAGCTTTTTTTTCTTTTTTTATTTTTTTATTTTATAGTTACATCAAATTATAAGATTCACGTGATAAATTATACATTTTTTTCTTATTTTTTAATAAAAATTAAATTGTTGGATGATCATAGTTACTTCTTCTATTTATTCATCTTCTTTTTCTTCTATTTTAATGGTCAATTTAGGATGGTCATTTTAGTAGGTATGCGGATGATTATTTTAATTTTTACGCAGATTATTGTTTTGACTGGATTGAGTTTAATTATATATAATTAAAATATGTTGGATGTTCAATTCATTAGGTAAATAGATGATTATTTTTATTCTTATGTGGATGATTATTTTTACTAAGGGCGAGTGGCGCACTGGCGTGTGACAAGTCAAGTAGCGAAGGTGAAGTGAGATGATTATTGATGAAGGTGGGGTGGCCGTCGGTTGAAAAAGAAGAGGATATTGGAGTGAAATGGTTTGGTAAATTAGAATTTTGAATGGTTATTTTTTTGAAATAATTAATTAGATTTTTTTGAAAATTTGAAATTTAAAATTGGGGAATTTGAAATTTGAAATTTGATGTGAAATAATTGAATAAAAATTTTTGAATTTAGGATATTCTGTGAAGAAATTTTTATTATTTATTCCTATTGAGTTAAATAATTAGCCTATTGTATACATTGTTAAAATTTCTCATTGTCTCCCTACCGAGATTCTAATACATAATGTTTATAGATAAATTTCATGTATTATATAAAAGAAGAAAAAAATATTACATAATCAATAAAATTTTATTTTTGTTTCACATTTCAATCAACTCTTTTTTTCGTTTACATAAAAAAATGTTAGTTCTTTAGCATATTTTATGAGTGTGCAAGTGGTTGAAGTCGGTATTATAACACCTTTATTATCATAATATCATGCTTAAGTTATAATATTGCTAATAACAAAAGTACTACGTGTATTCATTATTGTTCATACCCTGATCCAATAATAAAGGCCCAGGTCCAAACAAAAGGCTTAAACCGAAGAATTAAGCCTAGCTAAGCACCGACCTTCACGTAAGAAGTCGGTGTTGACTACACTTACTCTAAAGAAGTCGGACATGAGATTAGCTGGCAGATAAACACTCATTCAAATGAGTAACCGCCCCTAAAATCTCTCTAACCGCTTCATCAAGCCATATCTTAACCTCCCTAAGATAATGGGACGGTTAACACCCAAAAGATACGGCACTACTCCAACGGTGGTTATTAGCTCACCACTATAAATACACTGACACCCCTCAGGTATCTCTAAGCCCAATACTCTCTAGACCTGTTCACACCCTTGCTAACTTAGGCATCGGAGTGTCTTTGCAGGTACCACCCCCATCTCTTCTCACAAACAAGTCGGACGGAGCCTCCCGAGTTGCAGATCCGTTCGGAGCCCTCCTCCTTCATACGTTTGGGCCAACCAATTCCATCCATCCCATCAATCTCAGGTTACCCACCATAACATTGGCGCCGTTGCTGGGGAACCGAGAGATCATCCATAGATGGCGGACAGATCCCACGAAGAAGGCCATGTGGAGACAGATTCTGAACAAGAGAATCTGGATACAGGCAATAACGATGTGGATTTCACCCTCTACCAGGAAATCGAGAATCAACACAGGGAAGGCACCTCCGGAGTAAAAAACCCAAAGGTAAACTCCTCAGAAGGGCGCGAGTCAGAAAAAGAAGGACCACCCCATGTAACTGAGTTCATGGGATTAGTCCACAGCCGCCTGGAGCAGTTAGAGCAGGAGCGAGAGCGGCAAAAGGAAACTGAAAAGCGCCTAAAAGAGGAGATGGAACGACGAAAAGAGTTAGAAAGAAAACTCTTAAAATTGGAATCCTCCCTCAAAAGTCGCAACTCCCGTGACGAATAAGAAGAGCCACCCTTAGGAGGGGAGGATCCCTTTAGTGAGGACATAATGAGGGCTAAAGTTCCGAGGAGCTTCAAAAGCCCTGATATGGACCTCTACGATGGAACCACGGATCCAAAGCATCACCTGAGCAACTTCAAAAGTCGGATGTACATAGCTGATGCCTCCGACGCTACGCGATGCAAAGCCTTCCCGACCACTCTATCGAAAGCAGCGATGAAGTGGTTCGATAGCCTCCCCCCAAGGTCGGTTACCAGTTTTGAAGACCTCTCAAGGAAGTTTTTGATGAGGTTCTCAATCCAGAAAGATAAGGTGAAACATGCACCGAGCCTCCTGGGAATAAAACAGGAGGTCGGAGAATCTTTACGAGCCTATATGGAAAGGTTCAACAAAGCATGGTTGGAGATCCAAGACCTGCCCACAGAGGCAGTCATAATGGGATTAGTTAATGGACTTAGAGAAAGTCCCTTCTCGCAGTCCATATCTAAAAGACATCCCGTTTCTCTAAGTGATGTACAGGAAAGAGCCGAAAAGTACATCAACATGGAAGAAAACGCCAAATTAAGAGACCTGAGTTGGCGACCTGGGCCCCTCCCTCAACAAAAGAGAGGGAAAGGGAAACCAAGAAAAAGGAAGAACTCGGTCTCGAAAGGCCAAGAAAATATCACTCTTATACTCCTCTGAAAGTTTCTATAGTGGATGTATATAGAGAGATTTGCAATACTGAGAGACTGCCACCCCCTAGACCCATTAAAAATAAAAAAGGGGGGAGCCGCAGCGATTACTGCGAGTACCATAAAATATATGGTCACTCCACAAACGACTGCTACGACCTTAAAAATGTGATAGAAAAGCTGGCTAGAGAAGGTCGGCTTGATAGATATCTCATAGAAAGGTCGGACAGTCATGGAAAGAGAAAACGAGATGATATGGATAGAAGAGACCCACCACCGCAGACCCCAGAGAGACATATCCATATGATCTCAGGAGGGTTTGCGGGAGGGGGACTTACCAAATCCTCTCGCAAAAGACATCTCAAAAGAGTTTACCAGGTCGGGGAGGAGTCACCCGACCTTCCTACCATTTCATTTACAAAAGAAGATGGGCAAGGAATAATCCCTGGACACGATGATCCAGTAGTAATAACTATGATCCTGGCAAATGCCCATCTCCACAGAACCCTAGTAGACCAAGGAAGCTCGGCAGACATTCTCTTCAAGCCTGCTTTCGACAAGCTAGGGTTAGATGAGAAAGAGTTAAGGGCCTATCCCGACACCCTATACGGATTAGGGGACACGCCAATAAAACCACTAAGATTTTTACCCCTTCATACCACTTTTGGAAAAGGGGAAAAATCAAAGACTCTGAGCATAGACTTCATAGTCGTTGACGTGGGGTCAGCATATAATGCTTTAATCGGCAGAGCTACCCTTGATCGGCTCGGAGCTGTGGTATCCACTCCCCACCTCTGCATGAAATTCCCGACCTCAGCGGGGATAGCAACGGTACGGGGAGACCAAAAATTGGCAAGGAAATGCTACAATGAAAGCCTAAATCTGAGAGGAAAGAACAGAGAAGTTCACACAATAGAGCACGGCGGTACAAGAGCCAGAGAAGAACTGCGACCACAACCGGGAGGAAAAACCGAGGAGATACAGGTCGGTAAAGAGGAAGGGAAAAACACTTATATAGGAGCCAACCTAGGGGAAACTCTAAAACAAGAGTTGGCTAAGCTCCTAAGAGATAATTCCGACCTCTTTGCCTGGAAGGCCTCTGACATGCCTGGGATTGACCCCGAGCTCATGTCCCATAAGCTCTCGGTTTATCTAGGATCCCGACCCGTACAACAAAGAAGACGCAAGCTCGGCCCAGAACGAGCCCTAATAGTAGAAGAGCAAGTACAGGCACTCCTGGAAGCCGGCTTTATTAGAGAGGTTAAGTACCCAACATGGCTAGCCAATGTAGTGCTAGTCAAAAAATAGAATGGAAAATGGAGAATGTGTATCGACTATACCGACCTAAATAAGGCATGTCCCAAGGACCCTTATCCCCTACCAAGTATTGATACCCTAGTGGATTCCAGCTCGGGGTACCAATACTTATCATTCATGGACGCCTACTCGGGATACAATCAAATCCCGATGTATGAGCCAGACCAGGAGAAAACATCATTCATCACACCCAGAGCTAACTTTTGCTACGTGGTCATGCCATTCGGATTGAAGAATGCAGGAGCCACATATCAAAGGCTGATGAATAAAGTGTTTTCCCCTCACCTGGGGAGCCTAATGGAAGTATACGTCGACGACATGCTAGTAAAAACCAAGAAGGAAGTCGACCTCTTGTCCGACCTCTCACAAGTCTTTGACACCATAAGGCTGCATGGGATGTGACTAAATCCCGCAAAGTGCGCCTTCGCGGTGGAGGCAGGAAAATTTCTAGGGTTTATACTAACACAAAGAGGGATTGAAGCCAATCACGATAAGTGTAGAGCCATCCTAGAAATGAAAAGTCCGACTTGTTTGAGAGAAGTCCAGCAGCTCAATGGCCGACTTGCAGCCCTCTCTAGATTTCTGGCGGGATCGGCGCTAAAATCCCTTCCACTATTTTCCTTATTAAGAAAGGGATGCCAGTTCAAATGGACTCCTGAATGTGAGGAGGCGTTCCAGGAGTTCAAAAAGTTTTTAAGCCAACCTCCTATCCTAACCCGACCAGTACCAGGGAAAGACCTCGTCCTGTACTTATCCGTAGCAAACAGGGCTGTCTCGTCAGCCCTGATAAAAGAAGACGAGGTCGGACAACATCCAGTCTACTTTATCAGTAAAGTTCTACAAGGCCCTGAACCAAGGTACCACAAACTAGAAAAGTTTGCCTACTCCTTAGTAATAGCCTCACGAAGGCTACGACCTTACTTTCAAGCTCACACAATAAGAGTCCGTACGAACCAGCCCATGAAGCAAATCCTCCAAAAGACGGATGTTGCAGGGAGAATGGTTCAGTGGGCAATAGAGCTCTCCGAGTTCGATTTGAGATATGAAACTTGGACAGCAATTAAAGCCCAGTGCCTCGCCGACTTCGTGGCGGAATACGCAGGGGATCAAGAGGAAAAACCGACTACATGGGAACTCTATGTAGACGGATCCTCCAACAAAACGGGAAGCGGCGCAGGCATAATATTGGCAGATGAAAGAGGAACCCAGATAGAGGTTTCCTTAAAATTTGGATTTCCGGCTTCAAATAATCAGGCAGAATATGAAGCCTTGATCGCCGGACTAAAGTTGGCAGAAGAAGTCGGTGCTACAAAGGTGATGATATACAGCGACTCACAGGTGGTGACCTCCCAGATAAGTGGAGAATATCAGGCAAAGGACCCAAACATGAAGAGGTACTTGGACAAAACTCTGGAACACCTCGGGCATTTTGCAGAAACCGAGGTTAAACACATAACTCGGGACTTAAACAGCAGAGCAGATGCCCTATCCAAGTTAGCAAGTACCAAACTAGGAGGGAACAACAGAAGCCTGATTCAAGAAACCCTCTAGGAACCCTCAGTAGCAAAAATAGAAGACAAACAAGAGGTACTTGAGGTAGTCGGTCTAGACCTCGGATGGATGAACCCCCTAGTCGAATACATGAAATTCGACGTCCTTCCTAAAGAGGAAAAAGAAGCTAAAAAGATCCGAAGGGAAGCACAACACTACACCTTGGTGAAGAATATCCTCTACAGAAGGGGGATATCGACACCGTTGTTAAAATGCGTACCGACCTCAAGAACCGCCGAGGTATTGGAGGAAGTACATAGTGGGATCTGCAGAAACCATCTCGGAGCAAGGTCACTAGCCAGGAAAGTAATCCGAGCTGGATTCTACTGGCCGACCTTGCAGAAAGATGCCACAGAATTTGTGAAAAAGTGTCAACCATGTCAGATGCATGCGAATTTCCACGTAGCTCCACCAGAAGAGCTCATCAGTATCACGTCTCCATGGCCTTTTGCAAAATGGGGAATGGATTTGTTAGGTCTTTTTCCCCAAGCGCCAGGACAAGTCAAATACCTGATCGTGGGGATAGATTACTTCACAAAGTGGATAGAAGCAGAACCATTGGCCACCATTACCGCTCAAAGAAGTCGCAGGTTCCTCTACAAAAATATCATCACAAGATATGGGATACCTTATTCCATTACTACAGATAATGGAACCCAATTCACCGACGCTACCTTCAGAAGCTTAGTAGCTAGTATGAAAATCAATCATCAGTTCACCTCGGTGGAGCACCCACAAGCCAATGGGCAAGCCGAGGCAGCCAACAAAGTCATACTGGCAGGGCTAAAAAAGAGATTGCAGGAAGCAAAAGGAGCTTGGGCTGAAGAGCTCCCTCAGGTGCTATGGGCTTATAGGAGAACCCCCCAGTCCGCCACAGGAGAAACACCTTTTCGACTAGTTTATGGCGTAGAAGCCATGATACCAATAGAAATCAATGAGCAATGCCCAAGGGTAATTCTCCATGATGAGGTCGGAAACATACGGGGACACAAAGAGGAGCTCGACTTGCTCCCCGAAGTCCGAGAAGATGCCCGAATAAGAGAAGCAGCATTAAAACAAAGGATGGCTACAAGGTACAACAAAAAAGTCATTCGAAGAACATTTGCCCCGGATGACTTGGTCTTAATCAGAAACGACATTGGAGTCAACAAATCAGGAGAAGGAAAGCTCGCCGCAAAATGGAAGGGACCATACAAAGTCAATGAAGTTTTAGGAAAAGGTTATTATAAAGTAACCGACCTGAACGGCACTGAATTACCGAGGTCGTGGCATGCTTGTAATATGAAAAGGTACTACAGTTAAAAGCGAACTCTACTCCCTGATGTACTCTTTTCCCAACTTCATGATTTTTTCCCAAAATTAAAGGGTTTTTTCTGGAGAAGGGTTTTTAACGAGGCATCATAGTAGAGGCTAAGGGAAAATAGGTTGATAAAACCCTTAGTAGCAAGAAGGTACCTCCCCAATTAATAAAGATCTTTTTTATCTATAATATCTCTTACAAATTCCTTTCTATTTTCTAAGTCTTTCTACGAAACGCGCCGACTTAAGCTCGACAAAACGTGAAAATCCCATGAACCGACCTAAACGGTCGCCAGGATAAAACGACGAGGTACAAGTCGGCGTAAAGAGGTTATATAAGCCGATCGTAAATCAAAACTCGGGAACAATCCGACTCATAAGTCGAAATGAGAACCCAAGTAGAAAAACTCGGAAGTACTTCAACCCGTAAATCGGAATGAAGGACCGAGTAAAAGAAAAACGCATCGCAAAAATAACCTAAGTCACAGGAACTCACTAAAACAAAGTCGAATATAGGAGATAACAAAAAGAGATTGGAAAACCTAGGAAAAAGTTTAAAGGCTGTCCCAAAAGTCCTTAAACAAAAAGCTCAGAAAAACAAACAAGCCGAAAGGAAAGGTTTTCAAGAAAAGATCAAGGAGACATCAAAAAACCAAAAAGCATACACGCATAAGGTAATCTAAACCCTTATCCAAAAAAGGTATCCATTTTGTTAACTTAAAAAACCCTTATCAAAAAGGGTATCTTTTAAATATTTTGTTTACGGCCTGGGAAGGCCAGAAGAAATTGTTCAACCAACACCACCAAAAATAAATAAATAAATAAAGAGTTTAAAAACGGGGGACCCGAAGGCCGGACCCCCAAATAGCCACAGATCATTTTTTAGGAAGAAGAGTAGACGGATCACCACCACCGGAGTCAGGAGGAGCGCCATCAGAAGCATCCATGGGAGATGAAGAGATCGGAGGAACTACTGAAGAACTCGGAGCGTCTTTAGAACGAGGAGGAGACTCAATAATCCTCTGCCCCCGAGTCTTCAACTCTGACTTAGAAACGATTACGGGGGCAGGAGGATCTACAATGGCACCATCAATAACAACTTTGTCAGGATGTAAAGGAGAAAGATCCAAGTCGGGAGCAATAACTCTGACCTGCTCCAGAAAGATCCTCCAAGACTCCTCGGCGCCATCAGCAATAGAGTCCTCCAACTCATCATATGCTTTCCGAGAATTCAAAAGCTCAGTCTTCACAGACACAAGATCTTTGAATAAGCTTTGATAGCTGGCCTGTGCTGTTTTCCTCAGATCCATCTCCATGTTGCATTGGGCCTGCAAAACCTTCCCTTTCTCTCGAAGGGTATCTCTTTCCTCCCTCAGCTTGGCAATTTCCTTCCTCAACTCTCCCTCATGCTCTTGATATGCACGAAGCCTTCCTTCCAACTCCTCGACCCTCGAGGTCATCCCTAAAGAGCTGAGAGGAGCCTTCTCAAAAATATCCAAGAGCTTGCCGCAGACCCCCGCCGCTTTGAGACTCTCCTCGATCATAGTGGTAAGGTGGCTCCGAACAGACATATCATCCATGCCTATACGAGCATGAGGATAGATATTCTTTCGGACGAACGCAAGAGCATCCGCCTTAACCTCACCAGAAAAACCAGACTCTAAGGTCTTGCGCTTCTTGGGATCAGGGGAAGGTCGGACGACGGGGGGCGGCTGAGAGGGAGCTGAAGAAGAAATCATCATGGGATTAGAAAGAGTTCCAACGTTCCGAGGAGGAGGAGGAGGAGAGATAACCTTGGCACCACCAGCCCGAGCGTGAGACTTAGCTTTAGCCTCCTGGACCCTCTGGAAAGATTCTTGAGCATTTGTCTTTGCCATTTCTGAAAAAGAAAACAATAGCTAAAGAATCAAACAAGTCGGAATGATCAGGGAATCTAACAGACAAGAGAAAACTACCTAGCTGTGATTGGATAAAGGCCGGAGACCCTTGGAGAAACTTTTTAGTATCCAAATATGGGGCCCTCCCCCACACTTCTCGGAGGAACCCCACAACGGCAGCCTCCACTTCATCCAGGTCATCCAGACCATATTTCTCACAAGGGGAGGCCTCCAGCCAGTATAAGGGAAAGCGAGGAGAAGAATTATCATCCAGAAAAAAGGGGTGATGGCCCTCTACAGCTTGCACTTTGAAAAAGAAATTTTTAAAGTCATGAAAAGATTCATCAAAAAGGGTAAAAATCCTCCGACCTTGTATGGCTCGGAAGGAAACCCATTGCTGTTTATTGTTCAGCCCACTAAAAGGCTTGGTCATATGAAAAAGATGGAAAAAGATTTTCAGAGAGGTCGGAAAATCCAGAGCATGGCTAATAAATTGATAAATTTTCAAGAAACCCCAGGAGTTGGGGTGAAGTTGGGTAGGGGCAACCCGACAATACTGCAAAACAGACACCTCAAAATCTGAAAAGGGTAGAAAGACGCCCAGACGGGTGATCATGCACTCATACATAAAGAAGAAATGGGGAGCCGTTCCGTTGACCCTCCCATGACAAACTCGGTCCTCTGAACCAGGGACAAGCAATTCATACTTAGGCTCATCCTCATCCGAAGTACAGAGCCGGTGGTGGGTGCGAAGATGAGTAATAAACTCCGCATCAACCAATGGCTCCTCCCCTAGAACAGTAACATCAACCCAATCTACGGAGGCCATTTTCTTTCTCTAAGGAAAAATGAGGAAACCTACAAAGGGAAAAAGAAAAGAAAAAATAAAAAACAAAGGTCTCTAGAGAGGAGAAAAGGAACCAAGCAAAAGTCCACAAACCTATTTTTCTACAAAGTGAAGTCATACGAAAAGTGCGAAAAAGAAAAAAGAAACTAACCTCTTTCTGAAAATGAAGGTTGGAAGAAGCAGAAGTCTCCGGAGCACGAGAACGCAGTACGAATGAATGAAGAATAAAGAAAGAAGAAATTTGAAAGATTGCAGAAACGGAAAAATGAAAGAGATGGAAAGTATTTATAAACATGCTAAGGGGCATAATGGTAAAAACGGAGCAGTCATTAATGAGAGTGCACCGTTATCAAAGCCATCAATCCCTAAATGCATCCCTAACGGACACGACGCTTGAATAGACGTAACTGTCAGAAACAAAAGGTCGCGAAAATCACGTCGGTTTAAAAACCCGTGTTTCCTCCAAGAAAGTCGGCTACGAACCCGAGTTAAATACTCGAACCCAAGCCCTAAAGAGATCTTGGGCTCAAGTAGGGGCACTGTTCATACCCTGGCCCAATAATAAAGGCCCAGGTCCAAATAAAAGGCCTAAACCGAAGAATTAAGCCTAGCTAAGCACCGACCTTCACGTAAGAAGTCGGTGTTGACTACACTTACTCTAAAGAAGTCGGACATGAGATTAGCTGGCAGATAAACACTCATTCAAATGAGTAACCGCCCCTAAAATCTCTCTAACCGCTTCATCAAGCCATATCTTAACCTCCCTAAGATAATGGGACGGTTAACACCCAAAAGATACGGCACTACTCCAACGGTGGTTATTGGCTCACCACTATAAATACACTGACACCCCTCAGGTATCTCTAAGCCCAATACTCTCTAGATCTGTTCACACCCTTGCTAACTTAGGCATCGGAGTGTCTTTGCAGGTACCACCCCTATCTCTTCTCACAAACAAGTCGGATGGAGCCTCCCGAGTTGCAGATCCGTTTAGAGCCCTCCTCCTTCATACGTTTGGGCCAACCAATTCCATCCAGCCCATCAATCTCAGGTTACCCACCGTAACAACTATATTACTTATTTACATATTATAAGAGCCTTTATAAATGGGAATGAATCATCTTAATTTTTTTTTCAATTGAAAAAGTAAAATATAATCTCTTACTCTTTAATATTTTTTTCTTACGTTTTCTCTTAGTCTCACATATAAAATATATAATAAGAGATCATATTTTATCCTCTCAAATAATAAAAAATTGAGAAGATCCAATCTCTTTAAAAACAAAGCTTAAAATGAAAGGCTATATATATATTCTAATTATAACAAGATAATCAACAATTATTACAACTCAAACAGTTACATTCATTTACTGTCATGAATTTAAATATATCTCATATACTTTTATATACTTATTCATATACATACAGTATAAAATACATTTTTTTGCCACTTTTAAAAGAATGAATTCTAAAATAATAGCGAGAGAAAAAATAATTAAATTCAAATTGACTCTTAAAAATAAAATAATACACGTTCAATGCAATGCTCAGTAAATTCTTTAAGGATTTTTTATTTGTTTTCTAAAAAATATTAAAATATGGAGAATGAAAACCAAACCACACGATCTCAACAGAAAATTTTAAAATTGTCATAAAAAAATATAAAATAAAAATTGTCTTACAGTAATTAATTAATGCTTGTCTTATGAATTTTTATCTTCCAAACTTTTAGAATTTAACTATTATTCTCTCGACTCATATCCCTCAATACTCTTTTCTTATCTAAATTATCCCTTTTTCATAATTAACTAATTTAATTTTACTATTGTTTATTTTTTTATGTCCAATAATAGAAAATATTACTCACTTTTTATCTCTTTTTAAATTTACCGTATAATCAATCCCTTTTTTTAAAACCTACTATCATTTTATTAGGATTTCAAACTAACAATCTCAATCACAAACAAGTAAACAATTACATATATTTCAGTTACATAAGTATAAACAAATAAATAATTTCAAGCAATATACAAACAAATGCAGTATAATGCATGTATGTTCTACTAGTTGTGAGTTCAAGTGTCGGTTACACTGCCAGATTCGATATATCCGATAGCTAACTCGGATGTAATCTTTCTGTCGTACATCTCCAAAAGAAACATCTCGTACATATCATAAATTGGTCTCGTAGGGAGAGTGTTCTGTCACCTTCTCCTGGAGGCTAGTTAATCCGAAAATTGCGTGTCCGGCCACTCTTACAATCAGAAAGAATGTGGACAATACAAAATCACCATCCGCACATCTCCACCGCAACACTGAGTAAGCAGGACAAAACTATCATTTTTGTCAGATGCAGGTGTCTCATTAGTGACGCAAGCGAGACAAAACCCATGTCCTTACCAATCAATAGTCATATCTCAATCATAATTACACAAGCGAAACAAAGCCTCTATCTTTGCCAATTCAATTATTATATCACAATCATAATTTTAATCAAACATAACCATAGTTATAACCAATATTATAATTTCATATAATCACATTTATCACAAAAATAATTATCATTTTCAAGCTGTAAGCGGAACAAAATTACCGTTTTCACTGTGCACAAAACGAAAACCATCATCTTTATCAAGTGTAAGTGTTTCATCAAAATTAAATAGCATCACATCACGATTTATATCACATACTTTTTATAATCACATATTTTAAGACCATACTTTAACCTATTTACGTTCAATAATAATATACTTGATACACATCATGTCAAAAATCACATGCATTTCTTATTTATTTATTCTTAAAATTCACCATCGGATTCGCAAACTTTTAAAAAACTCAACGAGACATCATATATTATTGTCAGATGGTAAAATATATCATTTTCTTTTAAACTTTCTCAAACTAACCCAAATAATACTTAAATTCATCCTACAGTTTGGATTCTTATACATTTTTAAGTCTTAACTAAAGTCTCATTCTTTTAAATTGCTCTAAACATTTCAATAATAATATATTCAATCTGCAAACTTTCTTTCATTCACTACGGGTCTGAAGTCACACCCCAAACTTTTAATACATTTCTAATTTTTAGTTCAAGTCTCTTAACTTCAAATCAATAAAATATTTCAAACCTTAACTCAAGTCTAAGCATTACTTTAAAGTTTAGGTTTATACATAATCATCCACTCACGATGTACAAATTCTATGTCAATATAGTTGATGATTCAAACTCTAATTCTTTTATCCTCTTTTATACAAACTATCACACTAATGTCCCTTAACCAAGGTGCACAAACCTTTAATCCCTTTTTGTCTAACAATTTGTTTGATCACATTAATATAATTAATCAATTATATTAATAATTTGATTTTATTGGAATAAATGAATTGATTTTGTTTTAATTTGCGTTAAATTTTTATCTTATATATTTTGATTAAGGATTTGTAAGGACGACATAATTAATCACTTATACAATTTGATTAAGATAAATATCAAATTATTAAAAAATTTATTTGACTGTATTAACTATAACTAATCAATTACATTAATTATTTAATTTGACTGAAATAAATAAATTGATTTTATTTTAATTTGTATTAATTTTTTCGTCGTATGTATTTTGATTAATAATTTTTAAAAGTGTTATAATTTTTATATGATATATTTAAAAGATATTTTTTATTTATTTAACTTACTTTATTAATCCAAACAATTATAATTGGTTTGTTATATCAATTATTTAATTTAATTAATTCAAATATATGTTATTTGATTCAATTATTATCGTATTAATGCTTGAGTTGTCATTTACTAAATGTTCTTTTTTATTTTCTTCCTTAATCTTAAATATTTTGATTTTAAAAATTGTTTTTTAAATAAAAGTACTATAATTTTTTAAAAATTATATTTCAAAAAATCAATTTTAATAAATTATTTTTAAAAAATAAAAATTTTATTAAATTGAATCTAAAATACAATTATCTCTATAAAATATATATTAAAATAAAAAATATATATTTAAAATAAATTAAATAATATATATACATATACAAATATATTAGCAAATTCTA
Source organism: Arachis hypogaea (assembly GCF_003086295.3). Taxonomy (NCBI): domain Eukaryota; kingdom Viridiplantae; phylum Streptophyta; class Magnoliopsida; order Fabales; family Fabaceae; genus Arachis; species Arachis hypogaea. The sequence goes on along the minus strand of NC_092042.1, from coordinate 5,031,609 downwards.
TATATGCACGTAGTATTTTTTTTTAAACATTTGATTGTATGTGTTTGAATGACTTAAATGCAGGTAAAGCAAAATTAATGTTCTCTCCAAAAATTCTAGTAATTAATTTTGGCAATATCATTTTGACCGCATCTTATACATACATATTGGTCAAGATGTACCTGTGCGATATCCATCCTCTAATATGGGAAAATAGTTTTTTTTTTTTTTTTTTTTTTTTTACGGTATTCTTTAATCTTACGTCAAGAACTAATTCACTATTATATTGAGTTTATAATTATTTAAGAATTTATTTCTGATCAATAGATTATTATATGTAGGAACGAAGTTTAGTATATATGAAGGGGCAATGGCTCCTCCCAAATAAATAAATTTTATTTATAAAGTTTTCTAATTTTATAATTTGACCCTCCCTAATTTTATTTTTTTGCTTTTTATTTAGTTGTATTTTCCATATTAGCTCCCTCTTAAAAAGGGTTCGAGCTTCGTCCTGATTATATACATAAGATAAAATTCAAACCTTTAACATTTATTTAAGTAGACTAATAAGCTAATCACTAGACTAATTTAATTTGATTTAATATGAAAAAATCGTTATACATTTACCGAAGAGAAATTATACAAATTTTTATTATAACATATTTTCTTTTTCTTAATAATTTTTTTTCTAAAATTTTTTATTATTCACTCCACATACATAATAAAAACTTTTCTTTTTTTTTTGAAGTAAAAACTCAACCCAATAAGATAGAGCAAAGAAAATAACAAAGAGTAGCTACTCAAAACACAAATTAATCCCAGTTATTTTCGGTATAGCTATCAACAACCAAAGAAATCACCGCTACTCCAGTCGTCAAAAAACAAAAAGGACCTATTTATAATTTTTACCACACTTTGAGTCTTGATTATTGAAGATTCTAACATTCCGTTAAATCACATTTTTAGTCTTATCTTTTTTTTTTTTCTTTTGAATATCTTATCTAATATTCTATTAACTAAATCTTAGGCTTAATAGTTACCACCATAGTATAAATACACCACCTAAGTTTAAAAATATTCTTAATTAAACTCATTGTTACGAAAGCTTGATACAGTTACTGTCTAATAAAACTCTTTGTAATAAAGCTCAACATAAGTCCAGAAGCTTGATTTTTTCAATGCTTTGCATGCTTTTATGGTTTTGTAGATGCTATGGATAATTTCATGAGGCAGAGAATGGCCGGAAGCCACCCCAATTTTGATGTTCCTGAACAGAGTTGGGGTGTTGTTAGTTCTGGTCCTTATTTGATATTTACCATTCTAATTGTATCACACTATTATTCCTTTGTTGACTCAGCATAATTCATGTCCTCTTTGCTGTGTTGAAGTGGAAGTTTAACACGACAAATAAGACACGAGCTATGCTGAACCAACTAAGAAATAATACAATTGGAATGATACATGTAGTTATATGACATCTCTCTGGACAATATTTATCGGTCGTTGCTATTGAAGTCTTTAAAAACTATGGAGATTATGTTTGTAACGATAATTGTGAACAACAATGCTAGGGAATCAACTCTATATAAGCCAAGAATCAGCCAACTGGTAAATCAGAGGCACCGGTGACTTTAACCAGATGTTGCTACTGATAGGCACACGGATGTTTCTTTTTGTTATAAATTGGATGGTTTTCGATATGATTTCTATGTTTCATGTGTTACGCATAACATAATTAATTATATGGAACCAACTAATGAATGATCAAAGCAAAGCATCTGTTCCGATCACTAGCGTATCTTCCCTCATGTTTTAAACGTGGTCAACAATAATTTAAAAAACAAATTAAATTATAAATTAATAAAACTAATTATAATTAATTATGTTGTTCCATTCTTGACTGATTATTAGTTGGTTCATATACTTTTCCTAATTATGAATTGTCAAACCCTTCGCTTATTTCTCAACTGGCATCAACCACAAATATCAAAGTCCTACAAAAGCTAGAGGAAGAAACTAGGCTTATGCATTTAAATTCTTGAAGGAAATTGAAATACTTGCAGACATCATTTGAAAATAAATTACATATCATCCAAGAAATAAAACTCGATTTCTCAACCAAAATTGAGGTCCCAAAAGCGTGATCTTGAGGTCACACGAAAATAACTCAATCATTGCTCCAATGTTCTTCCGTTTTTTTTAAAAATAAAACAAATATAAGAAAATCATAACAAGGTTTTATTATTTCCACTTTTCACCCTAAGCTATCAAATTATAAAAGCTAAAGTAACCATGTCAAATTAGTGTCTTCACTTCCATTAATTCATGAGCAAAATCATTAAAAAGAAAAATGATGTTAATGGCTTAAGTGCATACATGCTTTACAATAAACAATATATTATGATATTGGTATGATCCATAATTTATTTATTATGTTTCTTTATTCTTTTCTTGATCTCCAATCAATTTATACAGCTAGCAGGTTCTCCAAAGTGGAATAATTTATACAATAACATATATTGTAGTAATAATAGAAAACTTATATAAGAGAGGGGGAAGAACATAGTAGCTACATGACTTTCTTCAAAGGTGCTGAAAGTTCTGAATCAATTCAGAAAGAACCACATATCCTGATCCTCCAAGCACCAGTAGTAGTGTTATCTTCCCTCCAGGAACTAGTTCAGGTATTTTCACAGATGCAGATGATGAATTTGAGTACCTATCAGACCATGACATTGCAGCTGGAATAACTCCAAAAAGCACCAACACTGATAGTGACAATGGAAACAAAAAAAAAAAAAAAGAAATACTTGCTGTGTTAGAATCTGATTTAAATCCAACAAAATACATACTAACATGTTTGTGAAATTAAGAAGCATCACCTAAACAAACTCTCACTTGTAAACTCACAAGAGTTCACGAGTTAAGAGTTTAATTTACATTGATGATCATATATCAACAAATGTGGATGACATTATTTCTATACCTCCATATGTTCCTGCAAAGTCCAAGGCTTTGAAAAATATTTCTGGGTCCAACAATGCTAGTATTAATGGTGGAATTAAAGTCAGTATGTATGGCAGAGGCTTGTTCTGGCCACTTGGGAGTTGCAGCACTGAAAAAATCATCATAATGATGCAATACAAGATTCATTCAGATATATATTTCCAAGAGGTATAAGTCATTCTTGAAAGATTAGTCTTTTGACAAAATGGTCCCTTAACAATTGATGATGATCCTATGTACCTTAAAGTTGGGTTTCGCTTGACAAGTCCACCGAAAATGGTTACTGTTATGTTTGTAAACAATGGTCTACTCAAGACTAAAATGAAAATTATATTCATTTGGATACCATGATATAATTATGAATCTTTGAGGAGCCATTTTGTCAGCAAACAAATCTTGAGGATTAAAATGGTGGTTTGCTCAAATTAACTATTAGCTTTTAGTTGAAAGATGAGAAAGAAAATGAATATTTCTCCACTTACAGTCTGCAATAAAGTCTGATAAACCCAAAACAAATCCAATGTAAGATGTGGTGATTGCAAGAAATGAGAAGGCTGCAACAATAGGCTGCAGAATTTGGTTAGAGAAGAAAAAAATCAGTAAGAAAAAGAAAAATGTTTCCATCAAATTACTCCAGCATATGCATATCAAAATGCAGTTGAGGCTGTCATATACTTACTCCAACTGCTCCGCTCGTCGACTGCAATTGTTGTAATGGATCGACGCCCATTGAATTGTCAGTAATAGTTCCCAGGATAACAGCATTCCATATGAGAAAAAGAGCAAGAACTATCCCAGTTCCAAGGATTATTGCAGTCCTGCAAGGAAAAAAAAAATTGATATTATTAAAGGATAGAAAAACTATTTGCACTGAATCTCTATATTGCATAAAACAAAGTTTTACAGCATTCAATCATGTATTTCTATTTTGTTACTTCAACATCAGCAAAAGTAGGCGAAAAAGCTCGATTATCATGTTATTGGAATAAATATTGGAGCAAAGAAAGATGATGAGATTTGTCACCTTACTTTTGTCATGTCTCCTTCAAGATTTGTACAAACAACAGGCACCACATTTTGAACAAGCATATGCCAAAAGTGTTACACTTTGTCCATTGTTGAACAGCAGCAAGTTGGTGATGTTACCTGGTAAACAAATGATAGTGCAATAATTGGTATACTCGCAGGAGCAGCTTGGAAGTTGGCTTTCAGAAGAGCATCCAAGTGTACATCTCCACTTGCAACTGCCTAAGATAGGAAAATTAATCTCTATTTTCTGATAGGAAACCAAGGCTAATAAATCATGTAACTGTTTGTTATGACATGAATATCATGTACTAGTTTTGTTACTAATGAACTTTTGAATTGAAAAAACAGAAAACAATTCATCTTGATAAAACATTTTAATGGCAATAAGGCTGAAAGGATACAGAATTTAGAGGAATAAGAAAAATAAATAAGAACTTGTTTTTGACATGAGAAACCTTACCACAAGAGCAGCAAAGGAGCCAATGAGACCAATTACTAGAACACCATTAATCGCACCAATAAATCGCTGGCTACATATTAGTTATTACAATTAAGCCTTGTCAATTTTCTGACCTTACAAAATGAAAAACTAGAGCTAGAAGCTCAATAACTCATTCTAACTATCTTAGTTACAATAAGCATAGCATGATACAAATTTGTCATGAGGTTGTACAGTGAAAAATAATTGTAAATTTAATGTGGGGAACATCAAGCAAGTAAAATCTACATGAAGATGAGGGAAGAAGGCCAAGCTAACCTTCCAAAGAAGCATAAGCCTCCAAATATCAATGAAAACAAGGTTGCACTTTCCCATCTGTGGCCAAAATGCTGGAATCAGCACATAACAAGATTTCAAGGTTTGAATGCAGAGGAATGAAGATGGAGTAGGAAAAATGTTACAACACAACTGCTAGAACCTAGAATCTAGACACAATTTAAGGCAGAGGTAGTGACTTTTACATTGGAATGCCGAGATAATTTGTTAAGATATCTGAAGATCGCGCTATATAGGCAACAAGAAGTGCATAATGGATGAAGATATATGACCAACTGCAAGAAAATGAGGATTCTTGTTAGCTATTTTTTAAAAAAATATTTGAATGAAATTACTTGAGACCATAAAGATTTGATCTTAGAGAAGTAGATGAAAGAAATATATATATACATATACAAAAGTCAAAAGAAGTAAAGTTTCAGAAATAACAAGCAAGAAAGGTTTCATGATAATGTAGTCACTTGAGTATGAATTAGTGCATAACTCTTCTCCATTGAATTAATGCCTCTTTAAGTCAATTATATCATATTGATGCAATTGAGAATCTGAGATATATTATGAATGTTGGTTTCCCATAGTTGATGTGAATGAAATTTTACAAAGATGACTTATGAACTTACCTTGAAATTTGAACTCCGGCTGTTCCTAAAGTTCTTTTGGCCATGGATACCTGAACTTTATTAAGATCAAGTTACCAATAATCCAAATAGGCAGAATTTAAAGCTAAAATTTGTTGGAGGATGAAAAACTCCAACACTATAACACAAATCACTGTTAAGTTTCAAGCTTTCTAAGATCACCTATCATATCTACATATCCATCTTATATAGAACTTTAGTATGCATAACCAAAATCCTGATAAAAGATATGCAGCATTAATTTTGTTTAAGGATTACAAAACCATTTTATTTTTAGGTAAATAAAATCAAAGAAAATATCAAGCAAGGGGAAGCAGTAGAGAAAGTTACCAGTGAAACACCACCAGAACCAAGTTCACACATGGTTTTCACATTTACTTCAGCAATAAGCAACCCTGTTGAAACCTACAAAAGTTTTCACATATTGAGTATGTGCAAAAACTTTCCATGCAAAAATTGAGGTTATGAACAGTTGTGCATTTAAGAAAAAATTACAAGCCTCTGAAAAATAACTAAGCTGGAATAGACTACTACAATGAAAAATCTTGCTAGAACATGTGATTCGTGTCTCAATATCACAATATACTATTTGGAAATGATACATAACACAGATGGTGAAAGTTACCATGAATATCCAACAAACAATGCAAGTAACTGCAGATGCTAAAAATCCTGATTCTTGTGTCACTGCAGGTATTGCAAGGATCCCTGCACCAACCTGTGACATTTCTTTGCTTCAACAAACACAATCAGGCAAAAGCGTATAAAGATATCGAAAATTGTGCTACGGCGAATATTTAGCTAACTCAAACTTGTAAGAATTCATGAGTTTGTGTTCTCAAATCAAGTTTATTACTTGAACTTTACAATTCAAAACTCTTGAGTTTGATAACCTTGATTGAGAGAATAGTAATTCAAATATTCACATATAATCATATTCAATCATCTTTAATTATGTTCAAAAGAAAGGATATATCTTCATACTTTAGATCACAATATTGTAAGGAAAAAGGTGAAAAAAAAAAGAGGCTCACAGTGGTGCCTGCAACAAGCAAAATTGCACTGGATAAGCTTCCTGCCAAAATTAACACAAGGGGGAAATTTTTGAATATATTAAAGTTTCAATATCTTAGAAGAAATATAACAAATGATAAAACTTAAGGATTTTTCGGCTCAGTAATATTCTCAAGACAAAAATATAAAGACATTGAGAAACACAAATCGGTTTGGAGAAGGAGACAGATATGGAAACTAACATAATTTCTTTATCCGGAACAAAATTTACTAATATTTTCTAGTCTGTCCAAAAACTAGAAACAGGGTGTAAGACACAACATCTCTATCTAGATTGTTTTGCCCTTTATGTTTTTCGTCAGAACACTTAGCACAGATTCTTTTAAGGACACAGAACTTCTTAACAATGGCAAATCTAGACAGAAGAGAAAATAGGAGGGTATGCAGAGTACCAACCAGGTTCCCTTTTCAAAGTCGCTTGGTTAAGGTTTGAGAACAGCCTCTCAAACTCAAATTGTTGCTGTTCTTCCTCTTGTGTGGATTGAGACTGCTTCTGTAAGAAGCACTTGTGGAGGTTTCTCTTCAAAGGACAAGGAAGATGAACAGAACTGAATAAGCTTTGTTGAAGATTGGTTTGTTGAATTGGATGATAAGACTTCCATAGTAGCTGTTGATGCTGCTGCTTTCTTGGTTTGTTGAATGGAGTTGGAACTTGGAATGAAGAAGCATGAGAAGAAGAAAACATCATATGTAATATTATATTTAGTAACCCTTTTTTATCTAACTCAATTCAACCATCTTTGTTATTTTGAGTGCTAAGTTTGAACTAAAAAAACAGGTTTCATGTTAGTTATGCTTGTGCAACTGAAAGCAATGAAAGGCTATCAATCTCTACTTTTGCACTTTCCTGCAGATAATGTGGGCCATGCTTTCTTTCCATAATTATAATATTCATTTTCAACACACACACAACACACATATATAGTTTATCTTATATATTTTCACCATATTTTTATTCAGCAACCAAACATACCCTTAATGTTATTCAACTTCTATAAATTAGCCATATGATCAAATTAAACCCTCCAAAAAGGCATTTTAATAGTAGCCATCAAACAGGTTTACTAATCCATCTATATATTAAAACAAAAAATCATTGTTGTGTATGGTTATTGGTTGCTAATTGCTTGTAGTTGGAAATTGGGTATCCATTCCGCACTCCATTGTTAATATCTTTTATAAGCGGATTGTAAAGTAACATTTTGTTTTTTGGGACTTTGGAGTACATAATTAGTTGACTAACTGTAAAGTACGCCTAATTCCACCTAAGATTAAATATAGATAAAGAATTAAACCAATTATACGAGGGTGGTTCGGTAATGCAGTTAGCCCACATTTTTAAGTTCATGCAAAAAGGAATACTGCTGCAACCACAAAACTAGGCACAAAATATAAATTAAACAATCCAGAGCCAAAGGTTTTGCACCATAACAGATACCACCACTAGCCCTCTAGAGTTTAATTTGTCATGTTAGTTTTGTGGCCGAAACAAATACTCTAAAATGTCCAAGCTTGTTTAGACATCAGAATATTTAGATCAGTAAAGGGGGAACTGGGAAGTGTGAATGTAAAGTGCATGTGTGACTCTGTATGCTAAAGAAAATGCTCTTGGAATGTTCTTCCCACTGCAACCATTAACTGTATAATCATTAAAACCAACATCAAATCCACACACATTTTCTGGGTCTTTCTTTCATTATTATTCTCATTCAGTTTCTCTCTTCTCTCACTCTACAGAGTAGGGGAAGAAACAAACTGTCTGGGTAAACTAAAAAGATCTTTCCCTTCAAAAGGAGAACTCCACTCCCGAGAACCAGCAGCAGATGATTCACCCGAAGCTACTCCACCTTCTTGAAAACCAGGAATGGGAACAATGCTCCCATTAGAAGGCATCGATCTCATTCCCTGCTGAGCAACAACTCCTGAAGCATTTGAGTCATACCTATGACTAGCACTACTCTTTGAAAAAGGTGAAAGCCCTAGCCATAAAGATTGCGACCTTGGTGAAGTTAAGCCTTTATCCAACGACCAGTCTATGCTTGTATAATCGAACTGCATTGACCCGCCAGTGCTCCAGTCTACCGGAGAAGATGCCCCTGATGTGGCTGCCGATCCTAGTCCAGAAAAGAGACCCAGTGAAGAAGCAACAGGGAGTGATGATGATGGAGCAGTTCTACTCCACATGTTATTCCCTCGATTTATTGCCTGGGGATCTATTGAATTGCTACTGCCTGCAACAAACTGTTGTGGAGGTTGATACTGAAGTTGGTGGTACATTTGATTAGAATTGAGGAAGTTTGGACTAAGGCTTCTACTGGTAGGAGGGTGAGATATAAAGCCATTAGACCTCAAAGCTTCTACACCGTTGGTTGGATACCAACTGGCAGCCATACCAGGGGGAGAGGAACTCATGCTGGTGGCTGGGACCTGCTTTGCATTTACAGTTTGGGATCGCTGCATCACAATAACAGGTTCCCTAGCCGAACCGGTTTGAAGGTTCTTAATATCACCTCCAACAGCCATATAACGAGCTTCAGTCATGGAAGGTATGGGAGAAGCTTGCAAAGGCGGTGCCAGCGAATAAGAAACAGATGGGTTAGATCCTGCACCTGGCCACCTTTTGTCAGCTAGTATGGTAGCTTGTTGGGACTTTGCCCATTCAGACTTGGCTTGTATTCTCTTTAAAGGCTGAATATTTTTATTACCGGATTCTGATTGTACTCCTATTGTAGCTGCTGCCTTTGTATAGTTAAAATCCTTTTCATTTTTTTTAGGTTGATTTGGCAAGGGAACAGGTTTTGTTTGTAGCACAACTCCCAACTGCTTACCATTGCTAGTAATAGGGGGATCACCAGGTTCTTCTAGCTTTGGTGGAGCAGATGAATGATTTTGCTTCAGCTCTCTTAAGGACTCTGCAGCCTTATCAAGATCACCCTCACAGTTAACAACCACTCTTTCAACCTCCTGTTTTGAACAATCATATCTTGTTTCCAGGTCGGCAAGCCGCGCAAGCTCTTCTGATATGTCAATTTTCAAATTGCCTGTACCTACATTTTTATCCTTCTGACTTTCTGTTTCTTCACCACCTTCAAACAGCCATGCTACTGATTCCTCCACCCTTCCCTCATTCAGTATCAACGCCATTGTTGCTCGCTCGTGAGAAAATCCCATTGCCACAAGCTGTTGAGCAAGCGATTCTAGCTTCCTGGACATAAGATAACCACTACATCGCTCATGCAACTCTTGCGCTCGCCTTTCCTTTTGGCGTTGATGTTTTCTCTCATTCTTCTGGCAGATTTTCTCTCGCTTATCATTATCAGCTCCCGGTACCGTTTCTGGTCGAACAGGAGGATTAGAACCTTTTTCTTTATGGTCTTCAGACTCACCGGACCAACTACCATTATTTGAAACAGAATCATACTCAACTCCCGGAACCATTGAGCCACCAGGATGTTCATCTGTCTCATCTATGTTCCGGAATCGACCATTAGAATGTATTGGTGAGGTAGCTGTTGGTGACGTTTCAAGAGTATGGAACGTTCCTAGTAAGGGATTGTATGCACTTGCTGGAATACCAGCTACTCCATTACCAGACCCCGACGGCTTTGCAGAAGGCTTCTGAGATTCCTTGGTTGCCTTTTTGTCTTTAGACTTAGATCGGGATGCAGGAGACATTTTCCTCAGAAAGCAACAACCCTAAAATATTTAATGAAACTAAATTAAACCACACATTCTTGCCTCTAATTTGCCACTACATATTAACCAAATAACATTATATTCACATTTACATGTAAGCCTCCTAAAAAAAAAAATGTTCACATCAACATCATACCTAATTGCAAGCGAACAAGTACTTGCAAGGTTAAATCAACTGCTAATTGATAAAGCGAATTACAACGAAAACTAATTCCGAATCCTTAGTTTAGATAATATCAAATTACCAGGGAGAAAAAAAAAAGAGGATCAGACTAAAAAAAATAGACCACGCAAATTCAAAAGGATTCACTATTTAGTATTTACAACACAATCTGATAACTTTTCACGAGTGCAAAACTTCACTGAAGCATACAACACTATTGAGATCTAAAAAGAAGAACAGAGAAATGAAAATTTCAATAATTGCCAGTATTTTCAGAAATGGATCTAAAGTAGCAATTAAACTAATTGCTAACACAATCAACGTGGCAACGATAGATCACATACGATCAATATAGCGAAAATCACACACACACACACACACACACACAGAGGAAGCGGGAGAAGAAGGTAGGTACCTGGATGATTCAGAGAACGAAGCGTTGAGGAAGATTGAGAGATCGATATTGAATTGCAAAATCGTTGAGAGAGAGAGAGAGAGAGAGAGAGAAAGAGAGAGATAGGTTTTCCGAGGCTGAAACTGAATTTGGTAGAATTAGGGTTTCGACGAAAACAGAGATCTGAAAAGAAATGAGAAAAATACCAAACAGAATATGTCCGAAAATATTTTTGTGGCTTTTAATTTTATCTTTTTTTTTTCCTTCCTGTAATAATGAGAAATATATATATATATATATATATATATGGTTTTTACTGTAAGAATATCGTTGGTTATTTTGTCTTATTAAGTAGCATAAATATAGATACCCTGTCAAGACCAAGATGACCTTATAATAATAATAATAAAAATAATAATAATATCTTTAAAGATGTCAATAAATTATAACTCAAATAACATAATTTTTTAATTATTATTTAAAAATTTTGAATTTAAATCTTACTTGTAATCAAATTAAAAATAAAAATTAAAAATTAATTATATAATAAAATAATCATTTGAATAAGTGAATTTATTAACTATATAAAACATTTTATCTTATCAATAAATCATAAAAGTGCCCATAAAAATAAAATAATAAAGGATTATTGGTACACTACTGTGGGGGGAAAACTCAAGTGGTAGCATTGGTGGTGGTGGTCTTAATAAAATTATGGAATTACTGTATATTTCTATATAAAAATTGTTTACGTGATACAATTTGAAAAAAATAATAGGAATTACTTAGTAAACTAAATCGAAATAACTACTAAAAATCATGTTTAATCAAAATGTTCAATGTGAATTATATAATAATCAAGAAAGAATACTTCATCCAAGGCTCACATATTGGTCAACAAAATTTGATTCCCCAATTCCTCTCCATTTTAAAATGAGAGTCAAACCTTAACTAACAACATGCCTAACAAATTAATTCTCTACCATTTTTTACTTTTATTATAATAACTTTACAAATATTTAAATTATAAAAATATTATAAGTCAACCGTTTTTATTTTTCTTCCTTATTTATGACTGGAAAAAACTTTAACACAAATATTAGAGAATCAATATTTTTCTGTTGTATTTACCTTGCATTTGACTCAACATTAAATAACTCTCAGTTTCTTCTACTAAAAAATAAAAATATTATCCTCAAATTTATTTGTTCCCCAAAATACGCTAAATTTTAACAACCGAAATAAAGCTATTATTATTATTATTATTATTATTATTATTATTATTATTATTATTATTATTATTATTATTATTATACACTACTACACTAGTGTTTGACTAGATAAAAAATTTTAAAAAAATAACAATAATACCAATTTTAAGAAGCGTATCTCCAATGTACTACATAGAGTCAGAGGCCAAAATTAGCTGGTTGATTTTCCAGAACCCTCCAAGAAAAGATTGTACAGCGCACATTGCTAACCATTGTTAGCTCCGTTTGAAACATTTTAGAAGTAATTTTTTTTAATTTGACTTATAAAAAATAGTAATATTAATATTTGGTACAATTTTTAAAATTAAATTGTAATTTTTTAAGAAGTTATTTAAAAATTTATAGAGAAATTAAAAAAAATTACTTATTTCATAATACTTCTACTTTTTATTATATTTCTATAAAATAAGTACTTTTAGAGTTAAAAATCTAAACACAAAATAACTTATTTATAAATTACTTTTAACAGAGTTATTTATTATTTAAATTATTTTATCAAAAAGAACTTAATTAAGTTGGTTACCCAAACTGAGCTTATTTGCATTGAAGTTTATGACCTTTATGTACCAAAATCTGTTGTATAGGCCACCAGATAGGCATTTAATACAAGGCATCAAATTCAATCAGGGTTTATTTTATTTATTATTAACCCATCTAAATCCCAATGAAACCACTTAAGCAGTTGAACCCTTTTTTTCTTATGGTTAATATATTTAATTTTTCTTTGATTTAAATTGGTTTAGGAGTTAACTCCCTAGTTCAGTTAAACTCTTAATAAAATTTCGATCCGGAATAGATTAATCTTTGTCATGTCAGACCAAAGAATACCACAAGAAACCAATAGTTGAATACTTATTTTAAATGCAACCACCAATAAAGTGACTGGATTTTTATTGGTTAGCCAAAAAATGCATGCAGTTGGACATTCATTCCTTACTCAGTTCTTTACAATTTTTTAACAGCACATTGTTGACCAACTTTGAAGTTCTCAATATCCTCCTTTATTATATTATATTAGGTTAATCCAGTTATACGAGAGTGGTTCAATAATGCTATTAGACCTATATTCTAAAATTAATGAAAAAACGGGAATACTGCTGGAACCACAAAACTAGGCACAAAAAATACCATATAAACAAGTTCAGAGCCAACAGATTTTGCAACATATCAGTTATCCATTTTCCCTGCACAGTTTAATTTGTCTCATTAGTTTTGTGGCTGCAACAGTACACAGCAATATTAAAATGAGTGTGAAGTGTGAACGCAAAGAAAGTGCATGTGTGTGCTAAAGTAAGTACTCTGCAACAGAAAGTTTACCACCAACAATCATCAACTGTATGATCATTAAGAACCAACATCAAATCCATGCACATTTTCAGTCTTTCATTATTATTCTCATTTGATTTTTCTCTCCTAACACTACAGAGAAGGGGAAGAAACAAACTGTCTGGGTAAACTAAAAAGATCTTTCCCTTCAAAAGGAGAACTCCATTCTCGGCCAGCAGACGATGATTCACCAGAAGCTACTCCGCCTTCATGAAAACCCGGCATAGGAACAATGCTTCCTTTTGATTGCACTGATCTCATTGCCTGTTGAGCAACCACTCCAGAAGCATTAGAGTCGTACCTATGACTAGCACTACTCTTTGAAAAAGGTGAGAGCCCTAGCCACAAAGAATGCGACCTTGGTGAAGTTAAATTTCTATCCAACGACCAGTCTATGCACGTATAATCAAACTGCATTGATCCGCCAGTGCTCCAGTCTACCGGAGAAGACGCCCCTGATGTGGCTGCTGATCCTAGTCCGGAAAAGAGGCCTAGCGAAGAAGCAACAGCTAGCGATGATGATGGACCTGCTCTATTCCACATGTTATTCCCTCGATTGGTTGCCTGGGCATCTACTGAATTGCTGCTGGCTGCAACAAACTGTTGTGGAGGATGATACTGAAGTTGGTGATACATTTGATTAGAATTGAGGAAGTTTGGACTAAGGCTTCTACTGGTAGGAGGGTGAGATATAAAGCCATTAGACCGCATAGCTTCTACACCATTGCTTGGATACCAACTAGCAGACATACCAGGGGGAGAGGAACTCATGCTTGTGGCTGGAACCTGCTTTGCATTTACAGTTTGGGACCGCTGCATCACAATTACTGGTTCCCTAGCTGCACTGGACTGAAGGTTCTTAAAATCACCTCCAACAGCCATATAACGAGCTTCAGTCTTGGAAAGTGGGGGAGAAGTTTGCAAAGGCGGTTCCGATGAATAAGAAACAGATGGATTAGATCCTGCACCTGGCCACCTTTTATCAGCAGCTGGTGTGGTAGCTTGTTGGGGCTTTGCCCATTCAGACTTGGGTTGTATTCTCTTAAGAGGCTGTATATTTCTGTTATTGGATTCTGACGGTACTCCTAATGTAGCAGCTCCCTTTGTATAGTTAAAATCCTTTTCATCTTTTTTAGGTTGATTCGGCGGGGGAACAGGTTTCGTTTGTAGCCTTGGACTCACAACTCCTGACTGCTTACCATTGCTAGTAATAAGGGGATCACCAGGTTCTTCTAACTTTGGTGGAGCAGATGGATGATTTTGCTTCATCTCTCTTAAGGACTCTGCAGCCTTATCAAGATCACCCTCACAGTTAACAACCACTCTTTCAACCTCCTGTTTTGAACAATCATATCTTGTTTCCAGGTCTGCAAGCCGGGCAAGCTCTTCTGAGATGTCAATTTTCAAATTGCCCGTACCTACATTTTTATCCTTCTGACTTTCTGTTTCTTCACCACCTTCAAACAGCCATGCTACTGATTCCTCCACCCTTCCCTCATTCAGTATCAATGCCATTGTTGCCCGTTCGTGAGAAAATCCCATTGCCACAAGCTGTTGAGCAAGCGACTCTAGCTTCCTGGACATAAGATAACCACTACATCGCTCATGCAACTCTTGCGCTCGCCTTTCCTTCTGGCGCTGATGTTTTCTCTCATTCTTCTGGCGGATTTTCTCTCGCTTATCATTATCAGCTCCCGGTACTGTTTCTGGTCGAACAGGGGGATTAGAACCTTTTTCTTTATGGTCTTCAGACTCACCGGACCAACTACCATTGTTGGAAACAGAATCATACTCAACACCCGAAACAACAGACCCAATGGGATGTCCCTCTGTCTCATCTATGTTCCGGAATCGACCATTTGAATGTATTGGGGAGGTAGATGCTGCTGAGGTTTCAAGAGTATGAAACGTTCCTAGTAATGGGTTGTATGCACTTGCTGGAATGCCAGCTACTCCATTACCAGACCCTGATGGCTTTGCAGAAGCCTTCTGAGCTTCCTTGGTTGGCTTTTTGTCTTTAGACTTGGATCGGGATGAAGGAGACATTTCCTTAGAAAAGCAACTGGCCTACAATATTTAATGAAACCACATTGTTCTCTTTAATCGGATGCTAAATGGGTAGAGTACTATATATTTACCAAATAATATTCTATTCACAAAGGAGAGAAAAAGAAAACAACAATTACATCAACACAACACCTGTTGGCAAATGACTAAGCACTAGTAAAATGAAATCAACAGATTATTGATAAAACTAATGAGAATGAAAAACTTGTTTTAAAACTTCAATTTGTAGTATATCAAATTATGGGGGAGAAAAAAATATCAAGGCAAAAAGAAGAGCAACTGAAATTCAGAAGGATGGACTTAATTATAATTCTTTATTTACAACACAGGCCAATAACTTTTCACAAGTATTAAGCTTTACTAAAGCATACATCACTTTACGGATCAAAAGAATATGACAAAAGACAATAGAAATGAGGGAGAAAACCTATTTTTTTTCTTATTCAGTGTTTATTCTTCCTGTATCCTAAAAAAAAAAAAAACATATTACATCCTCTTCATTCGAGTCATATTGACTGATAAATTTAATGCAAGTAAGAGATTAGACTAATTACAATCATTTTCAGATCCAAAACATAGCAAACAATAAAAAAGATGATGATGATCTTCTGCTAACGGCTCCAATGAACCTTGTCCCTAAAATTCTCAGATGTATCAATCCTCCCTAATCAAAATTCAAAATTTGCGAAGCTACATCGTATAATACCGAGATTCTCCAAAACTTTCGATATGTAAATACGAAAACTACGAAAAGATTCACACTTTCTGGCAGAATCAAACATATTGCCAATGAGGAACCCAATACATACATGCATACATCAAATTCAGTATTCAAAAGCATTGATATTGAACAACAATAACCAACGAGTCATGACCAAAAAAAAAAAAAACCAACGAGCCTCACACAATTCACGCAATCAAGGATCGAAACGGAGACCCGATATTGAACCAATTCAATCCAAACCAAAATTCAAAAAAGGCAAATGCGGAATTCTAATAACATAATTCAATTATTCCACGAAACCCTAAATCTAAACACGAGATTCCTCACTCTCCAATCCAATCAACGTGGCAACGTAAGATCATAGAAAATTAAAAGAGGGGAAATCAAAACATGAGAAAGATAGAGAGAGGGAGGTGGATGAAGAAGAAGGATTAGGTAGGCACCTGGGTGTTTCGGAGAAGGAAACGTTAAAGAAGAAGAAGATGAAGATGATGATGATGACCACGATGACGATGGAGAGATTGCTATTGAATTGCAAAATCGTTTAGAGAGAGAAATGGAAGAGAGAGAAAGATATGTTTTTCGAGGCTGAAACTCAATTTGGCAGAATTAGGGTTTTGAAGAAAAAATCAGATCTGAAAAAAAAAAGAAAATACCAATCGGATTATGTCAGAAAATTAATTTTCTTCCTCATTCTCTCTGTTATTTTTTAAAATAAAAATATAAATTTACGCGTTTAAATATTTCTTTAATTAATCACTTTAATAATATAAAAATATATTATTAGATCTTTGATAAAATTATTTGATGGTATGAATATATAGAAATTAAATTCTTTTATTATGTATCAAAAAATATCTATTTTTATATTTTTAAATTAAATATTAATTTTTATTATTTTTTAATAAATTAGATAAATATATATAGAAACCATAGTATGATGAGAATAAAAATGACCTCTTAAAATTAATATAATAAAGATATCATAATTTGGATATAATAGAAATGTAAAAGAATTTTGTATTGCCATTAATATACGATAAAAATTTATATCATTTGTAATCATTAATCTTAACTATCGTTTAAATAATTATACAAATAGAGTAAGATTTAATTTGGTAAAATTTTTTGAAAAGTGTTTATATTTTATAAAAATTTAAATTTTTTATTTTATGTTTGATAAATAAAAAATACTATGTGTTTGCGTTTGTAGTTTTTAAAATATCAAAATACTTTTAAAAGTACTTAATAATTAAGATAGAGCTTTTCAAAATTAATTTATACTTTTTAAAATTTAAAAAATCTAATATAATTTGATATGTTAACTAATTTTTAAATTTTAATGTTTGTATTTATGTTTATTATAATATTTTTAAATTTTAAAAGCTATTTTAAATCTGATTTACCAAATATAAATACTATAACTTTTAAAATACCATTTTTTAAAAATTAACTTTTATAAACTACTTAAAAAATACTTTATCAAACTAAGCCTAATTTTGGTTGAATAAAAATATCAAAATTATTTTACATAATAAACTAAAAAAAAGTATATGAACTAAAAGGTTACTAACCAAAAACTAAACAAAATCACATTAATTTATATTAATAATTAATTTTAAATTTTTTAAATTCAAAATTTAAAATTGATTAAGTAAACCTAATTAAAACCTATAAAAACTTCCTCTTCTCTCTCGTATTAATCTACCTACCTCCAACAATCATACATATAGGCCTCTCTCATCGTCAGGCTCTCTCCGCCTTCCTACCGCGACCCACTCCTCCCATCGCTTTTGCTTCCAGTCAGAACTGTCTTTACCAGATCGGGAGCTCGTGATGATATCTCAGTAATGTCTGCACCACTAAATCCATGTGTATAACGAGCAAGAGCTGAAAGATGGACGTGTTTCGAGATTGGTGGCACGCTTTGAAGATCTGGAGACGTGATGCCTCATCCGGTAAAAAAATGTATATCAATTGATCAAGACGTTCTGGGCCGAAGCAATGCAAGGTCTATAATGTTAGGTCTGTTTGTTGCTCCAATGATGAACATTGTTTCCTTAATAGACATTCCATCCATCTTTGTTAGTAGTTGGTTCAACATTCTATCAACACTGCCAGAATCCCCTCTTGAACTTTCTCGCTGCAGATCCAAATGTCAGAGCCTTAGAAAATAATTAGTGGCAATTTGTGTGAAATATAAAAAAATCATTCATTTAATATAAAAAAACATCATAATACTTAACAAAAGAAATATCCAGTTATATTTTAGAAAAAATAATTAAATATCTATAAAATTAAAAAAATAAAATTCTTAAAGAAATAGAAGCATTCACATTTGTAATACAAAAAAATTCGAAAAATATATAAAAGAACATTCATTTAGTATGGAAAAGAAACATTCATTTACTTAACAGAAAAAACATCTATATATATTAACTCGTAGAGATTTTAGATTCACCCAAAGATATTTTGACTAATTTTTTGCTAATACCTTTTAGTTCCTAGCATTACTCATAAACTAATCATAATTGCATACATAAAAAATCAATAAAGTAATACAATTTTACTTTCATCATCAATGATGATAATTTTATATTACTATATTCAAGAATTAAATTATAAAAGTATAATAGTATATTATATCTTTCTTTTTTTAATTTTGATTCCGTGAATGTGAATATATTTAAGTGGTTTAAACATATCATTATTTTTTTCATTATTCCTTGTTAATATATTTTTTATTATTTTTCCCCACAGTTTTTAAACAAGATTTGAAAGATATATATATATATATATATATATATATTACGGGTGTTTGCATGCGGTTTGGATCGATTTTGAATAAAAAACTTATTCGATTCGAATACTAATTTTATTTGTAGTACGGTTTGAATTGGATGATAAAAAAATCCGATTCGATCCGATTAGATGCAATTTCAAGTGATTTAGATTGGATTATATTTACGGTTTTATAAATTAAAAAATTAAATATATATAACAAGTCTCAACATCAAATTTTAAATAACCAATAATGACATAACAAGTCTCTACAATATCTTAAAAACTAACGATAACATAACAATAGAAATAAAATTATAGGTTAGTTAAAATAAATAAATAAATTACATTTTGAATATAAAATATTTATTAAATAATAATAATAATATATAAATAATATAAAAATATATAATAAATTGATCATATTATAAGTATAATTATAAATATAATAATAAAATAATAACATTATAGCATATTGTGCGGTTTGAATTGAATTTGATCGATTATAAAAAATAGATTCAAAAAATCGATCCGATCTAATCAGCAGTTTGCAAAAAATAGAATCTAATCAAATCTAAATTAATACGATTTTAATCGATTTTCGATTTGAATTGAATTAGATAAACGGTTTAATCTGGATCGATTTAAATTTAAACACCCTAATTATATAACATATACCACCTTAAATGAAATTCAAAGTAGACACCTTCCCTAAAATTTATAAATAGGATATCATTTGAAACTTGAAAGATAATATAAGTTACGGAAGTGGATCCTTTTGAGTAAAAAAAAAAAAAAATTGGATAGTGTTCAGTGTGTGATCTCATTATTTATTGTTCTCTCTCTTATTAATTTTTAGTCGCATTTATAGAATTAAAGATGAGAGATCACATTTGATTCTCTCCAATGAAAAAATAGAGAGGATTTATTTTCCATAAATTACCTTGTAAGTTATAAATATAGACAAATTCTTTGATGCCTATAAGTGTGGTGCCGAATTTGTCGAAGTTATCTTTTAAGGTAAGTTTTAAATATTTAAAAATTATTTATTTTTATATTTTTTAAATTAAATATTAATATTTATTTTTTTTTTAGTAAATTAGGCAACTTTTTGTAAGCACCCAAGCAAACACCATAAATATATCTTATCATTGTCAGCAATGGGATGCAACCAAATTAAAAAAAAACACACATGACAGCAATCCAAATACTTTAATTCAATATTATTAATTTTTTTTACGGAAATTCAATATTACTAATGATTTAGATAGATTGTTTATATCAAACACACTTATACTTTAATAGGGGAAATTGTATTAAAAAAATAACTATAAATATACAAATAATATATAATATAAGATAACTTATTTTTGGCATGTATAAAGTATATTTTATCCAAAGTATATCCACAATGATGTCAATATATTCATTATTATTATTTTTATGGCAGGCAATATATTACATATTCAAGACATAATTGCACACTCAACGATAAAATACTAAACATAGATCAAATAGAAGGGCACCAAAAAAATAGGTTGGATACTTATCTCGATTAAGATTCAGTGTCAAATTTGTTACATGATTTTTGGTAATATTTTACCAAGACTATATTTCAAATTTGATACTTATCTCATTGATCATGTTTTTTTTTAAAAGCTTATCATCAGATCTTAACCATTGATTATATAAGAGATATAAATGATTTTCCGAATCAAAGGATTTAACTGAATTAACTGAAAACCATTTACCAACAAATTAGTTAAAATCCAGTAAATTAATAGAGATTTTTTAGTAAAAAGTTAGTTCAAAAAAATTATTTTTAAAAATATATTTTATATGTAAATAAATTATTTTATTATATCTAGTTCAATTTGTCTAAATTTGAATTGAATATATAAATTTTAATTTTTAATTTTATTATTCTTGTTCAATTTGTCTAAATTTAAATTTAATATATAAATTTTGATTTTTTAATTTTTTTAATATATTTTATTTAATAGGCCATAAACTAATTTATTGTTACTTGTTAGTCAATAAATTAATCACTTAAAATTTTAAATTTTAAACTTTATCGATCCAACAATAAATATTTTGAAAATACAGAAATAACAATACCATAACATATCAGATTTTTTTAAAAATAAATAAAAAAATCTTTTATTTTTATCGTAATATTGTATATATTTTATTTACATTGTAAACAAGATAAGATAGATAAGATAGAATGCAAATCGATAAAAATATTATAAATTATATATTTTTATAAATAATTTTTTTTATTTATTTAACAAAAAATCCTAACAAATCTCAAACAATATATATAAATTTTAAAAATATTTATTTTACCAATTTTTTTATTTATCTTCCGAATATCTTTTTTCGCCCTCATATTCATATATATTGACCTTTATTTTCTTTTTATTTTATCTTAATTAGTTAGGAGCTTGAAAACTGAAAAGAAAGGAGTGGTCAACGTGATAAGTTTCAAAAATCAAAAGACAAAAAAGGTTTACACCGTAGGAGTCTCCTAGAATACCGCTTTGTGGAACCTCCATTCTCAAAATCCATAACAAACAAAACTTTTCCCCTTTTCACTTCTTCTTCTTCTTCTTCGTTTGATACTCTTATCTCTTCCTTCTTCTTCTTCATATAAACCACTCGAGAAGGGTTTTTCTTTTCTTCACAAGAAAAACTGCAAAAGAGAAACATGAGGAAGAAACTGGATACACGTTTCCCTGCGGTAAGTTCTGGCCTTTTCCTCGTTTTCTTATACCCTTTTGCTGAAAGTTTGTAACTTAATCTTTTGCATTTGTAATCATTGTGATTCTTTTATGGGGGTTTTGTTTCCATTGTATTGGTTCATGTTTGGTTTTGGAATTTCCTTTATTCATGTTTTAATGTGTAAACTTGTTTTCTATTTATTGTTATTGTTATATATTATGATATATTCTCAAATGGGTATAAATTAAGTGTGGGAATTGTTGACCTTTGTTAATGAATTGGTTGTTGTGCTATTTTGTTCATTATTGACAGGCTAGGATTAAGAAAATCATGCAAGCTGATGAGGATGTAGGGAAGATTGCTATGGCTGTGCCTCTTCTAGTTTGTAAGTAGTCTCTTATTGGTGTATTTATTTTTTCTTGTTATATGTTTTGAGGAATTTGTATCAATTTATCTCTTGTTTGTGTATAATGGCAGCTAAAGCATTAGAGCTATTCCTGCAAGATTTGTGTAATAGGACATATGATATAACTCTTAGGAGAGGGGCAAAGACCATGACTGCTTTGCATTTGTAAGTGATATTCTTTTGGCTTCAATTTTTGATTTTGTGTTAAGGATATATTGACATGTAGGTTCCTTTTTTTGTTTGGTTGGTGATAGCAATGATGTTCATAAGAATAGGAGATCTTCGAGGTTGGTTTGGTAAGTGTCTCAGGACAAAAATACTGATAAGACAGAAAAGTTGTGTCTTTGTCTCTGTCCCCATCGTTTGTAGCTTTTTCTTTGTGGACAGAAATTTCGGAAAATTTTCCTTGTGTATGTATGCATCTGTCTTCAAAACATGTTTTTGTATTTTTGTCCTGAGATAGTTACCGAACGAGGCCTAATTCTATTGATAGTTTGCTTATTCACATTATCCTTTCATGTTCTTCTTTTGGTTTGATATCCAAAGATGTTTAAGATTAAATTCCCCTTTATAATCTTCCATTTATCGAATACATACATATAAATAGACCAATGGAAAAGGTCGAAGGCATATAAAATTTTGGGATGGCGTTGCTTTCTGAATGTTTTACTCAAGTGTTATGCTCCTCTTTCTAGTATCTAATAGCTTCAATTACTTGAATCCTTGCCTTTGCAGAAAGCATTGTGTCCAGACATTTAATGTGTTTGATTTTCTGAAAGATATTCTCAACAAGGTTCCTGATTTAGGTGGTTCTGGTGCGACGGGTGATGATCGTTCTATCCCTAAGAGGAGGTTTGTGCTTTGCTTGATTCTGTTGTTTGTTATTTTGAAAATGTTCTATTCTCGCTGAATTTTGTTTATCTTGTATCTTACATCAGGAAAGTTGCGGAAGGTGATGATAATGACAGTGATGAGGAGCAAAAGAGAAATAAGATGGTAATGTATCAAATGTTTTAAATTACTTCAAATTAGAAGTTATATGACTTCTCCTTTTTCTTGTATGAATCCGCAGTAATATATCAGTTTTTTTTTATGTTATTTTATAATTTGCGCAGCTAGAGGCCAGAAATACTAGTGGCAGAGGAAGGGGTAGGGGGAGAGGTAGAGGTCGTGGCCGAGGACAGAGAACAGCAGATCATGATCATGAAATGATTTCACATGTCAAGTTTGAAGATGAATCTGATGTATTGAAGCAAAATGGCAAGCACACACATAGCAGTGAAAGCCCGGAAAATGTGTTGGAACATGAAGAAGTTAAGCCGAGTTTGTCAGTTAGCAGGCCAGCCGAAGCGTGTGTAAGGAATATCGACTTAAATATGGCTCCAGTTGATGAGGATATGGATTCATTCGACACACAAGCTCCAGTCCCAGTAATGGCTTCATCGGACACACAAGCTCCAGTCCCAGTAATGGATTCATCAGACGCACCAACTCCTGTTCCGGTTACCTCTTCTGCAAAACAAACAGTAGAAGAGAAGCACGAGGAATACCCTGGATGGTCCTTTTCGGACATGGAAAAAATGAGCATCGACACCATTCAGTTGGCGAACATAAATGGAAGGATAGATGAAGACGACGAAGATTATGACGAAGAAACATAGGTGAGTCACTCAGCATTAGTTTAACTATGAAATAGTGTGATTTGTAAGTTCTGATTGGAGAACTAGAGTTAGATCTTTTAGGACTAGAGAGTTAAGACAGATCCTTAGTGTTTAGGAAGGTTAGGATGGAGATTGCATTTGATGATTACTCTCCTTACCACCTTAGTTTAGAGTTAAAAAAAAATGTAGAGATGGTTTCTTCTTAGAAATGTTTCACCTTAATGTAATTTGATAAGTTATTAGTTTATCATCTGATGGAGGGATTGCTTATGGTAGGCATTGTATTAGATTTTATGGTTCAAAATCTAATGAAGGGTGCCTCCCTTAAGCAATCCCTTTCCAATTCACTATATTTGTATGCTTGCGACCCCAACATTCCCTACTTGTTTGATTGTTGCTGAGCAGTTTTTGGATATCAAACTCCTCCCCAGAACGTAATTTTAATGTGGCCGATTTCCCTTTTTTGCAATCAGTTTTGTTGTAGCACCTGACGCCCTAGCTAATCGTCCTCCATTTCCGAGTATGATTTTTATGTTATGTATGATGGTGCCTAAGGATATATCAGTTAAAGTGGATTCTTCTTTTTGATCAATCAAAATCCTTTTTCAAACTCTACAAGTTTCTTCTGAAACATAGGACTCAACATTATTCAACTTTCTTTATAATATCACTTGCTATGTATTAAAAAAGATGAGTGATTTCTTTTATGATTGTCCACTTAATTCTCCAAGCTCTTGCAAGATAGTTAAACTACTTATTCTCACTTGGGTTTAGGACTATGAACCATAAAATAACTGTTTGATAATAATAGTATGGTGAATGCTACCCTACCATCTCTAAAGTAACATGTAAATTACCCTCTTTGATATATTATATTTTAATTGAGTTTTTATTTTAACTTGAGTTACTTTAATTTCACGAGAGTTAATAATATCTTGGAAGACGGTGAGGACCTGACAGAAGAAGAAAATAAAACACCCAATAAAACAGTGATATTTAGAAGACACAACGAGGACGACAAAGAAATGGGAAAGAGTAAACGCAATTAGAGAGAGTTGGAATACCTATTCTGAAAGAATAATTTGATACGGTGGAGTAAACGCAATTAGAGAGTTGGAGTACCTTTTTTGGAAGAATGATTTGGGAAAATAAAATAAGATACACAACGAGACCGTTGGGAAGATAAAATAAGATACACAACGAGACCGTGATGCTTAGGAGGCGTAATGAGGACGACCAAGGAGTGGGGAGGAGTAAACGCAATTAGAGAGAGTAGAGTGGAGAAAGTAACTCATGTTAAAATAAACACCCAATTAAAATGTGACACATCAGAGAGGGTAACTTACATGTTACTTTAGAGAGGGTAGGATAGCATTCACCTAATAGTATATTATAAAATAAAAATTTACATGTGATTGTCTGTTAATAGAATTTTATCTTGCTATGAAGATTTCACAATGGAAATCCAATATAGTTTGGCATATTCTCTTTGGAATGATTCATGGATAAACATAAACGGTGAAAGGCAAGTGAGACCCGTCATTGTGCAGATTTAGACATAATCATCATCCTAGAAAAAGTTGGCAGATCCTCATAAAATAAGAATAAGGTATAAAATAAGTAATATACGTGATACTCTAGCTAGAGTATAATAGATAAAGCAATTTTATCTATTTGAATGTTATCTCATGATTTTTCTTCTTGAAAAAGAAACTATTGAATAATCTCTATCTAGATTAAACCACAAAATTTGATCCCAATTCACACACAGATTAGAGATGCAAAATGGATGTATGCTTGGTTTTAGATATAGTGTAAACTACAAAATGGAGTTTCATAAACATATTTAAAGGGTTTATAAACATGTAAACACATGTTTTAATCCAAAAATTGTTTTCCATATCATTTATAGGATAAAAGTAAATGTATGATTTGAGATCAAATCAATTTGGTTCTTAAATTTTTATTTGCTAATTCATTCAATCCCATTTTACAGTATGTGACACTTCAGGCCATTTAGTATTTTAGGATTTTATTAATTTCGTCAAAGAGATAATCTACATAAGAGACTAAGTTAATTTATCATATTATTAAACTCATGACTAAATTAATTATTGAGTAACAATTAAAATAAAGATTATCGATATATGTTGGTGAAGAAAATTCAAAAGCTATTGGACCATATTAGCACGCGTTGTTATTATCATTTTATTAACAATGTCAAAGTAGATAATTATAAAATTCGACCTAATTAATCAATTTTAAAAATTTTAAGGATTAGATTGATTAAATTTAATTTAATTTTTGTTTGATTCTAAAGTATTTTTTTAAAAAAAATTACAGATGAAAAAAATTATTGAACAGTTGTTAAAAAAAGGTATTCCATCGTTTAATAATTGTGCAAAAGAGAATATATAAATGAAAAAGATTGTTTAATTGTTAAAAAAAATTTAACTATAATATACATCTAAAGTTTTTTTTAAATTAATTAAAAAAGAAAAAATGATGGTTTATGAGCAAGACATACCAGGCTATGTGGGCCGAGGGTGCAGCAACTTATTAACCCTTTTCCCTCTAGCCTACATCCAAGTTCCGAGGCCCAACTCTTAACTTGGAGAGGACAGAAGAACATATTGCAAAACCATTTAACCCACCAAGAATATCCAAGCCCATGTTCCATCACAATAATGCCCCACGAAGGTCACAAGCTCGCGTTATCAAGTTTGGAAAATATTACACCTTCTCATAAGTTTTATAAACCCGTGTGCTCTAATATATATGACCGAGCTGAGACTTGTCAAGTGAAGAACTTAGAATAATGTTATAAATATTTGAATAAAAAATTTGATCTCTAAAATCTATTTTTAAAAAATATATATCTAATTCTTTTCGTCTCATTTTAAAATCTTTTAGAGACTTATTTGTTGTTAATATTTTTTGTGAATTTTTTTGTCAACAATATAAATTTTCGAGTACTATTTTAGTAGTTTACTTTAGACAATTATAAAACTCGACCTAATTAATGAAATTTAAAAGTTATAAGGAGGCTTATTTGTTGTTAATATTTTTTATGAATTTTTTTGTCAACGATATAAATTTTAGGGTACCATTTTACTAGTTTATTCTAGATAGTTATAAAATTCGACTTAATTAATGAATTTTAAAAGTTATAAGGATTAAATTTATTAGCTATAAATTTTATTAGTGCAGAATTTAATTTTTATTTGACTTTAAATATTGTTTTCCAAAAAAATATGAATAGAAAAGATTATTTAATGGTTGTACAAAAGAAAATATATGAACGGAAGATTTTTTAATTGTTATTAAAAAAATTCAATTATAAAAAAAATATATGGAAGTCTCACTAGGTCGTGTGGGCTGGTGCAGTGACCTATTATCCCTCTTTATTGTCATAACAAGTCCCACCAGCTCGGACGGCCTAGTGGTTAGCCTCTTTATTCGCCTTAATTTTGTAACAAAAAATTGAATAAAACAAAAGTTGATGGTTCAATGGTTAGGCACACCCAGCATTGTGGATTAGTGGTGCAGCAGCTTGTGATCCCTCCACTGTTGGGAGCCAGAGGTATTCGCTGCTCTGTTAAACCAGCCTGACGCAGTGCCCTCTAGCCTACGAGCCAGGACACTCGAGCCTTCGCTCGGGAGCCATGGCCCAACTCTCAACTTGGAGTGGGCAAGCCAGCATGGTGCAAGCTTCTAATCCCACCAAGCGTAGCCTAAACCATGTTCCATCACCTTGGTGCCTTCACTTGAGTCACAAGTTGGCGTTACTCAACTCGGCGGACTAAACCAACTCTCTTAGACATTAAAAATATTTATAAAACTTTTTTATTACCTGATGTGGGACAAATTTGGTGTTATCTAAGGATGAAGGTGAGATTTTCTAATTATCGTTAACTCTTGACTTCAAGTACTTTTATGAATGGAATTGTAAATTACAAGTATTAATCCTTTCTATCAAATCATTGTAAGACTATTATTACATGCTTTACAACGTAAACTTTTTTATTTGAGTTTCTTTATGACCTTAAAACATGCTAACTAAAGTATTATAGTGTAAAGAAAATAAAACCTACCAATAGAAGTTGCTATTTTTTGTCAATATTTTTAGTTATTAATCTAATTTTTTTTAGTTTTGTAATCAAATAATATACTTTTAATTTATACTTTTAAACATTATTAGCTAACTGTTGGTCAAAAATAATAAAAAAAAATTATAACTGAAAAGAAAACATAGAAATCACCTAAGTTAGAGAGGATATCTCTTTTTTAATAATCTCTTCAACAACAATATAAAAGAAGAAATTCAATATAAGACTGATTATATTTAGCTGTTGTCTTTGCTAAAAGATTATCGGTTAAATTCGCTGTTCTTTGAATCAAATGAACGTGGACAATTAGTTTTACTACAACATCTCACTAATCTTGCAAAAAATGTCATTGTTATTCCTTCGCATCACAATAGATTCTTTGTTTATAATGAGAGAGAGAGAGAGAGAGAGAGAGAGAGAGAGTCCTAAGATTTGGAATTGAGAAGAGTATCATCGATTGGAATACAAGTCTTTCTCTATTTTTATCAATAATTTGCCAGAAGATATTTTGAAGAAGGAATTATTTCATTTATTCCATTGGACGGGACGAATCAATGATATCTATCTAGCCCGGAAGTTGAAAAATGAAAAGGCTCACCTGTTTACGTTTGTACGATATACGACAAAAGGAGGGGCGATAAAAGCTATAACAGAAATGCATCATATGATCTTAAGGGGGAAGAGAATCTCTGTAGGTGAGGCCAAGTATAGAAGAATTAGGCAGGGGAAGGATGTAGAGATGTGTAAGGGAGACTTGGTAAAGACTGACGTGGAGAACGGACAACATCGACAAGGCAGAGATCCAGCAAGAGGGGGTGTAACAAAAAAGGATACATCTGTCAAAGACCCGCATGGGAATGGTTGGACGAAGAATGTCGAAGTGCCAGTAGTCAAAGGGAATTTTGATTGGCTTTTGAGAAGTTTAGTAGGTGGTACGACATCGGCTATTGATTTCAGATCGTTACAGAGAGTGATCAGTAAAGATTTTCCTCAAATTGTTGAAGTCAGAGAGCTCGGAGCGTACAAATCTATATTAGTTTTTGATACTGTGAAGAATGCGGAGGAAACATTTACTTTTAGAATGAATAGTCTCTTAAAAATTCTTTCATAATGTATGAAGATGGGAGAAATCCGAATGTAGTGAGACTAGAAGAGTATGATTAGAATGCTATGGAGTGCATTTACATGTGTGGTTAGGGGAGACGTTCAACAGGATAGGCGGTCTATGAGGAAAAGTAGTCAAGTGTGATGAAGTGACAAAGTCCGTCTTATCGTTTAGTGCTGGCCGAGTGTTAATTGATACATGTGTTTTTGACGTTATTCATGAATGGGTTTATATCACAGTAGGCACTAGTGGCTTTGATGTTTTTGTAAAAGAGGTGGGACGTGAAGTATATGGAGAGGAATGTTTGTTGGAAGGTATACGTGATAGGTCAGCGTGTGAAAGCTCAGGAGTGGATCCTCTCCAGTAGGAAAAAAACTGGATGGTGTCCAGTGTTCAATCTCACCATTCATTGCTCTCTCTCCCCTATTTAATTTTGGTCCCACTTATAGAATTAAAGGTGAAAGATCACACTTTATTCTCTCAAGTGTTCAAAAAAATGGAGAGAATCCATTTCCGTAAAAGCTCTAGTTCAGTTGCCGGTGGAATTGTGTTGAATGCGGCGTCTTGGGATCCGGCGGCCAAGCTAGTCACACTGTGGGCAAAAGACAGTGTTGATGACAAGGGTAGAATGATAATACAAAATTTATTTTTGAATGAGTGCAATCAAAATAATTTAATGTCGTATCATGTCCAACGGAGAGTTTCCTCGGTCAAATAAAAGGAGTTAATGGGGGAGTTGATTGTGGGGGATTTGATGAGGGTGGAGAGTTTGAATAAAAATGAACAATTATTGAAGATCTTTTGGAGAAGGAAGGTGGGCCCAACCTTTTGGAGAAAAATTCACAAGTTCGGAAATATATGGGCCACGGTTTGAGCATTGGAGAGGGAGACAAATAGTGCCATATGGCTAATTTCACTTTGGGTCAAGAAGATTATGGGGGACCCAAACTTTGCTATAAGGTTATGCCCACTTTGGGCCAAGAAGTTGATAGGCCTAAGCAAGATTGGGAACTTGATGGGTTGATGAGAGGAGACGGGCCAGTGGATGGGAAGCAGAAACTCGTTGAACGCACTAGGGATACCATGCCGGGTCAGGATCCTTCTGACGGGGCCAGGTCAGAACAGGTAAGTCCATGCTGGATCAGTGAAGGGCTGGGTAGATCAAGCCACACGCTCCCAGGTGCAAATGTGCACGAACAGATGGAAGTTGTGCCTAGTGATTATGATGCGCGCTCCCAAGTTCGGTGGAGAGGCGTGGCAGATTGTGCAGCTGTGGGAGCACCGAACACAGGCCAACCTCGAGAGGAGTGTGACGCAGAGAGCCTTCCTAGGCGGGCAGTGGTGGCGGAGGCTGAAGGTGCACAAGAACTGGAGAGACAGAGTGGGAATGCAGGGATTATGGCTACACAAGAGGTCCAACAAATGCAAGGCCATGAAAAGGAGATCAATGTGCTAGGGGTAAGAGGGGTAGACGAAGTTGTGGCATATGAAAATCCTACACAACAAGTTGTCGAATATGCTGGTTCAGAAACTAAAACAGAGGTTTTAAATCGAGGTCATGATTTGAGGATAACGAGAGAAGAGCAGTTAAATGGAAATAAAAAAATATGGCAGTTGGCAGAGGAGTCTGCTGCGGTTTTGTATGATGAAGATGCAGACATTATGGCCATTTTGTAAAGTCAAAATGAAGTTATTGCGGCTAAAAGAAGAATGGCAAAAAAGAAGGAGAAAGCCAGTAGGAGCAGACCCAAGAAACATAACAAAGTGTGTAAAACTTTATTACAATGATTAGGAGAGACTGGGAAGTTGAGTATGGTGAAAGAGTTGAAGAAAAAGTATAGGTTAAATATGTTAGGACTTATTGAAACGAAGCGAGAGGTTGTGACTAAGTTTGATGTAGCACGATTTTGGGGTTGTGCACGTGGGCTGGGATTATCTAGAATCTGCGGGTGCCTCCAGATGTTTATTATTAATGTGGGATGATTTGTTGTTTAAACGTTCAAATTGTTATAAGGGGATGGTTGGCTTTGCATTGAAGGTTTGCTGACAAAAAATAATTTTAACTGTGCTTTCTGCTTAGTGTATGGAGCCCATGTGCGGAATGAGAAGCTGGTGATGTGGGAAGAGTTAAGCTATATTGTGGGCTTATGTCAGGTTCCGGTTTGCTTGATGGGTGACTTTAATGTGATATTACGATTGGAGGAAAGGAAGGACCCTACTAGTTTACCAGCTTCTGCAGAGGACTTTAAGGATTGGGTGCAAGACTTACAGCTAGTAGATTTACCGCTATCAGATCGGAAGTTCACATGGTTTCGAGGTCAATTTTGTAGCCGCATTGATAGAATCCTTGTCAGTTTAGAGTGGCTAGAGGAGTTTCCGGATACTCGGATGAAAGGGGGACCTAGAGGCCTATCAGATCATTGTCTGTTGATTTTAGAAGATACAAGGGTTAGTATGGGCCTTAGACCTTTTCGAAGTCTGGATTCTTGGTTTACTCATGGAGGGTTTCTGAGGATGGTGAAGGATGAGTGGAGAAATTTGGTGGATGATCAGTTCACTAATAAGCTGAAAGCCTTATCTGTACCGCTGAGAAGATGGCATAAGGACAACTTTCGGGACATGGACAACAGAATCAAGAAATTGGAGGAAGAGATTAAGAAGGTCGATGATATGGTTAGTACTGGTAATTATGACAAGACGGTGGAGGCTAGACGGAAGGCTCTTGTGACTTGCTGTGCGAAGTGGTACACCAGAAAAGGGATTCTTTGGAAGCAGATGTCTCGATCTCAATATGCTAAAGATATGGACAAGAACACGAGGTACTTTCATAACTTAGCATCGGCTAGAAGGAGGAATAACAGAATCGACTCCCTGCTAATTAATGGAAGGTTGGTACAGAATCAGGCCGGAATAAAGATTGCAATCAGAGGGCTTTATAAGGAGAGATATACCGGCAGAAATATGCTCCTATGATTGAGTTTCGTGATGGGTTGGTCAAGCAAATTGGTGAGGAAGAGGCAGCAGGGTTAGAGGTGATGCCATCGCCTGAGAAAATATGACAAGCAGTCTGGGACTGTGAATCTAGTAGGTCGCCGGGTAGTGATGGATATAACATAAACTTCATAAAGAAATGTTGGGGTGAGATTGGCCAGGAATTTACAGAAGTTGTGATGGAGTTTTTCCAAAGTGCGAGGTTACCTACGGACGCTAATATAACATGGGTGGCGTTAGCTGCAAAATTTATGGGAGCAAAGGAAATAAAAGACCTTCGACCGATTAGTATGTTGGTTGTGTGTATAAGGTGATATCGAAAGTTTTGGTGAGAAGAATGTGGGTAGTGATGCCAGGTTTAGTGTTGAGAGACTCAATCTGCATTTGTACAGGGTCGCAAAATACATGATGGTGCGCTTATTGCTTGTGAGACGGTCCAATGGCTGAAATTGTGCAATAAGAAGGCGGCAATTATTAAGTTAGACTTTCAGAAAGCGTACGACAAGGTGAGATGGAGCTTTGTGGATATCGTGTTATAGAAGATGGGCTTTGGTCTTAGATGGAGGTCATGGGTAAAGGAATGTGTAACTACAGCGTCTATGTTGGTGTTGATTAATGGGTCACTATCCAAGCCGTTCAGAATGGAGAGAGGTCTTAGACAAGGAGACCCTCTATCACCCTTTCTGTTTGTTCTTGTCGTAGAGGGCTTGCATAGGATGGTGGGTGAGGCAGATAGGAATGGACGCATCTCTCAACTGCTAGTTGGAAGGGACAACATAGAGCTATCGCATCTCCAGTTTGCAGATGATACAATTTTATTTTGCCCCCAGAAAACGAAGACAGTCATGAATTATAAGATGCTTCTGCATTGTTTTGATTTGATGTCAGGTTTGAGTATTAACTTTGATAAGTCCAATTTGATTTCGGTTAACTATGAACAAGATTGGGTGACAGATATGTGTGGTCTGTTGGGATGTGTGGAAGTTGCTTTACCTGTCAGGTACTTAGGTATTCCTCTAGGTGCGAACCCTCGGTTGGCGAAAACTTGGAAACCAATCATAGATAAGGTGGAAGATAAGCTCAACTTATGGAAAGTGAAGTCTCTCAACAAGGCTGGCAAGCTAGTTCTCATAAAATCTGTTCTTAATAGCTTGCCGGTTTACTACCTTAGCTTGTATAAGATGCCAAAGTCGGTAGCAGAAAAACTTATTGGGTTACATAGGAGGTTCTTGTGGAGTAAAGAAGATGGAAACAGTGGTATACCACTAGTAAAATGGGAGATCCTGCAAGCTCCAAAAAAACTAGTGGGCTTGGGGGGTGGGAGATGCGTTGATCAGAAATGTGTCGCTTCTGTTCAAGTGGTGGTGGCGTCTTCGAAGGAGGACTGCCCACTGTAGAAAAAGGTTGTATGTTCTTGTAATCAGTTGAACCCGAATGTAATATTATCGAAACAGCCATTATCGACAAGAGATAGTCCATGGAAAGATATCTGCTAGCTTAATATTCAGGATCAACAGGTAAGAGATAAGATTATCAGTGGTCTGTCTATAGAGGTGGGAAATGGAAGACATGTTCGGTTTTGTGAGGATAATTGGTTACAAGGTGGAACTTTGAAAGTAAGTTTTTCCGAGGCTCTTCTCTGTTTCAAATCAACAAGGATATGTTATAGGGGACTGTGGATTCTGGGATGGGTTAGAGTGGGTATGGAATTTCCAGTGGAGGAGAGAGTTATTCCAATGGGAGTTAGAGCTTCTCAATCAACTCCATGACCGGTTAAGGCTAGTTAGACTATCGACTAGTAGAGAGGATACAGTTATATGAAAATTGGACAGAACAAGTATTTTTTCTACTAATAGTTTTGTGCAAATATTGCAGAAAGAGACTATCTCGGAGGACATCACTAGCTACAGTTTCACTAGCACCATATGGAGAGGATTGGTTCCTCCAAGAGTGGAACTTTTTGCATAGTTTGTTTTAATAGGAAGTGTTAACACGAAAGAAAGGTTGAGTAGGCTAGGGATTATTCATCAGAATGATAACATTTGTGTTTTGTGCAAAAAGAATATAGAATTTGTGCATCACCTTTTTCTTGGCTGTGAGTTTACGTAACAGGTGTGGTGCACTTGGTTGATGTGTGCTGATAGAGCTTGGGTTATTCCGGGGACTGTCAAAGAGCTTTTGACAGTTGGATCGGAGTACCTGATCGTAGTTCTGAGCATAAAAAGTGGTTTGGAGGTTTCTTCGCAATTATTTGAAACATTTGGATGGAAAGAAATAGCGAAACTTTTCAGAAATCAAAGATGGGTGTTGTTGGAGTTATAAATAGGTCATTTTTGAACTACAGAAAATGGTGTGGTGTTGATCTGTTTGGTTGTTAATGGCTCTGCCGGAGATGACAACGGATTATACCTTTCAATGTGTTCATTGTCTTGTGCTTTGAGTTGTGTTTTGTTCCTTTTCATACTCCACTTTATTGTGTTGAACTTTCTTTATTCAAAAAAAAAAAAAGCCTCCAAACAATTTGTTTTACGTACAGCCTCCTTATTCCTAGTTTTTCAGACCTAGCAAAAACTCATCCAAATTGCATAAAGTTCACTATTTTATGGGTCTTATCGGAATACTTACAACACAATCCGTCAACTACTTACCAGTGCTATTCCTAAAAACACACCTAAAGCTAGCCAAATGGTATTGCTCAAAAAGACTAACATCACAATTTAGCTTAATTACATTGATAGGAGGAAGGCACCAAAAATCAATTAAAGAGGATATGATTAGTTATCTGATTAGTGCTCTTAACAATACCATATTCAGTCGCAGAATGTATAATAAGCATGAGAATCTTATTCTTGTTCCAACTGATATTTTAATTAAAAATATTATTGTTCTTATCTCTTCAAATCTATCAAAGTCTTGCAACAAAGATCACTTCTCTAACCTAAAGATTAATACGAAGACGACAACAAAAATCTAAAGATACGTCACCATTTTTTATTCTTACCCTCAACCTCTTTCAACTAAGCTTAACTTTATTATGAGATTTTAGATAAGAAAAAGTATAGGGAGCCAATGGTCTAAGCGTACAATGTGTACAATGGAGGTTTAGGAAGTATTAGAGATATGATCATTAGTGTTACATTGTCCTGTCAGGTTACGCTTTTGGGATGAGTGGGTTCATGACATGATATTAGAGTTCTAGATCCGAAAGGTCAAAGGTTCGATCCTTGGTGAACTCTAAAATTAACTTAAGTTTTTAGGATGAGTGATTTGATGACATGAGATGTTTATTATCCTGATATTCGGATGGTTATTCTGGATAGTGTGGGTGATGTTCATTTTATTCATGGACCAAAGGTTTAGCCCATTGTACACTTAGGCCATTGGCTCCCTAGCACTACCCTTTAGATAATATTTTACGGTTTCATACGCTTCATTACACTTAAGAATAAAGATCGGTAATTATCAAGCATCTACGAAAATAATAGCTAATAGTAAAAATAATACCATAAAAACAGAGTCAAATCAGGCTTTTAACCTTTTTCAGGATACTCATAGGCTAGAATCACAACTAATTTTCATTGGAATCTTCTTAAAGTATTATTTGTCTAGAAACAAAGTATAAATAAATTTTGGAGTAAAACCAAAAGTAATTTTTGAAATTGGCTGTGGTCTAAAAAGATTTTCAAAATCTCCATTATACTAATTTAATTCTTGATATTAAAAAAATACATTATATTAAGTTAGTAATATGTACAAGATTAACTTAGGACAATTTTCAAATCCCAAAAATTAAATTAATATAATTAAAATCCTAAAATTTTTTTAGCGTAAATCTCGCGTGCCACTTTCAAATTTAACTTATTGGTTATTACTAAAAAATATTTAAAACTTAGAATTATTAATTCAGCAAAAAGTTTTAAATGTATTGAAAACACCAATATTTCAGTCGTTTTAATCGTTGATCTGAATTATAAAAATTATATAATATATATTAATTAAAATAAACAATTAAAACAATTGGAATACTGATGTTCTCGATATATTTAAATTTTTTTCCATTAGTTATCTCATGATTTTTCTTCTTGAAAAAAAAAACAATTGAATAATCTCTATCTAGATCAAACCACAAAATTTGATCCCAATTCACACACAGATTAGAGATGCAAAATGAATGTATGCGTGGTTTTAGATATAGTGCAAACTACAAAATTGAGTTTCATAAACATATTTAAAGGGTTTATAAACATGTAAACACATGTTTTAATCCGAAAATTGTTTTCCATATCATTAATAGGATAAAGTAAACGTATGATTTGAGATTAAATCAATTTGGTTCTTAAATTTTTATTTGCTAATTAATTCAGTCTCATTTTACAGTATGCGACACTTCATTCGGGCCATTTAGTATTTTAGGATTTTACTAATTTCGTCAAGGAGATAATCTACATAAGAGACTAAGTTAATTTATCATATTATAAAACTCTTGACTAAATTAATTATTGAGTAACAATTAAAATAAAGTTTATCGATATATGTTGGATTGTTGGTGAAGAAAATTCAAAAGCTATTGGACCATATTAACACGATATTGTTATGGTCATTTTATTAACAATGTCAAAGTAGATCATTATAAAACTTGATCTAATTAATCAATTTTAAAAATTTTAAGGATTAAATTGATTAGCTAGATAATTTATTAGTGTTAAATTTAATTTTTGTTTGATTCTAAAGTAATTTTCAAAAAAATTTACAAATGAAAAAAATTATTGAACAGTTGTTAAAAAAAAGTATTACATCGTTTAATAGTTGTGCAAAAGAAAATATATGAACAAAAAAGATTGTTTAATTGTTAAAAAAAATTCAACTGTAATCTACCTATAAAGTTTTTATTAAAAAAAAAAAGAGAAAAGGACAAATAAGTTTCCGACTTTTTGTTCTGCAGACATTTTTGTCCCTGACCATTAGAAAATACTTTTAAATTCCTGACCTCCTTAAGGTGGCATTTGTTTTGAGGTACTGGGATAGAGACTGAGAGACTGAGACTCAGACTAATATTAAAATTTCTGTCTTTGTTCCCAAAATTTCAGTATTTCAATACCTCCAGAAAGTGGGGACACAGGAGACTGAAATTTTTAAAGACAAAGACCGAAACTTTAATAACATTTTATACCTAAAATACCCTCATTTCAATTAATTAATTTCAATTTTACCCTTTGTGCAAATTAAATTAGAGTTTTATTTTTGTTTCAATTTCTGTCTCCCACTTTGCACCAAATAGAATACTGAAATTTATTTCAGTCTCCGTCTCTTAGTCTCTGTCTCTCAGTCTCTGTCTCTCAGTCTCAATTTTTCAGTCTCTGTCTCTCCTCCAAACACTACCTAAAAGTTTGACGGATCAGTCCCTCCGTCCAAATACCTACATCATACTCAACAAAAAAGTCTGACGTGGCTCCCATTCTAATGACCTAGCATTACGGCTGTTCATATGGCACATTAGTGGAAGGCCAATTTCAAAATTTGGACAAAAAAGTCCCTCTTCCTTTTGTGGCATTGTGTATTCTTGTGCATGTCATCATCCAAGACTAGAGTTCTTGGATGATGGTAGTAAAGCCTCTATGGCATTCTCACATACACATCATTAAACAAACACTCACCAGTATAATCAAAGACCTTCCCTTACATGCTTATTGACCTCCTTCCCCTTTTCCCTCGTGGACAGAAGATGTCGTTTCACAAGTGATTCGGTTAATCCCCTCATGCTTCTTTAGGTCTGCTCGCTCCATTGGCTGCCAAACCGGTTTTCGGCACCGCACTCCTCTCCGATAGCACAACCTCAATAAAAAAACAACAAAAGTTCCACCACAACCTCTTTGTGCTTGGCCCTGCTGCACACAGGGACCCTGGCAGGGTCAACCTTGGTCTTCACAAAGCCCTCCAGTTCTTCCGGTGGGTCGAGGCTCGCTTTGGGTTCCACCATACTGAGGTCACGTGTAGTAAGATGGCAATTGTGTTGGCCAGAGCAGATAGATTCACTGCTCTTTGGGATTTCTTAAAAGAGATGTCTAGAAAACAGTGTTCCAAGCTTGTGACAACAGAGACCGTTACGTGTTTGATAAAAGTCCAAGGAGAAGTAGGGCTGGCTAGTGAAGCACTATTTGCTTTTTATAGGATGAGGCAGTTTCACTGCAGATCGGACATTTATGCTTACAATACATTAATCAATGCGCTTTGTAGGGTTGGAAATTTCAGAAAGGCTAGGTTCTTTCTTGAGCAGATGGAGTTGCCGGGGTTCCGGTGCCCACCGAATACATTTACTTATACCATTTTGATAAGCTCTTATTGTAGGCACGCTATACAAACCGGGTGCAAGAAGGCCACAAGGAGGAGGTTGTGGGAAGCGAATCACCTTTTCCGGATCATGCTCTTCAAGGGATTTGTTCTTGATGTTGTGACTTACAATGCCTTAATAGATGGTTGCTGCAAGACCTATCGCATTGCGAGAGCATTGGAGTTGTTTGATGACATGAAGAAGAAAGGATGTGTCCCTAATAGAGTTACTTATAATTCTTTAATAAGATACTTCAATGCAGTGAATGAGATTGATAGAGCTATTGAGATGTTAAGAGATATGCAGAGGTCGAATCATGGAGTACCCGGTTTGAGTTCATACACACCTATCATTCATGAGCTTTGTGAAGTTGGCAAGGTTCTTGATGCTTGGAATTTAAATGACAAAAGGGAGAGGTACTGCATTAGTGGAAGGTCAATTTTAAAAATTGGACAAAAAAGCCACTCTCCCTTTTGTTATTTAGATTCGAAGCATTAAGAACCTTGCCAACTTCACAGCAGGGGCCAAGCACAAGGAGTTTGTGGCGGAACTTTCGTTGTTCTTCATTGAGGTTGCGCTGTTGGAGAGGAGTGCGGTGTCAAAAACTGGTTTGGCAGCCAATGAAGCGAGGAGACCTAAAGAAGCATGAGGGGATGAACCAAATCAATTGTGAAACAACATCTTTTGTCCATAAGGGAGAGGGAGAAGGAGGTCGATGAGCATGTAAGGAAAGGTCTTTGATTATAGCGGCGAGTGTTTGCTATGATGAGGCTGGATCGTCCCGTGGGCACCCTACTGACACTCAGGTTGGTGGCATCGCGGAGGCTAGTATGGGTGGTACACCTTTTACTCACGTATCTAGCTCTCAGGTACTACATGAATGTAGCACGCAGATGTTAGCTGATCTTGTTACCACTTCCTTCACCATGGATTTGGACGATCAGTTGGCTGAACCCCAGTTCTATGCAGATTTTGTTGAGATTATACGGGGTGATGACGTTCATCAGTACCAGAGCCCAATTTCAGGCGGCCCATCCGACCCTCCAGAGTATAGGTCACAGCCAGCGGATGTGCCGTCCCAGGTTCCTGAGACACAGCTCCCGGTCGACCTGAATGAGCCCGCAGGCAGCCCGTACGACACTTGGTTCGGCATGGGGGGACGCCACCATCTGCATTTGGAGTTGGGCTACAGGAGGCTCCCCCAGGAGATCGGCGAACGGCCAGGGTTAGGTGTCTGACTCGATGTGGCACAAGCTCGCACCTACTTGGTCCATTTGGGGGCGACCATGATGTTGATGGTGACTAGCAGTAGCGCCCATTGTCTTATTTCCGACCGTTTTTCTTGTACGAATTATGACTTATTTATTTTCTGTTAGGGTTATTGACTTGTGACAGTTATATCTGTATGAGTTATGTAGTTAACTTATTTTGTGTTATTGTTAATGCCTGGTGGCTATTATTTCCGTACAACTTATTGCAAATGACGATTACATTTTGTATCAATTCGTGCATTTTGCATCATGGGTTGTTACTATTAACAGCGGTATATATAATCACCCACTATATTCATAATCCGCTACAGGGCGTAGCGGATTATGCACACATGCCATTTGGTCATAAACCGCTACAGGGTGTAGTGATTTATGAGTAATGCAGCCCTCAACGTAATCCGCGACAGCCTGTAGCAGATTACGTGCAATTGAATTCCGCTGCAGGGTGTAGTAGATTACATACAATTGCATTTGTTGTATTTGCGTCTGGAAATTGCCGATGTTGTATTTGCGTAAAGATTTTGTTCATTCATTTTATTTACGTAAATTGCCCAAATATATATATATATATATATATATATATATATATATATATATATATATATAAAGAAGTTAGCTAACTTGTACTTTAAAAAAATATGTTAAGAGAATAATAATAATAACATATATTTTTATATTTTTAATATATTTAATACATTAAAAATATAAAAAAAATTATAATTTTTTGTCAAACCTTCCTTTTGTTGGTGTTTTTAAAAGTGCCCTTATGGCATAGGTTAGTAAAATTTTGAAAATATTTTAACAAAAAATTTAATAGATATTTTTTTAATATGAAAATAAATATAATTTTTCAATGAGAATACATATATATCAAATTTAAACTAATTTCGGTTCATTTGTGTGTTAATTGAGGTTCACTTGATACTGCTGATAAGTATTGATCAATTTTTTAGCAAAGAAGAATGAAATTATTCATTATCACTTTATTCAATTGCATTAGATTCCACTCCATTCGATTCATTTACTTCAGTTTTGAACAAACAATTAAAAAGACTCAATGATCAATAAAAACACATCGAATTCATTTCTGGATCCAAATGAACTTTAAATAAACTAAAAAAATAAACCGAAATTACTTAAGGAATAAAAATTTGGTCAATACTCAGTAGCATCAAGTGAATCTCAATTAGCACACAAATGAATCGAAATTAGTTTAGATTTGAACAAGCAGTCAAAAAGACTCAATCATCAACAAAAATACATCGAATTCATTTCTGGATCCAAATAAACCTTAATTAAACTAATTAATGAACTAAAATTACTTAAGGAATAAAAAAATTATGTCAATACTTATTAGCAGCATCAAGTGAACCTCAATTAGCACACAAATGAACCAAAATAAACTAAAAAATTAACCAATATTATTTAACGATGGTACCAGAGAAAATCAGAACCAATAAAGATGTTAGCAAAATGTTAGTGTTGTTGGTAATGATGATAACGAAAGAAGAAGAAAAAGAAGGAGGAGGAGGAGGAGGAAGAGGAAGAGAAGAAAGAAATGGAAAAGGAGAAGGAGAAGAAAACGGAGAAAGAAAAAACGCATGATTTGAAAAACAGTTATAATAACTTAATTAGAGATTTTGCTTGAATGTAGAATTTTATTCTAATAATTAATAATTATTCAATTAATTTTCATATAACAATAATATTCTTGAACCACATGTAATATTCTTGAAGTTAGTTAGTATGTTTTTCAAATCTTCTCTATTAAAGTGTGTATCAGACATATTTTCAGCAATAATTTTCTCCTCACATAAAATAAGAAAAACTTTGATAGTATAATAATTTCATCTAACTTTTTTAGTCATTTACATTTCAGTTGAATTTTTTCATTAGCTAATTTAAAAATTAGTTTTGGAGGCATGTTATTTTGTGTAATTATAAAATAAAACAATATCAAAATTATATGTAATGTTTACTAGTATTTTTAATAATACAAAACATAACAGTAAGAATTAATTAATCAATAAAATCAGTGTCATAAAAATCAAACTTATTAGAATACTAATAAATACTAATCAAACAAAGAAATTCAAAAAAAATTAAAATTATAAAAGCAACGTAATTTGGTAAAAATAGAAAACAAAAAATTAAAAAATAAATTTGCAATTAACCACAAATAAATAATTAAAAAAATAAAACTTTAAAATTATTTTAAATTAATCAATACTTTTAAAGTTTCACGTTAATTCTTGTAAGTCAAATTTAAATTAACTTGTGTGTATATCTTATATGATTAATTGAATGTGTAACTAAAATTAATAATCAAATACAACAAGGTATGGTGGCTTAAAGAGTCCATCTAACGGAATAATGAGAATTAGAGAGTGGTACTAATAAAATATCAATAGAACTCTATTTTTTTAAATACCAGTGTTTAATTTGAAATGAATAGAATGAAGATGATATATCTATAAATCAAAAGGTGTGAAATTAGTAAAAAACAATCTTAAAATGTGTTTTGTTCTAAATTAAAATGAGAATATGTGTAGAAAATATTAAAGAAATATATAAATGTAAATGTGAAGGGAATTAGGATATGAGGTTTAGAATTTAGAAAAAAAAATTAAGATTTAGAAAGAAATTAAAGATTTGGAGAGAAAAATAGAATTAAAAATATAAATTATAGTTATTAATTATAATAAAGGATATTTTTGATAAATAAAATATTTGAAAGTTGCTTTTATTTTTATGTACTTCAAAAATTAACTAGCCATCGATCCTTGTTCTCAAGTTGGTCATTTACGTTAATTCATTATTAAACTCGAGAATTTCTTTAACATTTCGTACTTTACTATACGACAACAGTAAACTCGACAATTTGTTTATACCTACCATACCATGTTCCTCTCTTTTCGACTGGTACATGAATAATTTTTCATTTATTATATGTATCATTACATTCATTTGGCGGAAAAAGCCATATCATATGCTATTATTATTATTAAGTAAAGTTCCTTAGTTCCATATAAATTGGCCGAAGCCATTAGGGAATCAAGGAAAAGAAAATTAAACGTGTCATGTATATATATATATATATAGCTTACTCCTTATCCATTCATTTTCCACCGAAAGGAAGATGGTAAAAAAAGAGAGAAACACCGTGAGAGAGAAGAGAACGGAACCATGAAACCGTTATTTTTCAGTTTCGATTTCTTACCATCTGTAATTTTAATAAAAAATTTAATCTAATAAAAGTATTTGTATTTTTCTATTTTACATGTTAGTATTATTTTTATCCGATAGAAATTGACGGTAACGTAACTCTCTTTCTTTTTGAGTTCGGTTAATTAAAATTTTAGAAAGCACAGATAATTTTTGACCTTTTTTTCTTCAGCAGCTCAGTAAAAAAGTTTCTCTGTTTTTATTGATTTTGATTTCGTACGAATATAGAGAGTTTGTTTTTAAAGTTAAAAGTTTTAATTTAAAAATGCCTAAAAAACTTATTAAATAATTGAAAATAATTTACGAGAATCAAGTATTATTAATTGATGTAAATTTGTTGAATTGTGGTTGTGAATGGTGTTTAATTGGTGTTGTTTGTTAAACTGAGCTATGAATTAAGTTTGGATTGAGACTATGAATGTTGCTCAAATTTCTAGTCATATGTTAATTTCTTAGTTTGATTGATAATTTGAGATTTGTTTGATAATAATAAGTACTGTTGTAATAATTTGGGAATTGTTGAGAGAATGAAGGATCCTGTAAAGGTGGTAAATTTGAATATTAAGGAAGGTCCTGTCCAAGTTTTTATAAAGATATACAAAAAGTGATTTTGATTTGAAAATCCAACTTATAAGCTTATTTTGAGAAATATTTCTATCTTGAGAAAAGAATAGATTTACATATTTACACATATCAAAAAATAGTTTTATATTAAAAAGTTTGATTTATATTTCTAAAGTAAGGAATGATTTGGATTTAGAACTGTTGGAAAGAGTTTGAGAAAGCGTTGATTGATTTATTGGTAACAAATGGAGAGTTGAAAATAATTTGATATTAAAACTAATTAGCTTTTAGATTTATAAATGCTTTGATAATGGATATGGTTTGTTGGATTTAACAATGATTTTTGGAGAATTGAAAATGATTTGGTAGGAACCCAAGAAAGGTGGCATAGTCCGAATTTTAGAGAAATGCAGCCGAAATTTTATAAAATCCGAGGTTTTATTTGAAAAGTTATTTTAAAAGATTTGGTTTTGGAAAATTAAATTATTTGAGATTTATTTAGTTGAGAAAAGGTGTATTCTATTTTTAAACTCGATTTATTAAGAAAAACATAATGTTTTAAATCCAATTTTGTAAGGAGAGATTTTATTTTAAGTGTTGTTTTGAGCTCGGTTTTTTTAAGAAAAGGAATTTCTGCCACAGAAGAGCAGAGAACATGGATTTAAAGAATATATTAACTTAAAGAGATTGTCTGCTACAGGAGAGCAGATGTGATATTGTTTGGGCCTTAGCGCCAAATGTAAAGTGGGAACGCCCATACACTGAGAACTGTTTTTCAGATGTACGCTTATTGATTTGGAAAGTCACACTGTATGCGGCCTAATCCAACGACTTATAAGCACACTGTATGCATCTGGAATGCCATATCTGAGACTTGTGCCTGGATAATGTCGGGAGCGGATAGGCAACCGACACATGAGCTCATGACCTGCGTTAGGGATAGACATGCATCATGTTGTTTGCACATTTGCATTTGATTGCGCTTGCTTGTCTTATTTCTTTGTAATTGTGCTGTTTGTCTTGTTGTAACTTGCTTGTACATTGAATTGAATCTCTTGCTTGTACTATTTGTTTGTGAATGTATTAAAGTGATTACGAATTGACATTTGATTGAGGATTAACTATGTGGCTGAGAGACGGGTAATGTGACTAGTTTTATATTTAAAATTTGTTTTGAGTTTAGAAATTTTAAAAAAGAGATAATTAGTTAGCTAAAGTAGAACCAAGAGTATTTTCAAAGGGTTTGATAAAAATATAGTTTTATTGAGTAAAGTTAATTATTTGCACTTTAATTCATTACTTTTACGGCATTTTCATTCCCTACTGAAAACGTGCGGTTTGTTCTCACCCCAAAATCTTCCACCCTTTCAGTGACAAAGGTTCGAAAACTCAGCTTGAAGCTGCGGACGGTTATTAGTTTTATTTGAGTTAAGTTATGAGTTGAGTTGCTTTCAAA
The DNA here is from genome assembly GCF_003086295.3 of Arachis hypogaea. Classification (NCBI taxonomy): domain Eukaryota; kingdom Viridiplantae; phylum Streptophyta; class Magnoliopsida; order Fabales; family Fabaceae; genus Arachis; species Arachis hypogaea. Next base: position 4,986,846 of record NC_092042.1, on the reverse strand, counting down.
GAATTCCCTCGCCTTTGTTATTTTAGATTTTATTTTATACAGAGGGATAGGAATTGTATTCGAATTTTATATTGAATTGATTTGTATAGCGCTTATTATTATTAGTAATTATGTGAATATTAGTGTTTGAAGATCTCTTGATATGTGATTTTAGTTAGTAAAAACAGGATTTTTTTTCTAAAATTTTCTCAAAAACTGAAACGCGATATTGACGTAAAGGCTCAATATTAAATTTATAATAAAGGAAATCAGATCCGTAACGCCTTACTTTTGATATAATCATGACGTGCTAAAAGTTAGGGTGTCACAGTATAAACAAATGTATAAAAGTAGAAGTAAAATCTTCAAACTCAATCAATATAATAATAAATGAAAATTTTGGTATTTATCTACTATACGCGGTAATAAATACTGAACAAAATAAAATCATATTTTTTATGAATATATTTACAGATAACTAAAAAATTAAAAACAAACACACTAAACAACATAGAGCATCAATAGTAAAATATAACCTAAAAAATCACTTAAATTCAAAAAGAGCATGCATGTAATGAAAAAATTAAAAATAAAATAAAGAGAACAATTAAAAGAAGTAAAAGAAGGTAAAACAAATAATGTGTGGAATAAATAAAAAATGTATTGTAATGGAAGACTAATATAATTAATGAATATAAAAGATAAAAGTAAAAAATAAAATACGATTTTATTAAACAAATTTCAAGAAATTTTTTTGAAGAAGAACCTATTAATAAAATTTTATAAAAATATTGTAAAAATTTTAAAATGTCTTTAAATAAAATAATTCTATTAATTAAAATACATAAAAAATAATTGATATAAAACAAAGTTATAAAAAAATTTAGCAAAATTAAGATAGAAAAAACAAAAATAAAAAAATTACAAACATTACTCTTGAAGTACAAAATAGAGAGGAAAAAGGGATAGAAAGCATATTCTAATTATATATACTTAAAATATGTTATTAAATTATTAAATTAAAAAAATTAAATTAATGACTAAAAATAATAAATTCTGATGACTAAAAAAAATAAATTAAACTAAAAAATATTTGAAAATATATTATCTGGAAATATAGGAATCATAAAATATATAATATAGGAGTATATATACATTGATAACAAAATAAAATCGTAGCATATAGAATTGGAATTTTTCAAAATTTTAAATGAATTAAATGAATTCATTTAAAAATAATAAATATTCATTCACTACATTAATTAATACCCATTTTATTTACTGGACCGTACTAATAAGAGAGCAATTAAAAAATATATGTGTCCAGTTTAAATAATTTATTTAACTATCAATTAATTAATACGTAGTATAAACTTGTTACTTTCTCAATAACTAATACTCATTTTATTTAAGTATCAATTAATTAATACTCATTATATATATATATATATATATATATATATATATATATAAATAAGATAATAAATTAAATTAAATGAATTCATTTATTTCATTACTTTATATATTATTTATTAAATTATTTAATATTTATGTGGTTTAATGAATCAAATAAAATTTAAAATAATTTAATATCTATTCTAATTAAATTAAATATTTGATTAGTTATGATTGATGTAATTTAATGAATCAAATAAAATATTAAATGACGGAATATTATTTATTCTAATAAAATTAAATTATATATAATTAATATAGTTGAATGAATCAAACACATTAAATTAAAAAATAATTTAATTCATTTGTTTCTTAAAGACACATTTTAAAAATATTTATTTTTAATAATTTTTATAAAATATTTTTTTATAATGTTTCTAGCCTATGCTTTAAGGACATAGTTAGCAGACCTATTAAAAAATACTTAATTAGTTAATACAAATAATTAGTACACTTGATTTGGTTCAATAAATTAAAAGAAACAAATGTGAAAGAAAGAAATAAAAGAAAAGTAAATGAATAAAAATGTGTAACTATCAAAAGATAAAAAAAAAAGTCTTTTTTAGTTTTTTTATTAATTAACTTGTTATAATTAATCTCACAATATTTATTATGTGTTATTCATCTTACAAATTAAAACAATCAATTAGTTTAATTATAGATAATTAATTATAATTGATATAACTCATTTTACTATACTTTCTAAAAATATAATTAAAAAGACACGTTTTAATTTTTTATTAAAGTAAAATAAAATAAAATACATAAATTGAATATATATAAATCTGAAAATTATAAAATTTTATTAACAATTCAAATAAATTAGTACCATAAAATTAAATTTAATGTTTATTTAAAATAATTATCGACCTTCTATTCTTCTAATTATTAATAATTTAAATAAAATAATACCCTATAACTTATTTTTTATTTATTTTAAGTAATTACTGACATTTTATTTTTCTAATTATTTTCTTGTCTTATTTATCATTCATGCTTTCGATCAAATATATTAATAAACAAACAAACTAAATTAACTATCTCAATTATACTTGGACTATTCAACAATTTAACATAATCTTTTCAATTGGGATTAACTACTAACCATAGAAAATAGAAAATTTAGAGTAATTTAGTATTATGAACATTAATTATGTATTGTGAAATAACCTAAAATCATAATGTAATTTATTTTTAAAGAAATAATGAAGCATTATTGTTAATTATGAAATAACCTAAAATTATAATACATTTTATTTTAAAGAAACAATTAACCATTAACATCAATAAATAGAATCTATCGTCAAAATACTTTGATTAAAAATATGAGGGGTTAATTACTATTTATTATTAATAATATATCGATTATATCAAAAAATAAAAATATAATTGTAAATCTACCTAAAAATTAGTAAATAATTAATCAATAAATCGAATTTTAATTAGAAAAATTAAAATGTAAATCTAATATTAAAATAGGATAGAGCTCTTTAAAACGAGAATTTTGACATTAATTTCAAAAAAAATTTACCTAAAATTGAACTAGATAGACCAAACCGGTTGAACAAGACCCAATCACTTAAAGGGGACAGAAGCCATCTCCTTCTCTATTCAGCAACAAAACACGCTGAACATCAAAGGGGAAGAGGAGAGCTTCCTAACCCTCACCATCACCATAAACCACCATAATTCCTTCGTCCGAGCTCTGATCGCTGCACCGTTTGCGGCCACGTATCCAGCGCATCGAGCTCTACGTTTCTATCGGGTCAATTTCATGGATAAGCCACAATCCTATCTCAGATTTTTTACCCCCTTTTGATTTTCGAAATTGAGCCCTTGTAATGAGATTTTGTCAAATTTGGTATTCTAGGTTCGATTTAACTTGCGAAGCTTGTCGGGCTTGAGTTGTTTTGTTCGTGAAGACGGTAAAGATCACAAACCTTAGCCAATTCTTGATTTTATTATATGAATTCTGAATTTTGAGGTATACATGTGTAATAGGTGTGAACTAAGTATATATATATATATATATGCATTGAAATTGAATTATGGACATTTGGAGGTTTGGTGGAGGATTGGCGCTGAGGTTTTGGTGATTTTAGAAACTTGTGAGGCTGTGTGTATGGCTTGAGTGGCTTCCTTGGATCAAATGTGGTGATCGGCCAAGGTATGGTTTAGGTTTCGCATATTTAATATGTAATGCTCTGTGAAAACTTAGGCTAGATGACCGTAGGATAGGAATGAATGTTTGAATATGTGAATGGCTTAGTACTTTATTGATACATCTTGAACAAGGTAGGGTTTTGGTTTGATGTGGATGTTGGTGTTGGAATTAATGATGATGAGTTAATGATGTTGCTAATGTATGATGATGAATATGAGTTTATTGAAATTAATGATGATGAGTTAATGATGTTGCTAACGTATGACGATGAATTATTGTGGTTTGTTGCTTGTTGGTTGGTTAATGATAATTGATGTATTGTTGTTAATGAATTGAGGATATAAGCAAATAAATTTTAAAGTTGTGACTTATAGTTTAAATGGTGGATTTTGAGGAAATGTATGAGCATTGTTGTTGGTATGGGACATAATTGTTATGGTGGTTGATGTGTTAATGAAGAAGTGTTGGAAAGTGTAGGTTTGGTAATTATTGGCATAGGCTTTGTTATGGTTGAAAAATGAGGTTTTAAAAGTTTGCAAAAAGTCAATTTTTGGCCAAACTTTGGTAAGGCATAACTTGGTTTTCGGACCCTCAATTTGTTTCAAACTTATTTTCAATGAAAATTGGGTTTGTAAAATTTACGTCGTTTGAAGAACGAAAGAAAAATGATTTAAAACGATTAAGTTATGCATGTCGGAAGTTTTGGTGTGAAATATGTATTATGCAGGTGGATATTACAGGTTTATGCAGCTTTCTGGGTGATCTGGTGTTTTTTTTTAAACGTACGTCCACGTGTATGCGTGGTATGGGATTTTAAACTGTGCGTGTGCGGGTAGCCCCATGCGTACGCGAGACATGATGTTCTCACCTACGCGTACGCATGGTAAGGGAATGCATAGGCGAGCTGCCTTTTTATACTCCCACGCGTACGCGTGGCCCCTGTTTCCTACAAAACTGTATTTTTGTGTTTTAAACCAGATTTTAGACTTCTAAACCTCTATTTTCATCATTTTAGTCTTAAAGTATAATACTAAGTATAGTAGCTAGTTGAAGCTAGGGAAATAAGGTAACTTGGGGATGAAGAAAGGGGTAAGCATGATGAGTTATAAGAAAAAAGATGTAGATGTTAAATGAAGTTATGATGTGGCTATGATGAATGATTATATTGTGATTTTGAATATTAAACGGCTTATGAATTAATGATATCTGATATACGAGTTTTCTTGGGTAACAGAACCGTGGCTTGCCACAACATGTTCCAGGTTGAAACTCGATACTCTGTTGACCCTCCTACGTCGTAAGAGTGACCGAGTACGTATAAATTTCCAGGAATGGATATCCCCCATTGAGTGATATATAAACAAATGAGTGATTGTATAAATGATGAATGAATGAGAAATCTATGCATAGACTCATGGGGATGCGCAATGAGGGAAAGTCTAAGGTTTTCGGACTTGTCGAGTTGGCTGGATAACTGACAGATGAGCCTCAACAGCCATAGGACAGTCATACATCATGTGAATTTGTTTTTTTGATTTACTATGCATTACTTGGGATTGCCTAACTAAATATATTATATGCTACCTGTTATACTTGCTATTTGCACTATCTGTTTTCTACTTGTGCGTGAAATTATTTGATTGTTTGTCTCTGCCGAATCATTGGTGATGGAGGAGCGGAGGAAGGATGGACCGATTTGGAGTTAATGTTAGGATTAGAGTAGGTAAGTTTAGAACCTTTTAGGTCACGTACCCCCTTTTATGGCTTCTGCTTAGAGTTTAAGTTTTATAACTATATGTTGGAGTTCCAGGATTGCCTCTGGCATTCCCAAGACATTATATATTATATGTGTGACACCTTTACCATGCTGAAAACCTCCGGTTCTCACCCCATACTGTGTTATTGTTTTCAGATGCAGGTCGAGAGGCTCCTCGCTAGACATCTGGATTCTTGAAGCGGAGTAGTCCCTGGGTTCTTTTGAAATTATCAGTTTATGTATATATGTACTTAACTTTCTCTCCAAGAAACTTGATTATTTTGTCCCTCACAGAGGTTATAGGAGAGTTAGGGTCTTATTTCTGTATTTTGGGTATTTTGGGATACTTGTATATGTATGTATATATTCTCCGACCAGCCTTGACTTCGTAGGCTGAGTCAGGAGCTAGCTATACTGTATTCTCGGCTCTCTATTCACTCTTTCGTTTATTCATGTCTATGACCTTTAGGTTCTTAGCACGCAAGTTATTTCGTTTCCGAGTATTGCGTTTTAAATTTTACGATTTTGTTTTAACCATTTTTCAAGACTCATAGTATATTATATTTCTCCACTATTATACATATGTATTTTCTGATTAGAGGTCTGTAACACCACACTACCTCTGTTCTACAACTTAAGCGTAAAGCTCTGTGTAGTAGGGTGTTACAATAATTATCGACATTTACATCATTAAAATAATTAGCATTATTTTATCCAAAAAAAAAGTAAAATTGCATATATATATATATATATAGTGAATTTAAAAAATATAGATTGTTAAGTAATTATGATTTTTTTGAAATAAATAGTAAAAAAAATAAATATTATAAACTATATTCTTTCATAAATAACCCTTTTAAGTTGTATGTTATATTTGGCATGATTTATTTGTAGATCATTTAAATTGGCATTGTTTTTATAACGATCATTTATTCTTAATAATTGTTAGAGTTTTTGATGCCTTACAATAATTATCTACAAAGGAAAAACATATATATTCTGAAAAATTTATTAAATAAATTTATTTTTTTGTCCTATTTTTACATTAAAAATTTTTTTGTTCTATCTTTTTTTAACTATTATTATGTTATTATAATTGTTAAATAATATTGAAAAAAATCTTTAAAAATAGAAATAGCGATAACACTTCGAATAATTAATTCAATAGAATTAAACTTAAACGAATAAAATGATTCAAAATTAATTATATACAGGTAATAGTATATTTATAAATATTAATGATAAAAATAGTCTCACTAATATAAATGATCAATACAATAATTATATAAAAAAATAAATAATTACATAATTGCATAATTTTTAAGATTCTATACGATTGAATTTAATGGACAAATTCAAAAATATGTATACGATAATATCCTAATATTTCAGTGTACTGTAAACCATATTATAATTTTATATATCATATTATAGTTTTAAGTCAATTCTTTAAACACATGAAGTACACATGACAAAAGAGAATATTATACAACAAAATTATAGTAAAATTATTTAAAAACATCGTAAAAAAGATGCATCTTTTTTGTTAATCAAAAGTTAGAAGAAAAAAAATATGCACCTAATAATGAGCAACTAAAATAGATAAAAAATTTTAAAAAATATAAAAAAATGAAATGTATAAGTAGAGATAAAAGAAATAAAATTAAATAAATTACAAAAATTGTATCCTACACACAAAAGAGAGAGAGAGAAAGAGAGAAAAGAGAGAAAAGAGAACGAATGAGTAAAAAATATATTATGATTTCGTATAAATAGATGACACTGAAAAAATAAACTAATTAAATTAATTTATGTATTTTGTTATTATATTTATTATTTACTAAAATAATTTGATATTTACTCCAATCAAATCAAATCAAATAACTAATATAATTAACTAAATTAATTAATTGATATAATTAATTAATTTATATAAATTATAATAAATTGTGAAATTTGAATGTCTAATCAAATTAATTAATTAATATTATTAATTAGTTATAATTGATTTGTTTTATAGAATTAAAAAAAATAAATCGGAAAACATTCTCAAAAGCATGCTACGTCAGCTTCATCATTAAGTATAGAAATCTAATTTTTATATAATAGAATAGATGTAAAAGTAATATATAATATCATTTCGTAATTAAATAAGTGTTTAATTAAAGGATTTAATATTTATATAATAATATGACAAAATAAATTAAAGTTTGAGTTTAACCATAACAAACGCTCAAGTTTAAATTTTCATAAATTAATTTATTTTTGTTAAAGTGAATTGTGTAATAAAAAATTCATAAAAAATTCATATATTAAAGTAGAAAATAATTTATTTACAAATAAAAAATTAAAAAAATTATTCTTAAAATTTAAATATGCAGGTAAAAAAATAAATTATAACTTACAAAATTTATTACAATAAATAATAAAATTATAAAAGTCATGTATCTATATAAATTAAATTATAAGATATCTAGATATTTAATCAACTTAATTAATTAGTTTGTAACTGATTTGATTTAATAATTTAAAAAAATTGAATAACCTTTTTAGAAATATCTCAATCTAAATAATATAGATTGAAGATAAGAAAAATATAACTAAATTATATAATACAATATAATATTCCTAAAAATTTATTTTATAGCAGATCTAATGCCAAAATATTTATCTTCATCTGTGGTATAACCTAATTTCACAATTATTTAAACGTTGTTTTTATGAAAAATTTGCATTATTTATTATGAAAAAAAAATTTACTCACTATTATAATTTAAATAGAATATAAAATAGATATTAAACCAATTTCTTTTAATAATTACTCAATCACAAATATCCATCAAAGACATGAGATTTAAAAACATAAAAAATAAATATAATATCTACAATTTTTACACTACCACGATAAGATGATTATCATAAGTCTTTTTAGCATAAATTAAATAGAACAACATATAATAACAAAAAAAATCAAATCCAAAAAAGTTATAGAACACCTATCATATACTACGACTATTAGTATTGATAAAGTTTTAACTATTTATTCTTTTATTAGCTAACTATCTTTTATCTACTCTACACTTTATCTACGAATATGTTAAGGACTAAACCTATGCTTCAACTTTTCAAAATTTTATATATTCTTGCCAAACACAATATTATTATGCATTTTTTTTTTATAGAAACTATTGAATGGAAGAACCGTTGGTAAAAAGATGAGGTTCTTTTATAATATGTATGACTTTTTATGATAATAAAATAAAAATAAAAAATATGAAATAATATTGTGTATATTTAAGTTAATTTTAATCCTTTTTAATAACCAGATTTATCATAACGTAATTGATAAACAATGACAATTAATACGGATTGGATATGTTTTGAGAGTATGATATATATTTTATAATTTTGTACGAAACAATATTAGTTTTAATTTATATATTTATTATTGGGTATTAAAAATAAAAAGTATTTCTATTGTTAGCATTTTTCAAACTTTACTCAACTTTGACCGTGATTAGGCCTAAAAGATCACCTATCTCGTTGGAAATAAATGTAATCCAATCAATTTTTACCTGATAGTGCTATACATTTGCATAATCACAGGATAATTAACTTTAGCAAGATAACAATATAGTATTTAATTACTACATGAGTATTTTTATATATAGAATTATCAATCAATTATGTATGGCTTGTGATGAAAATAATATATTCAACATGGATATTGTTTGTTAGGTAAAGATAACAGATTGCCAAAATAAATTAATTATAATGGGTATATTCATTTTAAAAAAATATTTTTCTATGTAATATTATAAGAAATATCATGGTCACTCTGAATTACTACAGGTTCAACTTCATCGACAGCGGTAGAATGCCTAAATTAAGACATTTTTAAACTATAATATTTGTCAAACAAACAATTAATGAAACACTCATCCATACATTCTCATTTTGTGTGGCTATTTATATATAGAAGACCAGAAAATCATGATTATCTAAAAAAATTAATTTTATTTATTGCATTCAATTTGAATAAGTAAAAAATTATCTTATTTTAATTTAGTCCTTAATTCACATAATTTAAATTTTGCTCAATAAATATGATTTGATTTGATTTAATTATTAGGGAAAAATATCTCGAGAACCTATTTTATATAGATTTATTATTTTAATGATTAATTAATTAATCTAATTAATTAATTAATACAGATAATTAGTATAATTAATTTGATTTAATAAATTAAAAAAATAAATTAAAAAATACTTCCAAATCAAATTGATATAAATTATAATAAATTATGTAATATTTAAATATCTAGTCAAACCAATTAGTTGATATAGTTAATTTATCTTAATAAATTGTATTTAATGAGTTAAAAGAAATAAATTACTAAACACTCTCATAAACATGTCACATCAACTCCATCATTAAGTGCAGAAACCTGATTTTTATATAATAGAATAGATAATAAATAGAATATATGAGAATATGATATGTGACATATTTTAATTATAAAATTGATATTATATAATAGATTTTTTTTAATCCTTATTGCTTGTTCGTTGCTAATTTTTACGTAATTACTTAATAATTTCTGCCTATAAAACTATCAACTACCTAATATTATTATTTAATTAATAAGAATAATAACATTAATATTTTTTCATAAGTCTTATTATTATTTATAATTAGAAAATAGTCATAAATAAATTTATTTTCTTAATAAATGTTAATTTTGTTGCCAAATTCTATATTACCTTTAAAATTTTAGCATAATTGAGTCTAATTTTTATATTTTAAAATGAATTTACTCGAAAAAATTAATATGTAAATCATATTATTATTACAAAATTACTTTTTTAACATAATTAGTAGTGCTTATTTGAACTATTGAATTTAGCTTTTAATGATATTAAAATCAACCTATTTTATTATCTTGTGCCTTCAAAGAATTTACATGACTGACATAAAAGTATAACAATTGAAAAAAATTCATTACAATGGGCATATTCATTTTAATAAATATTTTTCTATCTAATACTATAAAAAAAAATACATCGGCCACTTTGAAAAATTGAGATATATTCACCAAACAAACAATCAATAAAACACTTATCCGTACTTTCTCATTTTGGATACATTTATACATAAAGAAAAAAAGAAAAAGAAAAGAAGAGTTGAAATAGCAAGAGCGATAAAAATCATGATTCTTATAATTTTGTGTGGTCATCTATATATAGTTGACCAGATAACTATGATTATCTAACAAAATTAATTTGTATTTATTGCACTCAACTTGAATAAGTAAGAAATTATCTTATTTTAATTTAGTCTTTAATTCATATGATTAGAATTTAGTTCAATATATATGATTTGATTTAATTATTAGTTAAAAATATTTCAGTTGTTTATTTTATTCATAGATTTATTATTTTAATGACTAATAAATTAATCAAATTAATTAATTAATACACATAATAAATTTGGTTTAATAAATTAAAAAATACTAACAAAATATTAAAATAAATAAATTAGAAAATACTACCAAATCAAATTGATATAAATTATATGATATTTAAATATCTAATCAAATTAATTAGTTGATATAGTTAATTTATCATAATAATTTGTATTTAATGAGTTAAAAGAAATAAATCGAAAAACATTCTCAGAAACATGCTATGTCAGCTCCATCATTAAATACAGAAATCTAATTTTTATATAATAAAATAGATAAGAATTAAATTGATTATTTTTATTTGATTTTAAAATTTTGTTTTCCAAAAATATATGAATAAAAAAGATTATTCAATAATTAAAAAAATATGGAAGGCCCACTTGGCCGTGTGTGCTGAGAGTGTGACCTGTTATCCCTCTCTATTGGGATGAGTCGAGCATGCTCGGGGCTATGTGAGTTCAATCTCATGCGTTGCCCTTTATGTCTAGGATCCTAGACACCTGGACCCTCGCCCAAACACCGAGGCCCAACTCTTAAATTAGAGAGAGCAAGTCAACATTTTGACTCTCATTCAAACCCAATTCTAATTTAATAATGCCTTCATTAAGGCAAACATTGCTACTTCTCATTAATTATATAAACTTGTATTTTGGCACATATATCACCGATGTAGGACTTACAAACTTAAGAATTTAAGAAAGACTAATCTTAAATGAGCATTAAAATGGTTTTGTCTTTAAGATCAATGCTTCCAGTGATCAAAGAAAATGGCCAATTCTACAAGGTTAGACAACAACTGTGCAGTAGTTATTATCTAAACATCCTAAAGCATTAGTTTCACTGTGTACCATTAGTATCTATAGCAGCGAAAATGTAGAAAACAAGAGGATGAAAGGGTTTTTTACCTTTAACCAACTCTTGCGTCTTCTCAATGTTCCTCCATCCAAGAGAGCATAAAATGTTTTCACTCAGTAGTTAGCCCTTTCCAAGGGAAATCGCCCTGTTATGTGGCGCCAAAAATATTTATCATGTTGACTCGTCGGCATTCTTACTTGCATGCCAAGTTCACGGGTTGCACAGAAGATTTCAAAGTGTTGATGATGGAATAAATCAAAAGCAGGTATGTAAGTGTCTTCCCAGAACCTGTCTAGATTATAAGTAAATTAAGGTTACAGATCCACATTAGTGTTACTTCTTTAACACACGGAAAGATAAGTAAACAAGGAAAAAATGTTTAGCCATATGAGAATCAGTCAAAAAGTTTTCTAACACGTTGAAACTAAACCAAGGAAAAAGGAAGCATAAAAATTGACAAGAGCAGAATAACCTAACCTGAGCATCAAGTATACAGTCACGGCCGGAGAAAAGATGAGGCAAAGCCTCCCTCTCAACATCTTTAACATTGGATATGTGATGGAAGCATTTGTAATATTGACAAGTGTTGATTTTTTGTGTTCTCTCTTTCTCCTCTCTCTTACTCACACTCTGGCATTCTGTTTTTTCTCTGAACTTAGTTCAAGATATGCTGAATTGAATCCGAGATTCTGCTCTTTGTTGTTATTGTTTGAATTATGAATGATCGGTTCTTCTATCCTTTTTCATTTTCAGGTTTCTAAGGGTAGAAACTAGGATTCTCTTAGCAGAGTTTTAGGCCTCATAGCTGTAAATAAATTAAGGTACGAGACTGTTTTGAACTGTGAATTTGTTACTGAGAGGGGCTGCATAGAAGTTTGAACAATTGAGAAGATGGCTGAAAGGAAATTGAATATCAATGCCCCTCTCATGTCGGTGAGACGCACTGCTGCAACATCATCTTTGTATGAAGCAAGGAAGAGGATATTAGAGAAACGTCACACCCTTCCACCAAACCTGTTGCTGTGCCTTTCAATTGGGAGCATATCCCCGGAAGGTCTACTCTGGGGAGCATGTATGTGAATATTTTCATCAACTCATTCTTGTTCACAATTGTCGAGCCATGCAACGAGTATATTCAGAGCTGTGACATTGTTGCATTCAACAAAATTTAAGTCATCTTGCCATTTTCAAGCGGCCGATTAGTTTGTTTTTCGTTGATACCCCTTCCCCCCTCACTTTTTCATCTTTTAGTATGTTTGATCTATTTCAGTGATGGTTTTGTTACTAGAATTGTTGGAATTGAAAGAGAGATATATATTTAAGTATCTGCTATTTGGTGCAACTTCTAATTATTAGCTTTCAAAATTTGTGGGAATGAGCATTGAAAAAATTGGTGACAATCATCATGAAAGGAACTTTGGTCCAAGTTTTTGTCTGTTCATGAATAATTGAATAGAGTGCTTTCTTTCTAAGAGTTCTATATATGTTTGGATTTTCATTTGCAAAATACTAAATTATGGTTTGAATTAAAGTTAGCCTGTAATTTTTGTTTAAACCATGATTTCAGAGTTGAATGAAAATTCATACAATGCATTTTGGAAAGTAAAGGAAATAGTTTTGTATTTTTAATTTATTTATTTTTTAAATGATCTACTATGTTTGGGTATATAATAAAAAAGATTATAGTCGAGAATTAATAATTTTAAGGTGAAAATAACTTGGTGGATATTGTATTATTGTCAAACATACCATTAAAATTAGAAAAATATTATATCTTAAAGTTACTAGAGTATGTATTATTGTCAAATATATAATTTTTGCTATAATTGTTTTATACATTAAAAACTAATACTCAAATACAAAATAAATTTTGAGTTTAAATTCCAAAACTAAAAACTGAAAAAAAATACAGAAACAATACGACTTAAATCCTAAGTCCTTTGTTGTTCCTCCTTCCTCTAGCCTTCTTAAACTACCTTCCCCTTGGATCATACAAAATTGTCAGGACTTAAATTAGTATGATGAGATTTGAATACTGTTTAACTGGAAGGTTTCCAAGTCGTTATCTATTTTTCGGTCTAATTTAAAACTATGAATACGAGAACTATTCTAAGTGAAGCTAACCAGATAAAGGAACTAGAAGGAGATGCTCACTTTACATTATTATTTATTGTTGTTGTGGGAGAAAACAAAAGATCCCAACCTGCCGAATTCCATTGTTATTGCGCCATCAGGTGATCTTGGGAGAAGAGTAAAACTTGGGATCCCTCAAAAACCTTGAAATCATCTCTGCCTTCTCAGCAGAAAGGTCTCTGTTCTCCAGAATTTGCACTTTTGATGCCTTGGCAATTGCTTGAACAGAACCAATAGCTTGACTAAGCTAAATTGAGCAACTAGAATGACAATAACTCAAGCGATGCCTATATGCATATGCTTATCATGGTTTCATTTCACATTTAAGTAAAATATTAGGTGATATAGCTATTGTTAGAGAAAAGCAAGTAACATACCTATCAAATGATGATAAGATTAGAGTTTCTTATTCTGATTGCCGTGCGACCGGAGGTTCTTGGGATTGTTGCTATTGTTCTTCATCAGAAACTTCATAGACATAGTCATCTTTAAAAAACTCTTCAATATCAGAACTCGTAACAGACACCAAAAAACCCTACTTTTTTGCTTCTGGAGGGAAGTTGTAAGAAACAGAAGAGAGTCTAAAGATGAGAACACATTGAATTCATTTCTGGTTTCAACTGAACCATAATTAAACCATGTATAAGCAGTAAACATTATCGGTATTTATATAAGCAGTAAAACTTACGCATCAACAGGTGCTTCTTGTTCGGATTGCTGCGCTGTTAGTTCTTCGTAGGGCTGTTGTTGCTGTTCCAGAGGTCTGCTGCATTAAACAGTAAACATTTCTATAATTATCCCAAACTATTATCATATTTAACAATGATATTAAACAAAAATGATATTAATCATTATAGTGAACCGAAATCCAAACTAATAGTAAACCTAAATCCAAACTTATAGTAAACCGAAATTATTTTAAACAAATGTGATATTAAAGAATTTTATGCTTACACATTAACAGGTGCTTCTTGTTCTGATTGCCGTGCCACTGGAGGTTCTTGGGATTGTTGCTGTTGTTCTTTGGTAGAGTTGTTGCATTAAACAGAAAACAGTTCAATAACAAAGCCAGAATTATTATCCTATACCATTAAAATTAATAAAAAAATTTATGTGAAACTTACTTTTCATCAGAAACTTCATAGACATAGTCATCTTTGATTAAGTTTTCAATTACAGAACTCGTAAGAGACACCGTAACACTCTGCTTTTTGGGTTCTAGAGGACAGCTGTAATAAATAGAAGAGAGTCCAAAGACAAGAACACATTGAATTCATTTCTGGTTTTAATTGAACCATAATTAAATCATGTATAAGCAGTAAGCATTGAACAAGATTCATGTGGTGAATAAATATTTATTAACTTACTCATTATTAGAAGTTTGTTGTGTTCATTTTGTGGAGGGACATAGATGAAGTCATCTCTGATCAACTATTTTTGAACAGAACTTGGAAGAGACAATACAAAAGGAGGTCTAAAGAATATAAATAAGGATAAAGTTAATGTTGAATAATTAGAATTTGTTTTAAAAAATAGGAATTTGCACATTGAAAAACTCACACTTCCAAAGGTTGAGAACGAGTTTCTTGTCGAAACTCAACGATTTATAGTTCAGAATCAGGTGTAGCTCTAGTGACATTTAAACACATTTTTCTTGTGATTAATTAAACAAAAATTATTACCTAAATCTAAAAGAGTAACATAAATATTTTTAACTTACACTGGTGGAGTTTTAAAACTCTTTCTTGGGTAGATTTTCTTTTTCTAAAATATTTTACCGGGCTTTCCGGGGTATTTTTCCTAAAAAAAAGATAACAAATTAAAATTAGAAATCAAGATTAAAAGCAGAGGTCTAGAAACACATTAAATTCATTTTTGGGCAACCATTGAATCGAAAGTACAATATACAGTGAACCAATTTAGCTAGCATTGCTCGCGGCATTTATAGAAGGTGTAGAGCTTCCTTGAGTCTGTAAGAGTTGCTCGCTATCCAGATTTACAGTCGACACTCTAAGCAAGATAAATAAATATTAGTAATTGAATATAGAGGAATTAGAAAATGTTGTAGCAAAAGTAAGCAAAGAAAGAAAAAGAACTCGGGAATAATAAACTGAATCTTACATCTGAGAGAATTCATTTTGTGCCTTTGGAGAGTCAAACTGATCCGGAGCAATGTTTGCTGACTGAGCTCCATCATTTCTTTTCTTTGATCTCTTTTCTCTTATCGTCTCCAATGCTCGTTTTCTTCTTTCTGCAACATTGTCTTTTGTTTGTTCAATTCTGAAAGTTCATAAAATAAGTATCAAGGAACCTAAAATGTAAGTATCAATACAAGAAAATATGATTCGAGAAACTTACTCCTTGTCAGATTGGGCTTGTGTTTTTGTCACCCTTTGCGGTTGTTTTCTTTTTATTACAAATGTTTTCTCGATTTTATTTTCTCTGAAAGACAGACAAACACATCGAATTTATACCGGAGACAAGACACTAATAATGAAGTCAACCAAACTGACAGACACCATTGAACCGAACTAAATTAAAGTGCTAAAACGAAAATTAGAAGCTCACCGAACCAAAATTAATTCATTTACTGAACAAAATGTGATATATATGCAATCAACAAAACGTCTCACAGAAATTACGCAATACTTACTAGCTTTCAGATTCGCTTGTGTTCTTTGAGTCTATCGCCACAGGCTTTGTTTTTTTGGTTTGTTTTTTAATCACCTTCGGTGGTTGTTTTCTTTTCTTTGTTCCGTTTTTTTTATTTCTTCTTCTCTGCAATACATAAGAACAAGCGCATAAGAACAAATTTAAGCAAATACAAGTTAAAGGAAATCAATATGAAAAGTAAACTTATTGGCTTTCGGATTCAGATTCGAAAAATCTTTCCTCTTCCGAAGAAGAATCCATCTCGACAATTTTCTTTTTTATTTTCTTTCCTTTTTCTTTCTTGTCCAAGTTACTTATCTTTGTTTTTTCTTTCTTTTTTTCGTTTCTGTACAGAAGTCCCTAAACCAAAAACAAGGACTCAATTATTTAAGAGTAAAAGACATATCGGTCCCTGACCTTTTTAAATTTGGACATTTTCGTCCCTTAAGATTTGAAAATACTTTTAACCCCATCACCTTGTAAAATCTGGGACAATGGAACCCCTCCGTTGATTTAGGTTGGAAAACGGCATCGGAGAAGGCTGATGTGGCTGGGGGGAGTGTGAGCTGTCCGTTTAGGTTGCTGAGTTGGATGGGAAACTAAAATTTGAAGGACAGATCGATCCCTCACACTCCAAACGACGTCGTCCCCTTCCCTGAGCCCTATTCGATCGAAAACCTTGGAGGAACACATGGGTGTTGATGCTGCGATCGTCCATGATGAGTGAAGGGAGCTCTTCATGCACAAGACCTGGAGGGGGATCTTCATGCGCTGTGCCAGGAGGATTTGAGCGAGATCCGGTTGCGCCCAAGTGCTACTGCGGCGTCTATGCTATTATGTACAAGTCAAGAACGACTAGTAACCCTAATAGAGTATTTCTTGGGTGTCCATTATTCAAGGTAAGTGAGCCATTTTTACAATAGTTGGGTTATAGTGTGCTGGGTGTTAATGGGTGATTCACTGATATTTTTTTCCAGGCTAAAGAATCGTACTGCCGGTACTTTGTCTGGCTGGATGAACATTTGAAAAAAAATTAGGGCCGTGGAGCCTGAAGCCTTGGGTGCGGTGGATGAAGCTGAGGGAGTAGCCGTTGAAGAATAGATGCTTCGAAACCAGGATATTGAGGAAAAATTAGAAGAGTTGGAGAGGAAGATGTTGTCTATTGAAAGCAAAAAAACCTTCAGTTTGTGGCATATAACTGTGATTGGTGTAGTAGTTGTTGTTGTTGCTGTATGTATGTTGAAGGGGTAAAGATGATTGATGTACATGGAGTTGGTTGTAATAGAACTTGCCATTGCTGGCTTTTGAATGAAAAGTGTATTAGTGGAGTGAATCTATTTATATTTTGTATTTAGAACATCTAAACATTATTCCAAGCATTATACAAGATAGTAATTCTGGATAGATTTTAACCAAAACGTTACAATGACAATGTATCTGATTTAATCCAAAACATAGCTAAACAGCATGAGTTAATCCCAAAATATGAAAATGTTTGGTTGGCATGTAAACAAGTTTGCCAAGATTACTCTACTAAAAAGCATTGTCTAAGTCATGATAATAACTAGCCAAAAATAAAAAAACACAGAAATCATGCAGCTTTGTTCACTTCTTCTGAGGCTTTAGAATTTTCTTTGTGGCACTGGTAGCTGCTTTCATGGTCTCCTTCGAGGGTGCCCTGCTGGTGTATCTGCTTTGAGTTTGTTGTGTGTGTGGTGTTGGATTTGCACTTGTTGGGGGTCAAACAATTAGTTGCTTGGGTCTAAAAGTAGGTGCAGCAGCATTGGAGTCTGGTTGGTCCACTCTTGGCAGCTGGGATGGAGGTCTGAATGGAGTCTGTGCTGGAGCAGAAGGTTGGGCCATAAATGGTGCAGCAACTGGTGCAGACCCAGATGCCTCCCCAGCACTAGGTTCAGTCAATTTTTCACCCTATGATTGATTTTGATCCTATGTAACAAAGAGACAGCAATGTAACCAAATGGGGTAATTAGTGCTTAACCCAACCAATTTTTTATTAGTGACTAATAATAAGAAGTATAAAATGGTCCTAAAGCATTTTTGGTGCTGGCTTACCTCTGGTTGAGGGGCTGATTGTGAAAGGGGAAGCAGCACCAAAGCTTGTGAGTTGTCAACTATCTTCTTGGGTTTTTTCTTCTTTGGTTTCCAATTGGGGTTGATTGGAGCTCCTTTACAAGTTTTATAGTTATGCCCTTTCTCGTTGCACTTGCTACATGTAACCTGAAAGCTTCTTTTCAGCTTGTCTCCCTGAATATGAGTCTCAGCAGGGTCCTTGTTGCGGTTGTGCACCTTTGGCCTCCCAATAGGCCGTTTAATAGGTGGTGGGGCAGGCCTCAGCTGCTCAGTTGCAGTCCAGAATTCTTCACTAGGAACGGGCTTGATGCAATGTGCATATGTCTTATGAATGGACTCCATACACAACCATGGATGCACATAATCCTCAACTTGGTCATGCCTCTTTCTGATAGCAGCAATAGCATGTATACACGGCATGCCTGCATAATCAGTAAACCTTACATGTAAACCAGCATGATTTTAGATAAGACAAAAACATAAGCTTTGGGGTTAAACCCTTTACCAGTCAATTGCCATGTGTTGCATGAACAGGTGTGTTTGATTAGATCCATATCCACTTTCGTCTTCTTTCTGGTTACCTCAAACCTTTTTCTTTCATTGTCTCCCACCCACTCAACTATCCATCTACTGCTTGGTTTTATCTTCATCTGCAACCTTTTCTCCTGAACTGGTGCTAGCTTACCACTATGGTATGCTAACAATCTAATGTGCTTGGTCATCATTCTCATTAAGTAGTACCTAATCTCCTCACACATTGTCAACACATGTTTAACTCTGTATTTTACTACCTTTGCATTGAACACTTCGCACATATTATTAGTCAGGTTATCCACCTTGGGTCCATGACTAAAATAGGCTTTAACCCAAGTGGTAGGTTCAAATTTCATCAAATATTTTCATGCCGCATTGTTAACCCCCTTCAGCCTATCCATTTTCTCCTTGAATTCTGGTTCAGTTGTACACCTAGCACACTCTCACACAATGTCTCTAATGTGCATGTCTTTGAACCGATTAATAAAGTTCTTCCATATATGCATGACACAGTTTCTATGATGTGCCCTTGGCATTACCTCTTTTAATGCTGGTAGTAGGCCCTAGTCAAATATATTTTTGGAAACAAATAAACACCAATCTATAAATAGCATTATAGGCTACCCTAACAAACCCTACAACTAAACACATTATAGGCTAACTCAATAAACAGGAATAAATAAATAGATTATATGGTAACTCAATAAACACCAACAATTAAACAGATTATAGGCTAATTCAATAAACACCAACAACTAAACACATAAAGGAAAGTAAGAGTCTTACCTTTTGCTTGTCGGACATAAAGTTCCAACCGAATTGGGAGGCATCACCCAGATCTTCCTGAAGTAGTGTCAGGAACCATCTCCATGATTCCTTGGTCTCAGATCTTGCAATAGCAAATGCCACAACATAGAATTGGTTGTTGGCATCCTGGGCCACTGCTGACAGTAACTGGCCTCCATGGTATGTCTTAAGAAAGGCTCCGTCTAGATGGATGAAAGGCCTACATCCACTCTTGAAGCCTTACTTACAGCCCTCGAAGCAGATATATATCTTGTCAAAGACAGGGAGGGACTGAGGGATAAGCTTCACATCAATTCTTGCTATCGACCCAGGATTACTCTTGAGAATCTCCATCCCATAGTCCCTGAGCTTTCCATACTGTTCTTTTTCGTTTCCCATTAGCCTTTCCTGGGCTTCCTTTACTGCCCTATATATCATCTTCGGATGCACAAATAAGTTAAACTCTTCTCTGAGGAAATCAATTGCCTCATTAGTTGTCATATGAGGTTGACTTGCCATTCTCTTTTTCACTTTCTTACTGATCCAGTGTTGATCAGCAGCATTGCTACCCAGATCTCTTGCGCATGTGTGCTCGGACTTGTAAGTCTTAACCTGGAAGCATAACAGTGTCTTGTTGTAAGATAGATGTGCCAGCCATGGACAGCTTTCACCCCTGCAGGAAACTCTCACCCTTTCCTTATCATTTTTTATCCACAACAGTTCTCTCCCCTCAGATATGAACATATCTTTGACAACCTCTTTGAAGCCATCTATGGTTGCAAACTTGGTACCCACCTTAAATCTCCCCTCTCCAAACCCATACTCTTCATTAAACACTGGAAATTCATACTTGTCTCCCTCATCCTCTGAAGATACTGGTGTGTGAAGGTCCTTAGATGCATACTCATAAACGGGGTCATCATCATCTGAATCCTCCTCATTCACATAGAGCCCTATTGGAGGCTTGTCATTGGGCTGCACAGATGGGACATCTTGTTCAGCATGCACAGAAGCACCAGTTCTTTGGAGCTTGATATTAGGCACACTTCCTTTGGGCTTGGCAGTAGGCCTGGTTCTTTTCGGCTTCGCACTAGGCCCAGTTTCTTTGGGCTTGGCAGCTGGCTTGATACCTTTGCCATCAGGCCCACCTGCAATCTTTCTCCCAACACTTCTCTTGTTCCCACTTGACTCTGCCCCTGGCCCTTCCTTGACAGTGACCCTTCTTTTTGGCAGCACTTTCTCCTTTCCTTTAAGAGTTCTTCTTTTCTTCATAACATCATTCTCCTTATCACAGCTAGAAGAGTCATCATCAGAACAAGTTTCACTGCCATTCGGAGGAGGTTTATACAACTCGTCCTCCCCACTACCATTCCCATCCCCTACTGTCGATGGTGATGACTGAAGCTCCCGCATGATACTGTCAACATCAACTGAATCATCAAATTCTTTCGGCCCCTGTTCTGCAGCAGCATCTTCTTCCACAATCTGTGGCTCATCAATAGGGTGATTGAAGTAAATGTAGAACTCGTTGCTAGTTGAATTCCCCAGCTTATTCTCTCGTATTTCATTGATTCCTGCATCCCCTCTTAGAATGTGCAATCCAGACTCAAGATCATTGCTCGTTGGGTCATACCAATACACTGCCATGTATGTTGCATAGCCCAGACCCTTGAATAGTATAACCGAATCCCCAAAATTCACAAAGTCCAGATCCATCTCTGGAAATTTTTCAACCTTCCCACCAATATACTCAAGAGTGCCACTGGGTCTTTTACCAAAATGACCTCCATGGTGAAAAACAGGTACCGCATATATATTAACCATCTGCATTATTCACAGATATAGCAATCACACATTAAACCCTAGATCAAGTGCCTGAGATTTTGAAATCAGTTAAATCCCTATAGAATTTTTTTCAGTCTTTTTCGCGAAACAGAGCATGCGATCATGACTAACCCCAACCCCATGCATTATATTCTACCAAATAGTTAGACAAGAACGAACAATATATTCCACTAATACCCTTACCTCTGTAGCAGACAGTAGCTTCTTACCAGACGAAGCCTGTCAAACCCTTCGCCACCCGCAACGTTCACTAAGCACACAACACCTTCTCAACGAGTTGAAGTTCTTTTTTTGGAGGGAGAAAGAAACTGTTTGTTTTCTGGTAGGGTTTTCAGTAATTACAGGTGTGGCTTTTGGGTGTTATGGGAATAACATTATGTGAAATGGGCTCAGGGAAGGGGACGACGTCGTTTGGAGTGTGAGGGATCGATCTGTCCTTCAAATTTTAGTTTTCCATCCAGCTCAACAACCTAAACGGACAACTCACACTCCCCCAGCCACATCAGCCTTCTCCGGTGCCATTTTCCAACCTAAATCAACGGAGGGGTTCAATTGTCCCAGATTTTACAAGGTGAGGGGGTTAAAAGTATTTTCAAATTTTAAGGGACGAAAATGTCCAAATTTAAAAAGGTCAGGGACCGATATGTCTTTTACTCATTATTTAATCATCAAGAAAACACATTAACAATCCGGTGAACCAAATGAAGCAATCCCACCGAACCAAAAAATATTCATATGGTGAATAGTACATGACAACTATTTAATCATCAAGAAAAATGTTTCTTAATGCAGAAACATTCAAATGAACAAACTAACAATTGCAAGTAGGACAAATAAATTAATTATAACCTAAAACAGAAATTTATTTAGTTAGTAGAGTATTTTAAAAGCATTTGAAACTAAATTTTAGGGGAAATGTTAGTAGAGTATTTACCAATGATTATGTTGCTTCGCTAGAAATCCGTTCAAGCATCATTTGCTTTGTTCAATGGGCCACCCACGGTGCTGGGGGAGCATCAGATGTGAATAGGCGGGAGAACTTGGTTTCGTGGAAGTATATCAACATCAACACAGCCATCAACAGACTGTTTTCTTTCCTTTATCTTGTTTTCAACTCCTTTCATCAAGAAGTTGAGCACATGCTTTGTCCAATCCCATTCCCCAATGTTGTCCACATGAAAGATCGGTGGCTTATGGATTGGGGAGGCCACACTTACTGTTGTGGGGAGCAAGAAACACTTTTGTATGAAGACAACAAAGTCCTCTTGAATTTTTTTCGCTTTTCCTCCCCTTCTACGCTCATATCTAGCACATTTCTTGTTTGCTGGATTAAGGTTGTTGTAATCAACCTTATCAGAAAAATGATTTCCTACAATATTTTAATAGCAAAAATCAGTTAAAAACACTCAGTTTAATTTTCTGGACACTAATGAATCGAAAATAAGCAATAAGTAGGAAGTGTATTACCTCCGTTGGTTATGCCCAGGGCAGCTGCTACTTTCTGAGGAGTTATATATATTTTTCCCTAGAGAGTTTTCAAGCATCCTTTCTCTTCATCAAAGCGATCAAGCAATTCTTTCAACAAGGTATTAGAGACATTCATTTCTGGGACATTTGCCAGGGCACCAAATCCTATTTCTTCCACTATGTCTTTCTTTTCTTGACTCATATCCATGTACACTGTTGCTATTGACTTCGTTTGACATCTGCAATAATGAATTTTCTGCAAATTTTGAAACAGAAAGTTAGGATATATTTATAATACAAAATAGATATTATTCAAATGAAAGCGGATAAATATATTTAATATGCTTACGTTATAGTGCGGCTTCTCCTTCATTGTTGCCATTGTCTTGTTCTGTTTTGCTGTAATGAAAAATTTTGGCCAATACTTCACTCAATACATCAACAAGCACAAGCATGTATATCTTAATCAAGTCAATTAAAATGCCACAAGCCACCAAACTAAGCAACATTCACTTGGTGAGCTAAAATCACAAAGGCCACCGAACCGGACAACGTTCATGTGCTGAATCAAAATCACAAAGGCCACCGAACTGAATAACATTCATGTGGTTAATAAATGGTGATCAACTTTCAATCAACAAGAATAGTATTCCTCCATGCAAAAGAAGTACTGAAGATAGTAACAACCAATTTCAAAGCTCTAGTTAAACTATCCACACCAATAAGAATAAGCACGTATATCTTAATCAAATCAACATCTTCTAAAAAAAAGTTTTTCAAATTTTATGAATTAGGTGTTCTTTCAAAATGACATTTGCAAATTGGCTTATTTAAAAACTCTTACTAAAATCTATCCAATATAATGAGACAATTTTACAGTAGTATGACTTATCAAAGTGAAAGAGTTGTCTCTAATGTCAATTGTCCTAAACAAAATTTACATTTGGACAATATACTATTTACTTCTCAAAGAGATCCAAACTGAAGATTCTTACTAGTATTATATAGGACAACCTTAACGAAACTCATTCATGCATAGAATCAAACATTATAAATAATGAAACAGCTACAAAATGATTTGCTGCATGCTATCACAAAAGGAACCCACCAAACCAAATATCATTCACTTGGTGAACCAAAATTACAAAAGTCACCGAACCGAACAAATCTCAATGCCCTAGTTAAACTATCCAATGAATTGAATGAAAATAACAATAAATTTCATTCCAAGGCCTAGTTATACTGTAAAAATGCATTCACAATAGTTCCATCTACTAAACGAAGCAAATCAATCTAGTAAACCTAAAATGCAAGTAGGAGAAGCGCGACATTGCAAGATTTCAAATGAACAGTAGTTTTCTCATACCTTTGGTAGTCTTTGTTGCACTTTTCATTTGTTTCTGGTTTTTGCTTGCGGAATCTTCTCATGATTCCTTTCTAATAGTGGTTTTCGCAGAGAACGTGATTGAAGTTTGAGTGATGTTGAGAGAGATTCGAAGAGAATGAGTCGTTTCGTGTATTGGTTTCGAGTTGAAAAAGATGTAACATTTTTTTACAATGAAGTGCGAATGAAAAAGGAGGGGTTTCGTTTGTCTCTGGCGCGTGTTTTCACTCGCCATTTAATGCGCCTGATTCTAGTTGGGCTTGGACTAACTTGGTTAAATGGTTATATGGATGTGTAGCAGCCTTGTTTTTAGTAATAACCAATAAGTTAAATTTAAAAGTGGCACACTGGCATGTGGGATTTACACTAAAAAAATTTTAAGATTTTAATTATATTAATTTAATTTCTGGGATTTGAAAAATTGCCCTTAAGTTAACTTTGTACATGTTACTAACTTTACAGAAAACGAATGTGAGACTAATATAATGTATTTTTCTAATATCAAGAATTAAATTAGTATAATGGAGATTTTGAAAATCTTTTTAGAGCACAGCCAATTTAAAAAATTACTTTTGGTTTTACTCCAAAATTTATTTGATACTTTGTTTCTAGACATTTAATACTTTAAGAGATTTTTGCATAGGATTCCAATAAAAATTGGTTGTGACTCTAGCATACGAGTATTCTTGAGAAGGTCAAGGGACTAATTTGACTCTGTTTTTATGGTATTATTTCTACTGCTAGTTATTATTTTCGCAGATATTTGATAATTACAGATCTTTATCCCTAAGTGCAACAAAACGTATGAAACCATAGAACATTGTCTCAAATCTTATTATAAAGTTAAGTATATTTGGAACAGCTTGAAGGTGGAAATAAAAAGTGGAGATGTATCTTTGAATTTTTGGAGTTGTCTCCGTGTTAATCTTCAGATCAGAAAAGTGATCTTTATTGCCAGACTTTAGTAGATTTAAAGAGATAGAAACAATGATATTTTTAATCAAAATGTCAGTTGGAACAAGGATAAGGTTCTCATATTTATTATATATTATGCGGCTAAATATGGTATTGTTAAGTATACTGACCAAGTGACTAATCATACTTCTTTGATTGATTTTTGGTGCCCTCCTCCTATCAATGTAGTTAAGCTAAATGACATTGCTAGTCTTTTTTAGCAATACCATTTGGCTAGTGATTGACGGGTTATGTTGCAAGTATTCTGATAGGACTCATAAAATGGTGTGAACTTTAGGCAATTTGAATGGGTCTTTGTTTGCCCTGAAAAAGCAGGAATAAGGAGGTTTATGTAAAACAAAGTATTTGGCGGCTTATTTTATTATAAAAAAAGAATCTGCTGTAATGCAAATGGATAATGTTCCGAGGGTTACCTAAAACTGTAGGTCGATCTCGGTCGAGACCTTCTGTGTTGATCGGAGCCGACGTGTCCGACAGGTGTGTAGCAGGCGGAGCTGGTGTGTCCGACTTGTAAGACTGAAAGCGCTGCTGATCCTTCGTCCCCGGAGGGTGGGGGTACCTGCAAGGGACTCCGATACTTAAGTTAGCAAGGGTATTAAGCAGGTATTGAGTAGAATCAGAGTATGAGTTATACCTGGGTGCTCCAGTGTATTTATAATGGTGAGATGTGGCCTTCTGTGGATAAGATAAGTTAGTTATCTTATCTTATCTTTAAGTGAGGTCATCTTATCTTTAAGGGAACCGCCCTTCTCTCTGTAGGCTTTGGGCCGCCTTAGGATTTGCGATGTGTTCCTCTATTTGGGCCCTTCCTTGGGCTTTCGTGGGGACTTGACCGAGATCTTTGGGAAGAGGTCGGGTTGTCCTAACCTGAAGAGGTCGGTCGCTTTGTCTGTCAAACATCCCGGGTCGGTCATCTCGACCCAGGGTATGAACAGTGCCCCTGCTTGAGCTCGGTCTTCTTTTTTGAGGTCGGCTCTTTTGACTTCGGTCCTTCTTTGGTGAAACCAAACTCAAGCATTTTGTCGATTCCTTTGTAGCTGCTTTTGAATGTAGAACGTTTCCTCTAAAAGACGCGCACTTTTATATCGGCATTTTTTCGGGAACGTGCGAGGGTTTAATGCTTTCTTTAATTTTGAGCATTAATTGCCCCGTTTCCCCTGGGCTCTTTACTTTGATTTTGAAAAACCCAGAAAACGGTTTCTCTCCTTTTATTTTCCTTGTAACCTCTTCGTAACTTTTTCCGCTTCTCTCTTCGCTCTCTGTCTTTCGCTTGCGTTTCTGCTTCCTGGCGTTAGTGGCGTCGCTCGACGGTTTCCTAGGCAACTTTCGTTTCTGCCCCTTTTTCGAAGTTTCTTCCGTCTCCAGGTTAGTCCCTTTTCATGCTTTCTCTTTGATTGTGGTTTTGTGATGAGGTTTCGGTTTTGATCCTCTCTTTTTGAAAAAGTTTGGATCTTTCTGTTTTCCTTGAGCCCTAGATTTTTTGAAATGTGCTTTCTGAGAGTTTCTCTATCTTCTGCATGATCCTTTTCGCTTTTGTTAGGTGCCTCTAGGGCTTTGCATGTTTTTGTTGTTTATGTTCTTGGTACTGCTTGTCCGTGTCTGTTCCTCATTTATTTGAAGGTTGCTTTTGTCTGCTCTTTAAAAAAGTTGCATCTTTTAATGGCCTCTGCTTGGCGTGCTTTTTGCTGTAATGATTTTCTTGTGTTTTTGCTGAAAAGTGTTTGCTGTTTTGGATTCTTTTTGAGAAATGCTGGGATGTAAACTTCACACTATTTTTCTGGAAACCTTGCCTTGCTACTACCTCCAAAGGATGCCCCAGGACTTTGGTTTGAGTCTTGGGGTTTTCCTTTTCCTACTTTTCATTGCCTGAGAAGTATTGACCGAGTTGTTTTCTCCTTTGTCCGAGATGTTTGTAGTAACCTCATTTTCTTTTCTTACTTGTAGGATTAGTTGGCCTCATGTCTTCTCGCAATAATATTGTAGAGATGTCGTCCAGAGTTCCCGAGGGGATGTCCGATTGGCTGGACTCCGTTGTTTTGTTGTGTGTTTCTGTTGTGGATGCTGAGTTTTGCACAGAACTAAGGAAGCGCCATAGGATTTGTGGTAACAATGCCCGTGAGGAGGATTACGAGCATGTTGCCCCTGATTCTGACAAGAGAGTTTGCTTTCCGACTTCTATTGAGGGAGAGCGTCCCTTCTTTTATGCTTACGAATACTTTTTTAGTCAGTTGAACGTTTCTTTTCCTTTTATTGCTTTTGAAACCGACCTGTTGTGGTCGTGTAACATTGCTCCATCCCAGCTTCACCCGAATTCCTGGGGTTTTATTAAAATTTTCCAACTTCTCTGTCGTGAACTAGATGTAACACCTTCCCAGACTCTTTTTCTTTACTTGTTTGTTTCCGCCAAGCCTGACGGTTCTTCAAAAAAGAAAGCTTCTTGGGTTTCTTTCTGGTCCGCCCAGGGCCATAAAGTGTTTGCGATGTATGATGAGTCCTTTAAGGACTTCAAGAACTACTTCTTTAAAGTTCGAGCCGTTGAGGGGGCCCGCCCTTTTTTCTTAATGAAAGTGATGAGCCTGCTTTTCCTCTAGAGTGGCAAAAGAATGTAAGAGTGCCACGTTACACATGGGAAATGCTTAGTGAGATTGAGCGGGCCTTTGTAGTTGTTCTTGAAGATTTGTAGGGGAAGCCTCCCCATCTGGATACGAAGAGATTTTTGAGTGATCCATCTTTGGTTCGAGCTGCTTTGGGTACTGTCTGATTTATTTTATACTTGCTTCCAAGCTTTTCTTCTCCTATGTTGTAACTTGTCTTTTGTGGTTGATTTTGTGTTTTTTAGAGATGTCGAAGAATAATGATTCTATGAAGGCCTACAAGAAGGCGAAGAAGGCAACTGCTGCTTTAAACATTTCGGCCAAGGCGGCCGGAGAGGGATCTTCTCAGGTTCCAGTTAAACCTCCTATACCTAGTTCTCTCGGGCCGAGGAAAGCAATTCCTATTCCTCGGGTTCGTCTGGTCGATCCTCCACAATCTTCTGCTGCAGCTTCTGGTGCCCTTCCTAGTAAGAAGCAAAAAACATCCGAGCCCTTCAACCTGGATGCCCGGATTTTGATGCTATTGAGTTTGTTGACTAGCAAATTGCCCCCTATGGTGGGCTTTCTATGGACGGCGTTTCTCTTCTTCAGCATCTGGATTTTATCACCAAAAGTAGTGTGAAGATGGCTTATATGGGTGCGGCTATATTTCGAACAGTTCAGGGGATTCCGATTCATGCCACAAAATCCTTCATGGAAGAGGCCAAGTCAGAATTTGATCGAATCAAGGGTCTAAAGGAGGAGTTGGAGGTGAAGTTGGCGAAGGTGGAGAAGGAGCTGGAGGGTGAGAAGGCCAGTTCTATTGCCTTGGCTGCTTCTTTGAAGCTGGCCAAGGACATGGCATTGAAACATAAGGATAGCTATGTCTCGGCTTATAGGAAATTGATGCATCTTCGGGAGGATTTGGAAACTGCTCGGGTTAATTATGGTGAGCTTCAGGGTCACCTTGTGGGTAGCGTAACTGCCGCCTCCGAGAACCTGATGGAGCAGTTCCGGGTTGTTGCTCCTGATGCCGACTTGACTCTCATCAGCCTGGACAATGTCGTGAGGGATGGTAAGATTGTCCCTGATGACCAGGATGATGATGAGACTGATCCTCCCCCAGTGCCTTCTCTTAAGGTGTCGACCTCCTCTGTTCCTCCCGTTACATCTGATCCGGATTGCCAGATTCTAAACCGGGATGATGGAACCGTGGATGCTGTGCCCCTTCAAACTCGTCCTCCATCTCCCCGTACTGATGCTGCCGGGAAGGCTCCTGATCTTAGCCGATCTTTTTTCTAGATATTTGTGTAAATAGCCCGATTTGTGGGCTTTTGAACTTGTTTTTATAAATGATGGTTTGTTGACTGTTGGTACTCTAGTTGCAGTTTTTAGCAGCTTATTTTGAAAACAAAATGGTTTTTCTGAGGCTGATTTCGGTGGCCTCTTTGAAGCTTTATCATACTATGCTTTCGTTGTGCTCTAGCAGGGTGTCTGTCGGAATCTTGCTGCTTGGCCTCTTTAGATTGCTTTCGTGTTTTTGTTTGTAGCTTGGATCCTTTTGAGGTCGTGACTTGTGGGGGGTCCAACTTGTTTTTCGGTTTCCTCGCTTTTGTTTTGTGTTTTTAGTGCCTTATGATCGATTTCTTTATGTTGGTCCCCTTCTAAGTTATTTTTGTGATCCCCTTTTCTGGGCCTTTACCAGGTCTCTTTAAGGGATTACTTTTATAACTTATCTTTGTAGGAGACCGACTTTGTTAGGTCGATCTCTTCTAAGTTATTTTTGTAATCCTCTTTCTTGGACCTTTGGCAGGTCTCTTTCAGGGATTTCTTTTACAACTTGTTTTGTAGGAAACCAACTTCGTTAGGTCGATCTCTTCTAAGTTGTTTTTGTAATCTTCTTTCTTGGACCTTTGGCAGGTCTCTTTCAGGGATTACTTTTACAACTTGTTTTGTAGGAAATCGACTTCGTTAGGTCGATCTATTCTAAGTTGTTTTTGTAATCCTCTTTCTTGGACCTTTGGTAGGTCTCTTTCATGATTTACTTTTACAACTTGTTTTGTAGGAAACCGACTTCGTTAGGTCGATCTCTTCTAAGTTGTTTTTGTAATCCTCTTTCTTGGACCTTTGGTAGGTCTCTTTTAGGGATTACTTTTACAACTTGTTTTGTAGGAAACCGACTTCGTTAGGTCGATCTCTTCTAAGTTATAGCAATTCCTCTTTAATAGGGTTGGCCAGACCTCTTTCCAGGGATTTGCTGATAACTTGGGTTGACTTGGTCCAACTTTTTAGTGTCGGCCAGTCTTTTTAAGTTATTATATAGCAATCCCTAAGACCTCGTCAGGTTCTTTTTTGGGATCACTTTCGATAACTTCTTGCATTATTCTGTGTTCATCTTTGCCGATTTGTAGATGGTAGTTTCTGTCCTGGTTTAATCGACCTTTAGGTGAATCGCGTTTTCACCTTTGTCGGTCGATCATTCCTATCGAGATCGTATAGTGAATTTGCTCTTCACTTTTCTGTTCGATCCGTTGCTTTATAATCGGACAATGAATGCTTCAGATTCATGTGTCTTGAGAACTTGTAGAATATCTGAAATGTATTTTATTTAAAGAAAATGCAAATATATACAGGTGGGAGTTTTTTTTATACCCTTAAGTCGAATTGAATATCAATCTTGACGCCTCATTAAAAAACCTTTTCAGGAAAAAGAGTGCGTCTTGTGATGAGTCATTTATCTAACTATAGTACCTTCTCAGGTTACAGGCGTGCCATGATCTGGGAAGTTCTCGTCCCTCGAGTTTGGACAGTCTGTATTAGCCCTTCCCAAGCACTTCTGTGACTCGGTAGGGTCCTTTCCAATTAGCAGCCAGCTTTCCTTCTCCGGGTCGAGTTGTTCCAATATCATTTCGGATTAAGATGAGATCGTTCTCTGCGAAATCTCTTGGCACTACCCTTTGATTATACCTGGAAGCCATTCGTCGCTTTAATGCCTCTTATCTGATCCGAGCTCTTTCTTGGATTTCTGGAAGTAGGTCGAGCTCTTCTCTTTGGAGTTGAGAATTTGTTTGCTCATTGTAGTGGACTACTCGAGGAGATCCTTCTTTGCCCTCTATTGGAATCATTGCCTCCACTCCGTATGCTAGTCGGAATGGTGATTCGTTCGTGGTAGAATGAGGGTCGTCCGATACGCCCATAGGACTTGTGGGAGTTCCGCGGCCCAAGCTCCCTTTGCTTCTTGTAGTCTCCGTTTCAACCCGGCCAATATGACTTTGTTGGCTGCTTCGGCTTGTCCATTGGCTTGGGGATGTTCGACGGAGGTGAACTGATGTTTTATGTTCAAGTCAGCTACTAGTTTTCTGAAGCCTGCATCTGTGAATTGGGTGCCATTATCCGTGGTGATGGAGTATGGAACCCCTAAACCTTGTAATAATGTTCCTATATAGGAATTTCCGACTTCTTTGAGCGGTGGCGTTAGCTAGGGGTTCTGCCTCGATCCATTTTGTGAAGTAGTCTACCCCTACTATGAGGAACTTGACTTGTCCCGATCCCTAGGGAAAGGGTCCGAGAAGATCGAGTCCCCACTTTGTAAATGGCCAGGGTGAGGTCACGCTGATGAGCTTTTCCGGCGGGGCGATGTGAAAGTTGGCATGCTTCTGACATGGTGGACATGTCTTTACAAATTCTGTAGCTTCCTTTTGTAGAGTTGGCCAATAGAATCCCGCCCGTAGTACTTTTTTAGTGAGAGCTCGTGCTCCGAGATGATTACCACAAATGCCATTGTGTACCTCTTCCAAGACTTCCTTTGTATTGGAGGTCGGTACGCATTTTAACAATGGTGTTGAGATCCCTCTTTTGCATAGGGTGTTGTTTATGATAGTGTAGTACTGTGCCTCCCTTTTTAACCTCTTTGCCTCCTTTTCATTTGTGGGAAGCGCTTCTGTTTTGAGGTAGTTAATTATGGGGGTCATCCATCCTTGATCCCGACCTGTATGGCTAGGATTTTTTCTTCTTCTGATATTGATGGGTTCTGTAGTATTTCCTGGATGAGGCTTCTATTGTTGCCCCCTGGTTTGGTGCTGGCTAGTTTTGAGAGCGCGTCAGCTCGGGCATTTTGCTCGCGGGGTATGTGGCAGATCCTATATTCTCCAAGTTGTCCGAGCTGTTCTTTGGTTTTATCCAAATATTTTTTCATGGTAGGATCTTTGGCTTGGTAGCTTCCCGTTATTTGTGAGGTAACAACTTGTGAATCACTGTAGATATTGAGTTTCTGAGCTCCAACTTCCCTAGCCAGCTTCAAACCAGCTAATAACGCTTCGTATTCTGCCTGGTTGTTTGAGGCCGGGAATCCGAATTTCAGGAAAAGCTCAAGTTGGGTTCCTTGGTTGCTTTCGATTATCACACCTGCACCGCTTCCGGCTTTATTTGAGGAGCCGTCCACGTATATGTTCCACTCTATGGGGATTTCTGTGGTGTTTGTGAATTCTGCAATGAAGTCGGCTAGGTATTGTGATTTGATGGCTGTCCGTGCCTCGTATTGGAGGTTGAACTCGGACAACTTGATTGCCCACTGTAGGATTCTTCCTGCTAGATCTGTTTTCTGCAGTATCCCTTTTATGGGCTGGTTGGTCCGAACTTTGATGGTGTGCGCTTGGAAGTATGGGCGAAGTCATCGGGATGTGAGTATCAAAGCGTAGGCATACTTCTCTATTTTCTGGTAGTTCAGCTCTGACCCCTGTAGTGCTTTACTAATGAAGTAGACGGGTTGTTGTCCCCCTTCATCTTCTCTAATTAGTGCTGAGGCTATTGCCCGACTTTCTACAGCGAGATATAGTATGAGTGGTTCCCCCTTTTGTGGTCGAGATAGGATGGGGGGCTGTCCCAGGAATTCTTTAAAGTCTCGGAAGGCTTGTTCACATTCCGTTGTCCACTCGAAGTTTTTTTCCTTCCTTAAGGTAGCGTAGAAGGGGAGGGATGTTATTGCTGACCCTGCTAGGAATTTGGACAAGGCCGCCAGTCTCCCATTGAGTTGTTGGACTTCTTTGACGCAGGTCGGGCTTTTCATGTTGAGTATGGCCTGGCGTTTATCTGGATTTGCCTCGATTCCTCTTTGTGTGAGCATGAAGCCCAGGAATTTTCCTGCCTCTATTGCGAAGGTGCATTTAGCCGGGTTGAGTCGCATGTCGTGCTTCCGTATGGTGTTGAACACTTGAACCAAGTCGGTTAGCAATGTTTCTTCACTTTGTGTCTTTATCAACATGTCGTCCACATAGACCTCCATGATTTTTCCGATGTGGTCTGAAAAGACTTTATTCATTAGCCTTTGATAAGTGGCTCCTGCATTCTTAAGGCCGAAAGGTATTACGATATAGCAATAATTTGCTTTTGGTGTAAGAAATGAGGTCTTTTCTTGATCCGATGGATACATTGGAATCTGGTTGTAGCCTGAGTATGCGTCCATGAATGAGAGATACTTATATCCTGATGAGGCATCGACTAGAGCATCGATGCTTGGGAGTGGATAAGGGTCTTTTGGGCAGGCTTTGTTGAGGTCGGTATAGTCGGTGCACATTCGCCACTTCCCATTTGACTTTTCCACCAAGACGACGTTTGCTAGCCATAGTGCGTATTTAACTTCTCTTATGAACCCTGCCTCTAGTAGTGCCTGTACTTATTCTTCTACAGCTTGAGACCGGTCTGGCCTGAGTTTTCTTCGTCTTTGTTGTACCGGACGGGATCCTGGGTAGACTGCCAGCTTGTGGCTCGTTAGTTCGGGACTTATGCCCGGCATGTCGGCAGCTTTCCATGCGAAGAGATCAACATTATCTCGTAGAAACCGTATTAGCGATTCCTTTGCGTCTCCTTTCAGGATCGTGCCAATATTAGTTGTTTTGTCCGAGGTATCTTCGATCTGGACTCTTTCTATTTCTCCTTCGGGTCATGGGCGGAGTTCTTCTTGTCTCTGATCTCCGCCGAGTTCGATCGTGTGGAACTCTCCTCCTTCGCCTCGGAGATTTAGACTTTCATTATAACAGCGACGCGCCATCTTTTGATCTGCTTTTATTGTAGCTATCCCTTCTGTAGTTGGGAATTTCATACATAGATGTGGAGTTGAAACTATTGCTCCGAGTTGATTTAACATTGTCCGACCTATTAAGGCATTATAGGCTGAGCTTACGTCGACCACGATATAATCTATCTTAAGTGTTCTGGATTGGTTCCCCTTTCCGAAGATTGTATGCAACGATACATATCCCAGTGGCTGTACTGGGGTATCCCCAAGTCCGAACAGGTTGTTCGGGTATGCTCTTAGCTCTTTTTCTTCTAAGCCGAGTTTGTCGAAGGCAGTTTTGAATAAGATGTCAGCGGACTTCCTTGGTCAATTAATGTGCGGTGGAGGTTGGCGTTTGCCAATATGATTGTGATGACCATGGGGTCGTCGTGTCCTGAGATGATTCCAGATGCATCTTCTTTGGTAAACGTGATTGCTGGGATGTCTGGCACCTCTTTCTTGCCTTCGACATGATACACTTCTTTGAGGTATCGCTTGCGGGATGATTTGGAGATTCCTCCTCTGACAAATCCATCGTGTATTACGTGAATATGTCTTTCCGGTGTGCGGGGTGATCGTTCAGATCGTCCGACATCTTCATCCTTTCTTCTTTTTCTTGGTTCTTCGTCCCGGTTGGCCAGGAACCGATCTAGTTTTCCTTCCCTAACTAAATTCTCTATGACGTTTTTCAAGTCAAAGCATTCGTTGGTGGAATGTCCTCGGACTCGATGGTACTCACAGTATTCGTTCCGATTTCCTCCTCCCCTTTTGCCTTTAAGTGGCCGAGCTGGGGGTATTTTTTCTGTATGGCAGACTTCTTTGTAAATATCTACCAGGGATACCCTAAGAGGGGTGTAGTTATGATATTTTTTTATTTACTCTCCGGAGCGATCTTCTTTTTTCCTGGATTCTTTATCTTTATCTCGGTAGGCAGAACTGAACCTTGAGGCTTCCCCAAGTCGAGAATTCTCCTCCATGTTGATGTACTTCTGCACCCGTTCTTGTACTTCGTCTAGGGATGTCGGGTACCTCTTTGATATAGATTGGCTAAATGGTCATTCTCGTAGGCCATTTATGAGACCCATGATGGCAGCTTCTGTTGGTAGACTTTGTATATCCATGCATGTTTTGTTGAATCTTCCCATGTAGTTGCGAAGACTCTCCCGTTTCCCTTGCTTGATCCCTAGTAGGCTGGGTGCGTGTTTAGCTTTGTCCTTTTGTATGGAAAATCGGGCCAGGAACTCTTTGGCCAGGTCGTCGAAACTCGAGATGGAATTTGGAGGTAGGTTGTCGAACCATCTAATGGCTGTCTTGGTAAGAGTGTTTGGAAAGGCTTTGCAGCGAACCGCATCTAAGGCGTCAGTGAGGTACATTCTACTTTGAAGTTGCTGAGATGGTGGTTGGGGTCTGAGGTGCCGTCATATAGAGTCATATCCGGAAGTTTGAAATCTTTTGGGATTTTGGTTTTCATAATTTCCCTGGTGAATGGATCTTGATCTTTCAGAAAGCTATCCTCTGTGGAGGATCGTGTAGCTTTAGTTTTGAGATCGGCTTCGAGTTTCATAAGCTTTTCTTCTAATTATCGGCACCACCTTATCTCCCGACGTAGATCCTCTTCTTTTTTGCGTTGATGTTGGGCTTCTTTCTCAAGTTGCTTCAATCGATTTTGAAGTGCTTCTATCACCCCAGGATTTGATGAATTTTTGTCTCCATTGGATTCCGGAGTATCTTTAAGTATAGCATCCGTGTTTTTGTGTGGCGTTTTATCTTCCAAACCTGAGTCGTGTCATTGTCATGGTTGTCTGCCATGGTGTTGGGATGACTTCCAGGCTCCCCGGCAATGGCGCCAATGTTCCGAGGGTTACCTGAAACTGTAGGTCGATCTCGGTCGAGATCTTCTGTGTTGGTCGGAGCCGACGTGTTCGGCAGGTGTGTAGCGGCCGGAGCTGGTGTGTCCGACTTGTAAGACTGAAAGTGCTGCTGATCCTTCGTCCCCGGAGGGTGGGGGGTACCTGCAAGGGACTCCGATGCTTAAGTTAGCAAGGGTATTAAGCAGGTATTGAGTAGAATCAGAGTATGAGTTATACCTGGGTGCTCTAGTGTATTTATAATGGTGAGATGTGGCCTTCTGTGGATAAGATAAGTTAGTTATCTTATCTTATCTTTTATCTTTAAGTGAGGTCATCTTATCTTTAAGGGAACCGCCCTTCTCTATGTAGGCTTTGGGCCGCCTTAGGATTTGGAACGTGTTCCTCTATTTGGGCCCTTCCTTGGGCTTTCGTGGGGACTTGACCGAGATCTTTGGGAAGAGGTCGGGTTGTCCTGACCTGAAGAGGTCGGTCGCTTTGTCTGTCAAACATCCCGGGTTGGTAATCTCGACCCAGGGTATGAACAGATAACAATGACATTCTCTGCAAGATCGGTGAGATGTTGCAGTAAAATTACGTAGTCCACGTTCACTTGATTCAAAGAATATCGAACTCAATTGCTAATCTTTTAGCAAAGATAACAATTAAATATAATCTGTCTTATACTGAATTTCTCTTTTTTTATAATGTTGTTGAAGAGATTATTAAGAACTAAGAAGGAGATGTCCTCTCCAACTTAAATGATTTTTTATGTTGTTTTAGTAAAAAAAATTAGTAAAATTTATTATTTTTTATTAGCAATTAATTAATAATGTTTAAAAAAATGAATTAAAAATATATTATGGAATTAAAAAACTAAAAAATCAGACTAATAATTAAAATATTAGCAAAAAATAACAAATTCTATTGGTAGTTTAGTTTTATTTTCTTTACACTATAGTAATTTAGTTAGCTGTTTTAAGGTCATAAAGAAACTCAAATAGAAAAGTTTACGTTGTAAAGCATGCAATAATGCGAGTCAGCAAGTAAATGTCACCCTACTCTCAATTATAACTTCCATCATTCAATAAGTAATTTTTAATTTTTTATACATTCTATTCATAATGAAAAATGCTATTTGTTCACTAAAATTAGTCACTAAAATCAGTCACTAATGTATTTGTGTATAAATACATGTGTGATTTAATTCATTTTCAATGTGTATTTGTATTCCAACATGCTATACTAGTGGCTGACTTTAGTAACTGATTTTGGTGTATAATAGATTACACCCATTTATAGTATTTCAGAGCTAGCTACATTTATTCCATACATATATTAGTGAAAATTAAATACATAGCTAGATAAGTGCTCTAGACACCGAAGCAGCATTATCATTTTCGTTATCATCATCAGTAACAAGCTTGAACTCTTGCAGCTCCTTGAAGTTCAACCATGGCTTCACCAACACTTTGGCTTCATAAACTTGTTTCTTCTCATCACCATCTTTTGCCACCATAGTTATTTCATATATGCTTCCAGCAACTACTTGCTCCTTTGCACTTATCACCCTCACAAGCTCCAAGCTTGAATTCTGCAGCATAAATTAGAAATTATAAACATATTATTCAAATACAAAAATATTAATCACTTATATTTTCTCAGTTCATTTGAACTAAAAATAATACTTCAAATCATACAAGTATTAATTCTTAAATAAGAATCTCCCTTATTATTACACATAGACAATAATCCAATTTTGAATAATAACCCCACTAACATACTAACATAAAGCACAAGACTTTAATTAAGTGACAAAAATAACCCAAATTAAAATGAATTATATATTTTATCTGAAAAAAAATTAGAAATATAGAAGTAGAAGACGAAGAAGAAGAAGAACCGATTTTTTATTATGTTCTTCAAGAGCAAAGCGAGCAAGGTTCTGGATCTCAATGCTGTTCTGGCTTCCTTCAACCACACGATTGCCACCTAGTGTAGCCATTTTCTCTTATCTCTGATTTCTTTTCTTTTTTCTTCACCCTTTATAATTTGTTAGTTGTTACATGAATTGTAATCTTGGTTTGTTAAATATCTATGTCCCTTTTGAGTGGTTAATAATGGCACCCTCCAAGCATATCTAAATACTAATATCTAAATCTCATGTTATTATCCGCACGTGTTTTTATTGGTGCATAGTCTTACAATGATTTGATAGAAAGGATTAATACTTGTAATTTACAATTCCATTCATAAAAGTACTTGAAGTTAAGAGTTAACAATAATTAGAAAATCTCACCTTCATCCTTAGATAACACCAAATTTGTCCCACATCAGGTAATAAAAAAGTTTTATAAATATTTTTAATGTCTAAGAGAGTTTTTTCAGTCCGCCGAGTTGAGTAACGCCAACTTGTGACTCAAGTGAGGGCACCAAGGTGATGGAACATGGTTTAGGCTACGCTTGGTGGGATTAGAAGCTTGCACCAAGCTAGCTTGCCCGCTCCAAGTTGAGAGTTGGGCCATGGCTCCCGAGCGAAGGCTCGAGTGTCCTGGCTCGTAGGCTAGAGGGCACCGCGTCAGGCTGGTTTAACAGAGCAGCGAATACCTCTGGCTCCCAACAGTGGAGGGATCACAAGCTGCTGCACCACTAATCGACAATGCTGGGTGTGCCTAACCATTGAACCATCAACTTTTGTTTTATTCAATTTTTTGTTATACACTGCAATCACACATTACTATATAATTTACACATACTATTCTATATCAATACTGTTACTTGTATTTTTTTATTTGTTGATTACTTTATCAGCATTTACATATGCAATTAATCCTAGGACAAATGCTACAGACAAACCCCCACAATTGAAAATGAAGTCCTGCAAATAAGCTTCTCAAAATTAGTGGAGAGTCAGTATTTGAAATAAACGTTACTGGAGCAATAGGGACAAAATTAAGGCGAAAAGGATTTGCAGAGAGGAAAGTCGAGATGAAGTTGATAACAGAGAGGAAAATATAGAATCAAGTTTGATATGATCATTACCTCATAATGGTCGTCATTATTATGCGTTATAACTCGGCTCCATGACCATTAAGCAATATATGATGTACCTCGTTATCTTCCGTTACTATTCGGAATTATAAGCAATAACTCGGCGACAATAACGTCTTCATCATGACCGATGCTCCAACGACAAAATAAGATCGGTTACGTTAAGCGGTAAAACCAAGAACATAACGGACAAATAACTCGTCATATATAAAAGGGAAGTAGACTATTTCTAAAGCACCAAGTTTTTCCTGAGAAAACTAGAATACGCACTGACTTAAGCTTCGGAGTGCCTTTGCAGGTACACTCCCCTCTCTTTACACTGCTCGTGCTCTCACATTCACGACGAACATAAGGAACTCGGATACCAAGAGACGGACGTTCAACTTTGCAGCAGATAGCTCGGCTAATCTCGAGGAGTTGAGGCCGATCTATTTCCCAGGCAAGATCAAAGTTAATTATTGACTTTTTTTTTTCCTTTTCAATTACCAGAGAGACCTATAAACCAATATAACAGAGAATCAACAAAATGAAATAGAGTGAAGGTGGTGGGAGTGATAGGAACGCCAATGTGAGTGGATGACGATGCAGTGCGATAGAAAATAATTTCAACAAAGAAGGATCAGATTCAGAATGGTGAAATAAAAAATTGAAAGCAATTCTGAATTAAGGAGATTTACCTGTCAAGACAAGGAACAGTGGTGGCACCTGACTGAGTAAAAGAAAACCAGTGGTGGCAGCGGAAGAGGTCACGGGTTTGCAGCGACGGAGGGAGAATCCACGGAGGACTTGCGAGGGAAGTTAGAGTCACCGCCGAGAAGAGGGTTAGGGGTTTATGGTGGGAGTAAAGTCCCACATCGGACATCTATCTTAGAAAAAAGTCGCACACCGGGCATATTTATTAAAGGAGACAAATTTATATATATTATGGGAACAAAATAACTTGCTGAGCTTGGTAACGCGAGCTTGTGGCCTAAGTAGGAGCATTATTGGTTGGATGTGGGCTTGAATGGGTTTCCGTGTTGGACTTGTCTCTCTAAGCATAGAGTTGGGCCTCGTCGCTGGGGCGAAGGCCCACGTGGCAACGCATGAGACTGTACTCATACAGCAGCGAGCATGCTCGATTCATGACAATAGAGGAGATAACAAAATACTGCGTCCTCAGCCCACGAGGCCATGTGGGCCTTTCTAACCATCGTTTTTTTTTTTTAAAAAGAAATACTTTACACAACTTTTTAGTTTTTAACAACAATTAAAAAAAAATTCTCCTATATATATCTTTCTTTGCACAACTATTACGTAATCTTTTCTATTCATAATTTTTCTTTAATTCTCCATTCATATATTATTTTTTGTCCAACTATTACGTAATTTTTTTGAAAAAAAAAATTTATCATCATAAATTTCACGCTAAAAATTTATAACTGATCAATTTAATCCTTATAACTTTTAATATTATAATCAAATTTTTTTAACAATTAAAAAAATTATCAATTCATATATTTTTTTGTACATACTTTGCACAAATTTTTTAACAATTAAAAAAAATTCTTCTTTCATATATTTTTCTTTACATAACTAGTACATAATCTTTTCTATTCATAATTTTTTTTTAATTCTCCGTTCATATATTTTTTTGCACAACTATTACATAATTTTTTTATTTTTTTGCACAACTATTACATAATTTTTTTATTCCTAATTTTTTTGGAAAACAAATTTAGCATTAAATAAAAACTAAATTTCACATTAAAAATTTATAGCTGATCAATTTAATCCTTATAACTTTTAATATTATAATCGAATTTTTTTAACAATTAAAAAAATTATCCGTTCATATATTTTTCTTTGTACAACTATTACATAATCAATTTCTATTACAAGTTGAGAGTTGAGTCTTGGAACTTGATTCTATTTTAAAAAATATTATGTATGAAATAATTAAATTTGTTAATATTTATTGATTAATTACAATAAAATTTGTCAATAATTATAATATTCTATATCATATCCTTTTAATAATTATCCTTTTTTTTCTATATCTCTATAAATATTATATATTTTTAAATAATTTTTTAATTTTTCTTTATAATGTTTTGAATATATTGTATATTTTTTATTTCTGTTTATTAAATTTATCTAAATATTTAGAGAACTAATTGTTAATTTTTTAATAATATATTATTATTTTCTACTACTTAAATTAATATATTCTACTACCCAAGTTATTAATATTATTATTATTAATAATTTGATAACATTTAATAAATACATATAAATCTGCTTTAAAATATTTTAGTTCATTTTTTCTTATAAACATTGAGTTATTTGTTTATTGCATGCTACACCTTTTCTTTATTAAATATAAATACTTTGTGAATTTCTTTATTTTATAGATTGTTTGGTATTAGTATAAATAACAAAAAATATAAGAAGTTATTTAATATAAAGTAAACATATTATGAATAACTTATTTTAAAAACATATTTGCTTTAGGAAATGAGGCGGCGCCAGCTAAGCGCGCTTCATGATTTTTTAAGAGTAACTTATTGTTGCGCTCAGCAATAAGAAGACAAGAAAT
Source organism: Arachis hypogaea (assembly GCF_003086295.3). NCBI lineage: Eukaryota > Viridiplantae > Streptophyta > Magnoliopsida > Fabales > Fabaceae > Arachis > Arachis hypogaea. The sequence continues at coordinate 4,945,204 of NC_092042.1, read as the reverse complement.
TAGTTCAAAATATTTTTAAATTTTTTTTCTCGATACTGCTGCTGCAGGAGCACATTCGAGACATGGAAGGTCGAGAAAGTTTTCTCTAACATATCGGGCTTGAGGAAGTATGACATGATTGTACATTTTTTCAAGGTCTTTCCACAGATCTGCATGATCTTTTAATGTGAAATATTCATTTTTCAATCTTACGTCAAGATGACGACGAAGGAAAATCATGACTTTGGCTTTATCCTTCTTGGATGTATTATTTTCAGCCTTAATGGTATTTCCAATATCCATTGAATTAAGATGGATTTTAGCATCTAGTATCCATGATAAATAATTATTCCTAGATATATCAAGAACATTAAATTCAAGATGAGAGAGTTTTGACATAATGAAAATTTGTTACTTGAGTCTTCCTAAAATTTGATCAGAGTCTCGTGCTGATAACGTGTTGTGAAATAAATAAATAAAGAAGATAAAATAAAAAAGTGTAAACAGAAGATTCTAGTATTAATATTTACTAATATAATTATCTCACTATAATAATAGAAGTAACTTATCTATTCACTAGTATTATATATATTGCAACTTAAGAACTTAAAAAGAGAGAAATAGAGAATTGTATTTAAAAGGAGGAAGAGTATTTTATTGTTTCTGTGTGTAATCAACTGGAGGTTTAACCTCCGATTTATACATGTACAAGAGTCCTCTTTTTCCTCTTTCATTAGATGTAATTTTTTTGGTAATATGGCACTTCACTATAGGAAAGTTAAGCTATCTAAGTCATACGTGGTCAATGATCATCCATATTGTAACATTCTAAAGTTTTTATTAAAAAAATTTAGTTAAAAAAAAGTGATGGTTTATGAGCACGATATACCAAGCCATATAGGTCAAGGGTGCAGCAACCTGTTAACCCTTTGTCCTCTAGCCTACACCCAAGTTTCGAGGCCCAACTCTCAACTTGGAGAGGACAGGACAACATATTGCAAATCCATTTAGCCCAACCAAAAATATCCAAGCCCATGTTCCATTACAATAATGCCCTCACTCAGGTCACAAGCTTGTGTTATCAAGTTCGGAAAATGTTACGCCTTCTCATAAGTTTTATAAACCCGTGCACTTTAATATATATGACCGAGGTGAGACTTGTCAAGAGAAGAACTTAGAACAATGTTATAAATATTTGAATAAAAAATTTGATCTCTAAAATATATTTTTTAAAATATATATATCTAATTCTTTTCGTCTCATTTTTAAATCTGTTAGAGGCTTATTTGTTGTTAATATTTTTTGTAATTTTTTTGTCAACAATAATATAAATTTTTTAGTACCATTTTAGTAGTTTATTTTAGATAATTATAAAACTCGACCTAATTATTGAAATTAAAAGTTATAAGGAAGCTTATTTGTTGTTAACATTTTATGTGAATTTTTTTGTCAATGATATAAACTTTGGGGTACCATTTTACTAGTTTATTTTAGATAATTATAAAATTTGACTTAATTAATAAATTTTAAAAGTTATAAGGATTAAATTGATTAGCTTTAAATTTTATTAGTGTAGAATTTAATTTTTTATTTGATTTTAATATTTTGTTTTCTAAAAAAAATATGAATAAAAAATATTATTTAATGATTGTGCAAAAGAAAATATATGAACGGAGGAGTTTTTTTTTAATTGTTGTTAAAAAAATTCAATTGTGAAAAAAAATATGAAAGGCCCACTAGGTCGTGCAGGCTGAAGTAGTGGCCTATTATGACAATAAAGAGGAATAACAGGTCACTGTTCCAGCCCACACGGTCTAATGGGCCTTTTATATTTTTTTATAGTTGAATTTTTTTTAATAACAACTAAAAAAAATCTTCCGTTCATATATTTTCTTTTGTACAACCATTAAATAATCTTTTCTATTCATATTTTTTTGAAAAACAAAATTTAAAGTCAAATAAAAATTAAATTCTACACTGATCAAATTTATAGCTAATCAATTTAATTCTTATAACTTTTAAAATTCATTAATTAAGTCGAATTTTATAATTATCTAGAATAAACTAGTAAAATGGTACCCTAAAATTTATACCGTTGACAAAAAATCTATAAAAAAATATTAACAACAAATAAGCCTCCTTATAACTTTTAAATTTCATTAATTAGGTCGAGTTTTATAATTATCTAAAATAAACTACTAAAATGGTACTCGAAAATTTATATTGTTGATAAAAGAATTCACAAAAAATATTAACAACAAATAAGCCTTTAAAAGATTTAAAAATGAGATGAAAAGAATTAGATACATATTTTTTAAAAATAAATTTTAGAGATCAAATTTTTTATTCAAATATTTATAACATTGTTCTAAGTTTTTCGTTTGACAAGTCTCACCTCAGTCATATATATTAGAGCATACGGGTTTATAAAACTTATGAGAAGGTGTAATATTTTTCAAACTTGATAACGCGAGCTTGTGACCTGAGTGGGGCATTATTATAATGGAACATGGGCTTGGATATTCTTGGTTGGGTTGAATGGTTTTATGTTGTTCTATCCTCTCCAAGTTAAGAGTTGGGCTTCGAGACTTGGGTGTAGGCTAGAGGGCAAAGGGTTAACATGTTGCTCCACCCTCGACTCACATGACCTGGTATGTCTTGCTCATAAACTATTATTTTTTTTAATTAATTTAAAAAAAAACTTTAGATGTATATTATAGTTGAATTTTTTTAACAATTAAACAATCTTTTTCATTTATATATTCTCTTTTGCACAACTATTAAACGATGGAATACTTTTTTTAACAACTGTTCAATAATTTTTTTCATCTGTAATTTTTTTAAAAAAAGACTTTAGAATCAAATTAAACAAAAATTAAATTAAATTTAATCAATCTAATCCTTAAAATTTTTAAAATTGATTAATTAGGTCGAATTTTATAATTATCTACTTTGACATTATTAATGAAATGACAATAACAACGTCGTGCCAATATGGTCCAATAGCTTTTGAATTTTCTTCACCATCATATATCGATAATCTTTATTTTAATTGTTACTCAATAATTAATTTAATCATGAGTTTGATAATATGGTAAATTAACTTAGTCTCTTATGTAGATTATCTCTTTGACGAAATTAGTAAAATCCTAAAATATTAAATAGCCTAAAGTGTCACATACTGTAAAATAAAACTGAATTAATCAGCAAATAAAAATTTAAGAACCAAATTGATTTGATCTCAAATCATACATTTACTTTTATCCTATAAATGATATGGAAAACAATTTTTGGATTAAAACATGTGTTTACATGTTTATAAACCCTTTAAATATGTTTATGAAACTCCATTTTGTAGTTTACACTATATCTAAAACCAAGCATACATCCATTTTGCATCTCTAATCTGTGTGTGAATTGGGATCAAATTTTGTGGTTTGATGTAGATAGAGATTATTCAATTGTTTCTTTTTCAAGAAAAAAAAATCATGAGATAACATTCAAATAGATAAAATTGCTTTATCTATTATACTCTAGCTAGAGTATCACGTATATTACTTATTTTATACCTTATCTTTATTTTATGAGGATCTGCCAACTTTTTCTAGGATGATGATTATGTCTAAATCTGCACAATGACGGGTCTCACTTGCCTTTCACCGTTTATGTTTATCCATGAATCATTCCAAAGAGAATATGCCAAACTATATTGGATTTCCATTGTGAAATCTTCATAGCAAGATAAAATTCTATTAACAGACAACCACATGTAAATTTTTATTTTATAATATACTATTATTATCAAAAAGTTGTTTTGTGGTTCATAGTCCTAAAACCAAGTGAGAATAAGTAGTTTAACTATCTTGCAAGAGCTTGGAGAATTAAATGGACAATCATAAAAGAAATCACTCATCTTTTTTAAAACATAGCTAGTGAATATTATAAAGAAAGTTGAATAATGTTGAGTCCTATGTTTCTGAAGAAATTTGTAGAGTTTGAAAAAGGATTTTGATTAATCAAAAAAAAAAAAGAATCAACTTTAACTGATATATTCTTAGGCACGATTATACATAACATAAAAATCATACTCGAAAATAAATAACGTCGCACCAATTTCTGTCGGTGAGGGAGCATCTAGTTTAGGTACTAATCAGTACCCCCTCCTCCCACTTCTCTAGTCTGGACTTGGATGCCATGGCACTTCAGGAAGATCCCTCCGTACTTGTTGACTTCAGGGCAAGAGATTCGCAAAATGTAAGAGGTGTATCTGAATTTCAGATCGGCCAACAGTTTTAGGATAAGGAAGAAGTCGTGCTTAGCGTGAAGACCTATAGCATTCGCTGCGGAGTTGAGTACAAGGTATTGGAGTCGGATCACCGCAAGTACTACGGCAAGTGCAAGAAGTTCGGGAGTGGGTGCGTATGGCTAATCCGAGTCAACCTCCGCCAGCGCAAGGAAATTTGCGAGGTAAAACAGTACAATGGTCCTCACACTTGTCTAGCCACGTCGATCTCTAGTGACCATGGAAATCTTGATTATCATGTCATATCGGCCTTCATTAGGCCCCTGATCAGAGCTGATGTTGTCACATCGATCAAGGTACTGCAGAATATCACGGAGGCACACTTCGAGTTCAGACCGACGTATAGGAGGATTTGGATGGCCAAACAGAAAGTTGTGACACAAATTTACAGAGACTGGAATGATTCGTAAATTTTTAATTTTTTTTGCTAATTAATTCAGTTCCATTTTACAGTATGTGACACTTCAGGCTATTTAGTATTTTAGTATTTTACAAATTTCGTCAAATAGATAATCTACATAAGAGACTAAGTTAATTTACCATAAAACTCATGACTAAATTAATTATTGAGTATTAATTAAAATAAAGTTTATCGATATATGTTGGTGAAGAAAATACAAAAGCTATTGGACCATATTAGCACGATGTTGTTATTGTCATTTTATCAACAATGTAAAAGTAAATAATTATAAAACTCGACCTAATTAATCAATTTTAAAAATTTTAAGGATTAAATTGATTAGCTAGATAATTTATTAGTGTTAAATTTAATTTTTGTTTGATTCTAAAGTATTTTTCAAGGATGAAAAAAATTATTGAGCTGTTGGTAAAAAAAGTATTCCATCGTTTAATAGTTGTGCAAAAAATATATATGAACGAAAAGAATTGTTTAATTGTTAAAAAAATTTAACTGTAATCTACCTCTAAAGTTTTTATTAAAAAAAATTAGTTAAAAAAAGTGATGTTTTATGAGCAAGACATACCAGGCCATGTAGGTCGAGGATGCAACAGTCTATTAACCCTAAAAAATTATAAAATAAACTACTAAAATGGTACTCGAAAATTTATATTATTGTTGTCAAAAAAATTACAAAAACTATTAACAACAAATAAGTCTCTAAAAGATTTAAAAATGAGACGAAAAGAATCAGATATATATATATTTTAAAAAATATATTTTAGAGATCAAATTTTTTATTCAAATATTTATAACATTGTTCTAAATTCTTCGCTTGACAAGTCTCATATCGGTCATATATATTAGAGTACACGGATTTATAAAACTTATGAGAAGGTGTAACATTTTTCGAACTTGATAACGCGAGCTTGTGACTTGAGTGGGGGCATTATTGTAATGGAACATCGGATTGGATATTCTTGGTTGGGTTAAATGGATTTGCAATATGCTGTCCTGTCCTCTCCAAGTTGAGAGTTGGGCCTCGGGACTTGGGCGTAGGCTAGAGGGCAAAGGGTTAACAGGTTGCTGCACCCTTAGCCCACATGGCCTGGTATGTCTTACTCATAAACTATCACTTTTTTTTAACTAAATTTTTGTAATAAAAACTTTAGAATGTTACAATATGGATGACCATTGACCACGTATGACTTGGATGGCTTAACTTTTCTATAGTGAAGTGCCATATTACCAAAAAAATTACATCTAATAAAAGAGGAAAAAGAGAAATTTTGTACATGCAGAGGTTAAGCCTCCAGTTGATTACACACAGCAACAATAAAATACTCTTCCTCCTTTTGTATACAATTCTCTATTTGTCTCTTTTAAGATTTTAAGTTGCAATATATATAATACTAGTGAATAGATAAGTTACTTCTATTATTATAGTGAGATAATTATATTAGTAAATATTAATACTAGAATCTTCTATTTACACTTTTTTATTTTATCTTCTTTATTTATTTATTTCACAACACGTTATCAGCACGAGACTCTGATCAAATTTTAGGAAGACTCAAGTAACAGATTTTCATTATGTCGAAACTCTCTCATCTTGAATTTAATGCTCTTGATATATCTAGGAATAATTATTTATCATGGATACTAGATGCTAAAATCCATCTTAATTCAATGGATATTGGAAATACCATTAAGGCTGAAAATAATACATCCAAGAAGGATAAAGCCAAAGTCATGATTTTCCTTCGTCATCATCTTGACGTAAGATTGAAAAATGAATATTTCACATTAAAAGATCATACAAATCTGTGGAAAGACCTTGAAAAAATGTACAATCATGTCATACTTCCTCAAGCCCGATATGTTAGAGAAAACTTTCTCGACCTTCCATGTCTCGAATGTGTTCCTGCAGCAGCAGTATCGAGAAAAAAAATTTAAAAATATTTTGAACTAATTTCTTGCCTTCTTATTGCTGAGCGCAACAATGAGTTACTCTTAAAAAATCATGAAGCGCGCTTAGCTGGCGCCGCCTCATTTCCTAAAGCAAATATGTTTTTAAAATAAGTTATTCATAATATGTTTACTTTATATTAAATAACTTCTTATATTTTTTGTTATTTATACTAATACCAAACAATCTATAAAATAAAGAAATTCACAAAGTATTTATATTTAATAAAGAAAAGGTGTAGCATGCAATAAACAAATAACTCAATGTTTATAAGAAAAAATGAACTAAAATATTTTAAAGCAGATTTATATGTATTTATTAAAGGTTATCAAATTATTAATAATAATAATAATATTAATAACTTGGGTAGTAGAATATATTAATTTAAGTAGTAGAAAATAATAATATATTATTAAAAAATTAACAATTAGTTCTCTAAATATTTAGATAAATTTAATAAACAGAAATAAAAAATATACAATATATTCAAAACATTATAAAGAAAAATTAAAAAATTATTTAAAAAATATATAATATTTATAGAGATATAGAAAAAAAAAGATAATTATTAAAAGGATATGATATAGAATATTATAATTATTGACAAATTTTATTGTAATTAATCAATAAATATTAACAAATTTAATTATTTCATACATAATATTTTTTAAAATAGAATCAAGTTCCAAGACTCAACTCTCAACTTGTAATAGAAATTGATTATGTAATAGTTGTACAAAGAAAAATATATGAACGGATAATTTTTTTAATTGTTAAAAAAATTCGATTATAATATTAAAAGTTATAAGGATTAAATTGATCATCTATAAATTTTTAATGTGAAATTTAGTTTTTATTTAATGCTAAATTTGTTTTCCAAAAAAAATTAGGAATAAAAAAATTATGTAATAGTTGTGCAAAAAAATAAAAAAATTATGTAATAGTTGTGCAAAAAAATATATGAACGGAGAATTAAAAAATATTATGAATAGAAAAGATTATGTACTAGTTATGTAAAGAAAAATATATGAAAGAAGAATTTTTTTTTAATTGTTAAAAAATTTGTGCAAAGTATGTACAAAAAAAAATATATGAATTGATAATTTTTTTAATTGTTAAAAAAATTTGATTATAATATTAAAAGTTATAAGGATTAAATTGATCAGTTATAAATTTTTAGCGTGAAATTTATGATGATAAATTTTTTTTTCAAAAAAATTACGTAATAGTTGGACAAAAAATAATATATGAATGGAGAATTAAAGAAAAATTATGAATAGAAAAGATTACGTAATAGTTGTGCAAAGAAAGATATATATAGGAGAAATTTTTTTTTAATTGTTGTTAAAAACTAAAAAGTTGTGTAAAGTATTTCTTTTTTTAAAAAAACAACGATGGTTAGAAAGGCCCACATGGCCTCGTGGGCTGAGGACGCAATATTTTGTTATCTCCTCTATTGTCATGAATCGAGCATGCTCGCTGCTATATGAGTACAGTCTCATGCGTTGCCACGTGGGCCTTCGCCCTAGCGACGAGGCCCAACTCTATGCTTAGAGAGACAACTCCAACACGGAAACCCATTCAAGCCCACATCCAACCAATAATGCTCCTACTTAGGCCACAAGCTCGCGTTACCAAGCTCAGCAAGTTGTTTTGTTCCCATAATATATATAAATTTGTCTCCTTTAATAAATATGCCCGGTGTGCGACTTTTTTCTAAGATAAATGCTCGACATGGGACTTTACTCCCACCATAAACCCCTAACCCTCTTCTCGGCGGTGACTCTGACTTCCCTCGCAAGTCCTCCGTGGATTCTCCCTCCGTCGCTGCAAACCCGTGACCTCTTCCGCTGCCACCACTGGTTTTCTTTTACTCAGTCAGGTGCCACCACTGTTCCTTGTCTTGACAGGTAAATCTCCTTAATTCAGAATTGCTTTCAATTTTTTATTTCACCATTCTGAATCTGATCCTTCTTTGTTGAAATTATTTTCTATCGCACTGCATCGTCATCCACTCACATTGGCGTTCCTATCACTCCCACCACCTTCACTCTATTTCATTTTGTTGATTCTCTGTTATATTGGTTTATAGGTCTCTCTGGTAATTGAAAAGGAAAAAAAAAAGTCAATAATTAACTTTGATCTTGCCTGGGAAATAGATCGGCCTCAACTCCTCGAGATTAGCCGAGCTATCTGCTGCAAAGTTGAACGTCCGTCTCTTGGTATCCGAGTTCCTTATGTTCGTCGTGAATGTGAGAGCACGAGCAGTGTAAAGAGAGGGGAGTGTACCTGCAAAGGCACTCCGAAGCTTAAGTCAGTGCGTATTCTAGTTTTCTCAGGAAAAACTTGGTGCTTTAGAAATAGTCTACTTCCCTTTTATATATGACGAGTTATTTGTCCGTTATGTTCTTGGTTTTACCGCTTAACGTAACCGATCTTATTTTGTCGTTGGAGCATCGGTCATGATGAAGACGTTATTGTCGCCGAGTTATTGCTTATAATTCCGAATAGTAACGGAAGATAACGAGGTACATCATATATTGCTTAATGGTCATGGAGCCGAGTTATAACGCATAATAATGACGACCATTATGAGGTAATGATCATATCAAACTTGATTCTATATTTTCCTCTCTGTTATCAACTTCATCTCGACTTTCCTCTCTGCAAATCCTTTTCGCCTTAATTTTGTCCCTATTGCTCCAGTAACGTTTATTTCAAATACTGACTCTCCACTAATTTTGAGAAGCTTATTTGCAGGACTTCATTTTCAATTGTGGGGGTTTGTCTGTAGCATTTGTCCTAGGATTAATTGCATATGTAAATGCTGATAAAGTAATCAACAAATAAAAAAATACAAGTAACAGTATTGATATAGAATAGTATGTGTAAATTATATAGTAATGTGTGATTGCAGTGTATAACAAAAAATTGAATAAAACAAAAGTTGATGGTTCAATGGTTAGGCACACCCAGCATTGTCGATTAGTGGTGCAGCAGCTTGTGATCCCTCCACTGTTGGGAGCCAGAGGTATTCGCTGCTCTGTTAAACCAGCCTGACGCGGTGCCCTCTAGCCTACGAGCCAGGACACTCGAGCCTTCGCTCGGGAGCCATGGCCCAACTCTCAACTTGGAGCGGGCAAGCTAGCTTGGTGCAAGCTTCTAATCCCACCAAGCGTAGCCTAAACCATGTTCCATCACCTTGGTGCCCTCACTTGAGTCACAAGTTGGCGTTACTCAACTCGGCGGACTGAAAAAACTCTCTTAGACATTAAAAATATTTATAAAACTTTTTTATTACCTGATGTGGGACAAATTTGGTGTTATCTAAGGATGAAGGTGAGATTTTCTAATTATTGTTAACTCTTAACTTCAAGTACTTTTATGAATGGAATTGTAAATTACAAGTATTAATCCTTTCTATCAAATCATTGTAAGACTATGCACCAATAAAAACACGTGCGGATAATAACATGAGATTTAGATATTAGTATTTAGATATGCTTGGAGGGTGCCATTATTAACCACTCAAAAGGGACATAGATATTTAACAAACCAAGATTACAATTCATGTAACAACTAACAAATTATAAAGGGTGAAGAAAAAAGAAAAGAAATCAGAGATAAGAGAAAATGGCTACACTAGGTGGCAATCGTGTGGTTGAAGGAAGCCAGAACAGCATTGAGATCCAGAACCTTGCTCGCTTTGCTCTTGAAGAACATAATAAAAAATCGGTTCTTCTTCTTCTTCGTCTTCTACTTCTATATTTCTAATTTTTTTTCAGATAAAATATATAATTCATTTTAATTTGGGTTATTTTTGTCACTTAATTAAAGTCTTGTGCTTTATGTTAGTATGTTAGTGGGGTTATTATTCAAAATTGGATTATTGTCTATGTGTAATAATAAGGGAGATTCTTATTTAAGAATTAATACTTGTATGATTTGAAGTATTATTTTTAGTTCAAATGAACTGAGAAAATATAAGTGATTAATATTTTTGTATTTGAATAATATGTTTATAATTTCTAATTTATGCTGCAGAATTCAAGCTTGGAGCTTGTGAGGGTGATAAGTGCAAAGGAGCAAGTAGTTGCTGGAAGCATATATGAAATAACTATGGTGGCAAAAGATGGTGATGAGAAGAAACAAGTTTATGAAGCCAAAGTGTTGGTGAAGCCATGGTTGAACTTCAAGGAGCTGCAAGAGTTCAAGCTTGTTACTGATGATGATAACGAAAATGATAATGCTGCTTCGGTGTCTAGAGCACTTATCTAGCTATGTATTTAATTTTCACTAATATATGTATGGAATAAATGTAGCTAGCTCTGAAATACTATAAATGGGTGTAATCTATTATACACCAAAATCAGTTACTAAAGTCAGCCACTAGTATAGCATGTTGGAATACAAATACACATTGAAAATGAATTAAATCACACATGTATTTATACACAAATACATTAGTGACTGATTTTAGTGACTAATTTTAGTGAACAAATAGCATTTTTCATTATGAATAGAATGTATAAAAAATTAAAAATTACTTATTGAATGATGGAAGTTATAATTGAGAGTAGGGTGACATTTACTTGCTGACTCGCATTATTGCATGCTTTACAACGTAAACTTTTCTATTTGAGTTTCTTTATGACCTTAAAACAGCTAACTAAATTACTATAGTGTAAAGAAAATAAAACTAAACTACCAATAGAATTTGTTATTTTTTGCTAATATTTTAATTATTAGTCTGATTTTTTAGTTTTTTAATTCCATAATATATTTTTAATTCATTTTTTTAAACATTATTAATTAATTGCTAATAAAAAATAATAAATTTTACTAATTTTTTTTACTAAAACAACATAAAAAATCATTTAAGTTGGAGAGGACATCTCCTTCTTAGTTCTTAATAATCTCTTCAACAACATTATAAAAAAAGAGAAATTCAGTATAAGACAGATTATATTTAATTGTTATCTTTGCTAAAAGATTAGCAATTGAGTTCGATATTCTTTGAATCAAGTGAACGTGGACTACGTAATTTTACTGCAACATCTCACCGATCTTGCAGAGAATGTCATTGTTATCTGTTCATACCCTGGGTCGAGATTACCAACCCGGGATGTTTGACAGACAAAGCGACCGACCTCTTCAGGTCAGGACAACCCGACCTCTTCCCAAAGATCTCGGTCAAGTCCCCACGAAAGCCCAAGGAAGGGCCCAAATAGAGGAACACGTTCCAAATCCTAAGGCGGCCCAAAGCCTACATAGAGAAGGGCGGTTCCCTTAAAGATAAGATGACCTCACTTAAAGATAAAAGATAAGATAAGATAACTAACTTATCTTATCCACAGAAGGCCACATCTCACCATTATAAATACACTAGAGCACCCAGGTATAACTCATACTCTGATTCTACTCAATACCTGCTTAATACCCTTGCTAACTTAAGCATCGGAGTCCCTTGCAGGTACCCCCCACCCTCCGGGGACGAAGGATCAGCAGCACTTTCAGTCTTACAAGTCGGACACACCAGCTCCGGCCGCTACACACCTGCCGAACACGTCGGCTCCGACCAACACAGAAGATCTCGACCGAGATCGACCTACAGTTTCAGGTAACCCTCGGAACATTGGCGCCATTGCCGGGGAGCCTGGAAGTCATCCCAACACCATGGCAGACAACCATGACAATGACACGACTCAGGTTTGGAAGATAAAACGCCACACAAAAACACGGATGCTATACTTAAAGATACTCCGGAATCCAATGGAGACAAAAATTCATCAAATCCTGGGGTGATAGAAGCACTTCAAAATCGATTGAAGCAACTTGAGAAAGAAGCCCAACATCAACGCAAAAAAGAAGAGGATCTACGTCGGGAGATAAGGTGGTGCCGATAATTAGAAGAAAAGCTTATGAAACTCGAAGCCGATCTCAAAACTAAAGCTACACGATCCTCCACAGAGGATAGCTTTCTGAAAGATCAAGATCCATTCACCAGGGAAATTATGAAAACCAAAATCCCAAAAGATTTCAAACTTCCGGATATGACTCTATATGACGGCACCTCAGACCCCAACCACCATCTCAGCAACTTCAAAGTAGAATGTACCTCACTGACGCCTTAGATGCGGTTCGCTGCAAAGCCTTTCCAAACACTCTTACCAAGACAGCCATTAGATGGTTCGACAACCTACCTCCAAATTCCATCTCGAGTTTCGACGACCTGGCCAAAGAGTTCCTGGCCCGATTTTCCATACAAAAGGACAAAGCTAAACACGCACCCAGCCTACTAGGGATCAAGCAAGGGAAACGGGAGAGTCTTCGCAACTACATGGGAAGATTCAACAAAACATGCATGGATATACAAAGTCTACCAACAGAAGCTGCCATCATGGGTCTCATAAATGGCCTACGAGAATGACCATTTAGCCAATCTATATCAAAGAGGTACCCGACATCCCTAGACGAAGTACAAGAACGGGTGCAGAAGTACATCAACATGGAGGAGAATTCTCGACTTGGGGAAGCCTCAAGGTTCAGTTCTGCCTACCGAGATAAAGATAAAGAATCCAGGAAAAAAGAAGATCGCTCCGGAGAGTAAATAAAAAAATATCATAACTACACCCCTCTTAGGGTATCCCTGGTAGATATTTACAAAGAAGTCTGCCATACAGAAAAAATACCCCCAGCTCGGCCACTTAAAGGCAAAAGGGGAGGAGGAAATCAGAACGAATACTGTGAGTACCATCGAGTCCGAGGACATTCCACCAACGAATGCTTTGACTTGAAAAACGTCATAGAGAATTTAGTTAGGGAAGGAAAACTAGATCGGTTCCTGGCCAACCGGGACGAAGAACCAAGAAAAAGAAGAAAGGATGAAGATGTCGGACGATCTGAACGATCACCCCGCACACCGGAAAGACATATTCACGTAATACACGATGGATTTGTCAGAGGAGGAATCTCCAAATCATCCCGCAAGCGATACCTCAAAGAAGTGTATCATGTCGAAGGCAAGAAAGAGGTGCCAGACATCCCAGCAATCACGTTTACCAAAGAAGATGCATCTGGAATCATCTCAGGACACGACGACCCCATGGTCATCACAATCATATTGGCAAACGCCAACCTCCACCGCACATTAATTGACCAAGGAAGTCCGCTGACATCTTATTCAAAACTGCCTTCGACAAACTCGGCTTAGAAGAAAAAGAGCTAAGAGCATACCCGAACAACCTGTTCGGACTTGGGGATACCCCAGTACAAATTCAAACTCGGCTCACGAAAATTGAGCTTGGCTCACGACTCGATTCATTAACAATCAAGCCTATTTCTTAAGCTCAAGCTCGACTCACCGAAAGCTCACGAGCTGGCTCAAGCTCACGAGTTGGCTCAAATAAGAGAAACATAAATACATAATCTATAATTCTATATCAGTAAATTACAACTTATATTTTTTAAAAAATATTTGAAAAGATCAATTTTATATATTGTTTATGTATCAATAAATTATAAATTTTTTATTTATGTCCTATATTAAAATTATATGTAAAAAATAAATATAAATATTAAATAATTAAGATTGTTATAATATATATAATCGAGCCAGCTCACGAGCTAATGAGCTGAACTTATCCAAACTCAAGCTCGACTCATTTAATTTATAAGCTCAATTTCAGGCTCAAGCTTGACTCACCAGCTCACGAGTTTAGCTTATCGAACTGTTAACGAGTCGAGCTCGAACTGACTCATGAGCTGGCTTGACTCACTTCCAGCCCTACTTGCAGAAAATGTCATTGTTATCCATTCGCATTACAGCATATTCTTTGTTTATAATAAGATAAGCCTCCAAATAATTTATTTCCAAGGTTGCGAGAACCGGACCGGTCAATGAACCGGTGAGGTTACTGGTTCAATGGTTTAATGGTTCGACCGGAGTTCAACCGGTTTAATTAAATATTAAATAAAATTATTAAAAAACCTAAAAATAATTTTAAATATATTAATTTAATAAAAAACCGTTAAAAAACCGTTAAAAACCGGCCGATTTGACCGGTTTACCGGTTAACTGGCCGGTTCGACCGGTTTTTTACTGGTTTTTTGCTGGTCGGTTTTTGAGCTTACCCGGACCGGTTAACTGACCGATTCCCGGTTTTTCCGGTTGAACCGGCCGGTCCGGTCCGATTTTCAGAACCATGTTTATTTCACATAAGCCTCCTTATTCCTACTTTTTCAGGCCAAACAAAGACCCATTCAAATTGCCTAAAGTTCACACCATTTTATGAGTCCTATCAAAATACTTGCAACATAACCCATCAATCACTAGCCAAATCGTATTGCTCAAAAAGACTAGCAACGTAATTTAGCTTAACTTCATTGATAGAAGGAGGGCACCAAAAATCAATCAAAGAGGTATGATTAGTCACCTGGTTAGTATGCTTAACAATACCATATTCAGCCGCATAATATATAATAAATATGAGAATCTTATCCTTGTTCCAACTGACATTTTAATTAAAAATATCATTATTTCTATCTCTTTAAATTCACTAAAGTTCGGCAGTAAGATTACTTTTTTTATCTGAAGATTAACCCGGAAACAACTCCAAAAATTCAAAGATACATTTCCACTTTTCATTTTCATCTTCAAATTGTTCCAAATATATTTAACTTTATAATAAGATTTGAGATGTTCTTGGTTTCATACGTTTTGTTGCATTTAGGGATAAAGATCTATGATTATCAAACATATGTGAAAATAATAGTTAGCTGATGAGTATGCAGCGAAATTTTGACTTCTAATAGATAGAAAGTAATATGAAATTGAATACCACCCACAATAATGCACTAACTATAACAAAGCCAATATGAGAAAATAGGATGTGAATTAACTTTCTTTCTTATTTTTGATGATGTTTCAACTACATTGTTACAGGAATATATATAGTATCATCTATACTATAATTTTAATGAATGAGAATAAAATTCTCCTATGAAAACTCCTTACAAGTTCTTTTCTATTAAAACTCCTTGCAAACCTTATTTTACTACCTAAGTTTGCTCTTAGTCTTTCTTTTATTCTCACACTAGCAGTAGAAATAATACCATAAAAACAGAGCCAAATTAGTCCCTTGACCTTCTCAAGAATACTCGTATGCTAGAATCATGACGTATTTTTATTGAAATCCTATGCAAAAATCTCTTAAAGTAATTTTTGAAATTGGTTGTGCCTAAAAAGATTTTCAAAATCTTCATTATACTAATTTAATTCTTGATACTAGAAAAATACATTATGTTAGTCTCATATTCGTTTTCTGTAAAGTTAATAACATGTACAAGATTAACTTAGGGCAATTTTTTAAATTCCAGAAATTAAATTAAAATCTTAAATTTTTTTTAGTGTAAATCCCACGTGCCAGTGTGCCACTTTTAAATTTAATTTATTGGTTGTTACTAAAAAACTAGCAAGATATCTGCGCTATGCGCTAAGCGCTATGCGCGGGAAGAGAAATAAATAGAATAACTATATAAAAGTAAAGCTTAGTTTGAAAAATAATGATCTTTGAAGAGAAAAATTAAAATTGCTGAAACTTAGTTTTGTAAAAATATTGTTAACATTTAAAAATTGATAAGTTAGTGTAATAAGATATTTGTAATTTTATTGAAATATAAAGAAGATAAAGTATATGTACTGGATATAAGTAGAATATATTGTCTGTATTAATTTAGAATTTAATTTTGATGTACTATCAGTGTAAAATAATTTTACACATGCATTCAATTATATAATGCCACATCAGCAAAAATAAATTTGTGACCTAGTTTATTCTTTTGAAGTGATATCTATAAAATTTGACACCCAAAAAATAAATCTTTTTGAAAAATAATATTTAATTATTGAATAATTTTGAGATATAAAAATCATGTATGCATTATTAAAGTTGGTCGAATGTAAACCGAGAAAAAATAAGTTTTTTATAAACGAAAATACATGTATATACATGAGATAATAATTAAGAAATAAGTAATGTTAAAAGCTTTGTCATACATTTCTAAACACTTCTGGGTAAATAATATTTTATGTTTTGTCGGTATTTTCATCATGAGCAATTAGAATTTTCAATCCTTTCTTGTTAGTGACCCTTGAAATGGCAACATATATGGCCACGTGTGAAAACATGTTTTTTCAGTAGCAATCCGATGTGGTCTAATAATTGTCCTTAACTTTTGTTTATGGTTTCATAAGATAGCATGAGAGGGAATTGTCTCTTTTGAAATCTAAATAGTAGCCTAGCATTTGATGGTGTGAGTGTCATTCTAGGAATAAAGACCTTATCGACACAGTTGTCAGAATTTAATAATCTTGCCTCGATAACTTTATCTCCAAATCTTGTAATTATCAATCTAGTACCATTGCAAAGCCCTGAAGAGCGATCAATATTTCTAATAAGCATGACATGGCAACCAACCTTTAGCTTCAATTCATGATTTGAAACCCCGGAACATTTAATTGTTGCTAAAAATTTGGGTGTGTGCATGCCTTCAATTTCATTGCTACCCCTTGGAACAAACATTTATTGGAACTAACATAAGTCTTGCATGCATTGTTGTTCAGTTCGGTCATGTAATCATTCACCTCATCTACCGCATTAATTGTAGGAGCCAAAATAGCTCAACCTTTCCAGTGGCGTTCGTTATACATGTCACCAATGTAATCAGAATAGATTGCTTCAATGATTGTTTCAATTGGATCATTATAATAGGTGATAAGGAATTCATGAGGTATGCTAATTAAATTGCACTCGTCACTCATTCCTTCTGATATTTCATTGCCGACTTGAAGAATCCATTTGGCAAATTGCTGCAAATCTTGTATGCCACTATCTGCAGCTATAGATTGCAGCCGCATGTTGATAGTTAGCTTTAATATTTCACAATGCTGCCATAGATATGATGAATTTAAAGATGCATTGACGATGTATTGTCTTGTCCCCTTTGGAATCACTGGCAAGATTTGCCTAAAATCTCCACCAAAGACTATTGTTTTCCCTCCGAACGGCATCTCTATGCTTTCATCATATTTGAACCTCATCAAATCTTTCATTGTCTTATCCATTGCTTCGAAACAAATTTGCTCATCATAGGAGCTTCATCCCAGATTATTAGCTTTGCTCTCACAATTAACTCTGCCAATGGACTTCCCTGCTTGATATTGCAAGTAGAGAATTTATCTGGGGTTAATGGTATGACAAATCTAGAATGTGCAGTCTGACCTTCAGGTAACAATAAAGAAGCAATACCGCTAGAAGCAACAGTTAGGACTATCTGTCCCTTTGATCTCAATGCTGAAGCTAAAGTTTTTCAAAGGAAAGTCTTTCCTATACCTCCATGGCCATACACAAAAAAACATATGTCCATGTTGACTTTCTACAGCGTTCATGATCTTATCATATACTCTCCTTTGCTCTGTAGTTAATTTGGACAGGCATTGAATGTGTTGCCTTTGTAATTCAACACGATCATAATTTAACTCATCAAAGATCATCTTGTTTCGTGTTCTAAGATGGTCAGTATCCCCTGATGGAAATGGCATTGTCAGATAATCCCGCAAGCTTTTGGCATTACTGTTTAAGATTTGTTCAATCTCAATCAAAGTTAGGTCCTTTAATTCTTCATCGCTGAAAACCAAATTTAAAATGTTGACAAAGCAAAAACATTAGTTGCTATAATTATGAAAAACATATGGTACATGAAAAAATTACTATGAAAACATGTAAGCCACAACACTTTAAAGATATAAAATTTAATAGAAAGGTTTATCATTGGAGTTGTCTGCTTACCAGATCAGCCAAAAATGGCTCTGTGATGATGCAAAATCCTATCACATAATAAGATGACAGTTTCTTCCCATACGATTTCAGGTCGCACCATTAAAAATATCCATTAAAGAAGGAAACTAACGTTGTATCCATTAAAAATGGATTCCGTACAACAAAAGTACCAAAATCCTAAATTTATGTTGACTTTTTAATAAAATTCCAGAATTACCCCCACCATTATCTTCAACATCAACTCCCAACCATCTCTTCTTTCCCACTCAAACTTTCACATCCATCCATTACCACCACCTTAACCACCTTCTTTTTTCTCTGCTACTCCACCACTGGTACCATGACAGCATTTCCATCTTCATGAACCCATCTCCAAGAAACTTGATCACCGACACAACCTCTCCAACTGGATCCCTCTCCCCCTTTCTCTCCCCTTCTTCCTCAAACCCCGCGTCATCTTCGTCACGGTCAACGCCACGCACCTCCATTGCCGTTGTGATTATCGGAGTCATTCTCTGACTTGACAAGTATCCTAACATAAATATGATTGGAGGTTTCTGAGATAATTTGAACAATGAATACATTCAATTAGTTCAATTTGGGTATAGATAAAAACAAATAAATTATTAGTTACAGGAGATTTGTTCAACTTCGTTAATTATATAATAAATTTGTAATTTTTACTGTTGTAAATATAGGACCTTTCTCCATGGAGTCCATGAGCTTGAAGTGGACCTAGGAGGAGTTGAATCGCACCACAGGAAGGGACCTTGCGCGCTAGATCTCGGTTCAGTCTCACTTCCGGAGCTTCTCCATCTTGTGGCGGCATTAGACAGGGTCTTAGCCGGAAAGTCATTGTGGCATTTCTGTGCAACGGCGCTGCTGGAGATTGAATCCGATGGCTCTAAACTCTGAACTTGCCACTGTGCCAAGGTATAGGTGATCTGTGCATGGGCTTGAGGCGGTACTGGGGCGCCGCGGAGTTTGGGTTGCTGCAGTTGAAGGTGGTAGCGCTGTATGGAAACGGATGGATTGCCTGGTTGCCTTGTTGTCGTCTTTATCATCGTCAGCGTAAAAAGATGGCGACAGTGGTGGTTAGTGGAGTAGTAGAGAATAAAGGGTGGTTAAGGTAGTGGCAATAGAGGTGTTTGAGATTTGGAAAAAAAGAGAAAAGATATTGAAGATAAAGGATGAGGTAATTCTAAAATTTTATTAAAGAGTCAACATAAATTTAGGATTTGAGTACTTTTATTGTACGAAATCCATCTTTAATAAATACAACTTTAGTTTCCTCCTTTAAAGAATATTTTTGTCTAAAAAATATTTAAAACTTAGGGAAAAAGACAAATAGGTCCTTGACTTTTCAAACTTTTGACAAATACATTCCTGACAAAATTTAAATACAAAAAAGTCCCTGACTTTAACAAACGGAGGACAATTTAGTCCTTCCATCTATTTGCCTCTCATACACCTAACGAAACTGGCTGACGTGGCTGAAACGGTGTCCAGGTGTCCGTTACGGTGCCACGTTGGAAGGGGAAAAAAGTTTGAAGGACAAATAAGTCATTGACGTCATTTTACAAATAAAGTTCGAAGGACAAATAGGTCCTTGAGAATTTTTTTTCAAAATTAATAAACTCATTTCCTAAATTCTCTTATCTACCTCTCTCCATTTTTATATTTCTCTCTACTATTTTTACTCTATATATAATTATATTTTATATTAGTAATTTGACAAATCAAAATATGTCATTCGATATTTTTTTATAATTAAAATATTTTAAATGTAAAATTATACACATTAAATTATTTTAAATTTTAGATAACGAATGTTAAAATTAATTACTAATAAAAAATTAGACTTTTTCATATAAAAATAATAACTAAAAATCTTATTATTTAATTTTTTATCTGCAGATATCTTGGTTTTCATAGTCAAAAACTTTTGTCAACTTACGACTTTTTTGTAAAAGTAGTTTGATTTTATAAATCTTTTGTGTCATGCATAATTTATACTGTTAGAACAAAGTGAACTATAATTTAAAAATATATATATATATTCTCGTAATGTTATTATGCATAAAAATACTAGTTCTAATATAATACACAAATGCACTAATGCTAACTTAATACATGAATGATGCACAAATGAACTAATGCTAACTTGATGCATAAATGAACTGATGCTAACTAATGCCACTGGTATGATGAAAACTGAACTAATGCAATTTAACAAATTCTAATATAATACATAAATGCACTAAAACTAAACTAATGCAATTTAAGAAAAAGAGTAGAAACATAACAAGCCCAATTTCTACAATTTTAATACAAATAATTTAAATTATAGAATAAAACAAGTTAACTAGATTTCAAAATACAAGCATAATTTTATCAGAAATTATTTTTAATATGGAAAGAAAATTGGTGTTTTGGTTGAATATTGACATTTGAAGTGTATTACAGTATTGTGAAAATTATTCAACACGCCCCCACGTGTTAGCTAAGATGCTGCCACGTGTTCAACACGCCCCCCACGTGTTGGCCAGAATGATGCCACGTGTTCACCACGCCCTCCACGTGTTGCACTACGCCCCCCACGTGTTGACTTCCCACAAAAAAATTCACCCATCTATAATTACACTACATTCTCCCATTTTCAACAAAAATACCAATATTTTTTCATACAAAAAAAAAATTAGCCTAATTTTATAAACTAAATTCTCATAATAGAAGCATAATAGAAGTATAATGAAAAAAAATTTCTCAATGACCTATTTGTCCTTCGAACTTTATTTGTAAAATGACGTCAAAGACTTATTTGTCCTTCGAACTTTTTTCTCCTTCCAACGTGGCACCGTAACGGACACCTGTACACTGTTTCAGCCACGTCAGCCAGTTCCGTTAGGTGTATGAGAGGCAAATAGACGGAAGGACTAAATTGTCCTCCGTTTGTTAGAGTCAGAGACTTTTTTGTATTTAAATTTTGTCAAAAATGTATTTGTCAAAAGTTTGAAAAGTCAGGACCTATCTGTCTTTTTTCCTAAAACTTATGAGTTATTAGTTTATGGAGGCCACTTACATAAAGACACAAAAAACGTCTTTTTTTAAAGACGTTCATACGTGTCATAGTATGATTGGACATCTCTATTAAACCGGTTAATAAGCTATTTTTTAATAATTCAGAATAAAATCGGTTTATTAAAAAAAGATAATAAACCTAATTGTCCGTATTATAATTATTAGATTCGGTTTGTTCCGATCAATTTACACAATATAAATCGAATTATATTTGAATTTTTTATAAAAAGGCAAATATATCCTTAATTTTTTATTTTACAGACATTTATCTCTAATAATTTAAAAACACAATTAAATCCCTATAAAAAAATAATTCTAACCCTAACCCCTGATCTGTCCAAGCCCAAATTCAAGCTTAACAGTGAAATGGTGAAATAATTTGCTGCGAGTTAAACCCTGTGACCCTGAGAAGCCACGCCCGCCCAACCTTCTTTCTTTCTTCTCTTCTTCTCTGAAACCTAGCCCAGCCCGCAGACCTCCACACCAACCTTCCCTCCGTCCGTCTGTTCCCACCGCCGGCGACCACCGTCGCTAACCCTCCCTCCTCCCTTCTTCCTTTTCTTTCTTCCCTAGTTCTCCATTTCTTTCCTCCTGTACGCAACACCCCTGTTCGTGGCGCCACCTCTGTCTGCACCTTCCAGTTCCGGTGAAAACGACCAGCGGCGGCGAAACTCTGTGCTGCTACGACACTACCTCCGCTCCTTATGCTATCTTCTTTTTTCACTCCTCAACGCAGGTTCCATTCCATCCTCTGTGTCTGTTTCTTTTTTTTCTAATTATTTTTTTTATTTCCGTGCCTTTTGATTCTGCTTTTACTGATCTTGTTAGACTTAGGATAGTTGATTATTTGTGTTTCTGGACTGAATGTGTATTGGCTGGTTGAAATTTTTGGGTTGATTGATGCTTACATTAAACTGAAATTGCTGTTTATGAATCTGGCATACAACCTGTTCGATAAATTGCCTGAAAGTTAAATCTTATGTCTGATCATCATAGGCTTCAAATTTTGTTTTCATTAGGCATTGTAACTCATATTGTGCAGTTTTCTATAAGTATTTATGATGATTGAAATTGAATTTTGGTTATGCACTTGGTGAATGTTCTTGCTTAACACCAAATTGAACTGAAATTTTAGAATTCATTCCTTGTTTGGTGTTATATGTTAAGTGCATACAGAGTTAGCAAGTGAATTGATGATATTGCGTATCCATGTAGTTGTTGAACATAAATGATCATATACTCTTCCGACACCCTTGAACCGAAGCACAAGCAGTCACCAAGAAACGTGGAATGGTAAGTATTGTATTCCATTCATTACGATTAATCACATGAAACCTTACCAGTTACCAATTATGAACGCGAGTGTGATTCAGAAGAGAGACGAGAGGATGTTTCGATTGAGTAAGAACAAGGCTTCTTCGAAATCTGCAGCTGATACAAGATTTGAGTTCTGATTCTCTCATTTTAAGGCTCTTCAGGTAATTTAATTTAATTTTTATTTTTCCCTTATTCTTCCATTTACGTTGATAAATGCTAATGCAATAGTTTGTGAAAATTTGTTGTTTTTTTTTTCACGTTAGCTTAATATGCTTCGTATGTTCGCAATTGTTGATCCGCGGTGATGAACTGATTATGCGTTTGGTGCGGAATTTGCAATGCAAGCCTCAGAATCTTAGATCCTATTTCTAATTTAGAAACAGCGAAAACTAGTGCTTTATTTGTTGAATTTTATCAAATAAGATGAAATTTATTATGTGAAGAAGTTTAGTATTTTGGAAATGGATGATAATTAATTAAGGTGAACTAAAGTGAAGTTGTTCTGTTGAGGTATAATATAGAATCCTTGAGACTTGAATGTTTTATCAAATGCAAGTAGCAGATCGGGTTGTTGGTTTGATATGAATAACAAGTGTTCATACATATTTTTGTTCACATTATTAATAACTTAATACTAAGCAGTGGGACAAATCATAATATGAATGACTGGAGTGACATGTTAAAAGTAAGCAAAGATGACTTATCTTTAAGTTCTAAAGTAGTTGTAATCAAGGGGGAAATGTTTAAATCACCAAAATTATACTCTTTTTATCCAAATTTTAATGCTGAAAAAGTTGTATGTTGATTTTAGAATTGTTTTCAATAGTAATTCAGTGTGCAGGAAAATAAAGGAAATAGATGGTTCTGTTAATAATAACAAATACTGATTCTCTTGTTTGTAGGTACCCAAGGGATGGGAAGCTGCTTGTTTCTGTTGTTTCGGTAGAAAGTGGTAAAGCTATTGCAAAGTCAAGCAAGGTGCTGGTGCAAAATGGGAGTTGTCAGTGGTCAGATTCTTTTTCAGAATTTGTATTGTTTCCAGGAGATAATTCTTCCAAGGAGATTGATGAATGTCTCCTCAAGCTTATTGTTGCCATGGTGCTGATACTATTGCTGTTTGCTGTTCCTATTGTGTATACTCTACTTTGTAGTTAAGATGTTTCTTTATCAGTTAGAAGTTTGTTTGAATTATGATGTGGCTTAACAGGGACCATGAAGGTCTAGTATCCTTGGAGAGGTCACTGTTAATATGGCAAGTTATGTGAGTTCAAATACTGAATCTCCACTTTCACTCGAGCTGGGTAAGTGGCAACCATGGGACAGTTTTACATGTCAGATATACAAATAAAGTTGTCTTACTTTTATTGAGTGCAGAAACCTGGATGGTTGTGTTACTGTGGTTGGTTACGCTCGGATTTAATTGTAGTCAAGTTTGGGAGAAAAGTAACATTGGAAATCTGGAATATATTGCTGAGTATTGAATGTATCTTATTAATTCCAATTACTCTTGTTAATTGACAACTTGTTTTCTTTGGGTAATCTCTGTTCATTCAAGCGGTATTCACTGTGATTTTACTCTCTGATATACAGTGTTGCATAGGATCATATGGAATTATATTTCTGCCCAAAGTTTTATGACTTGTATTCACTTGAAGTCTTAGCCACCAGATTGCCAACAGTTATTGCTGGTTCATACAGTTACATAATACCAATCATTTCAATAGTTCAAGCTAAAAGATATGATTTATATACAGATCCTTATGAGGTTAATGTCATTTTTCTTTCTTTAGATGCTACCCATTTTGCTGATTTTGGCTTAAATGGTTGAGTTCTCTTTTTTTCTCTTAAAAAAAACTAAAATATTTTCTATAACTCAGATATTCACTCAGACAAAGAGGGATTCAAAGTGCCTTGATCGTAAGTGCATCTTTCCAGATGGTACTTGGATTTTTCCAAATCTGACTCGCATTAAGTGTTATTATTATAGGGACAACAATACTAACTGGATTACATTTAAACAAGCTAAGCAGGACAAGTGCATAGTATTTTTATTTCCACTATTACAAAAAAAGGAATGAAAAGAAAACATTACAAACTCCATGCACACAAAGGAAAAACCAAGCACCAGAAAAACATCATAAAGTCACATACATGATTGAAGTTTGTACCACACATCGTCAAGGAAATGGTAATAGGCATACATCCATGATTTGCATATGAACAGTGGACCCACAAATCCCCAAAATCCCACTATAAATCGAAAAGCCACACTCACAAACAGCCACTTCACTCCATGATTCTTTCTCTCTTTTTCATTGTCATTAGCATCATCATCAGGAACTTCCCCGTCCATGGTACAGTTGAGCAGCAATGGTGGACTACATAGCTTGTTGCCGACGAAATCGGATGCTTCAAAGCTTTGCAACTGAGTGCCCGTTGGGATTTTGCCCTCCAAGTGATTGTAGGACAAGTCTAGCTTGTTCAGGAAGTTCAAGTTTGTGATGCTTTGAGGGATCTCCCCTGTGAGTTGGTTGCCAGAGAAATCAATGGATTCCAATGACTCCATATTGCCAATACTTTGTGACCACTTAACTCATTCTTGGACAAGTTCAAATAAATCAGAGCAGATAGGTTTGTGATTTCCATTAGTATTTCCCCCAACAATTTATTAGATGAAAGATCAATGTTTTTTACTAAGCCGAGAATGTTGTTGTACTCAGCATCTTTTCCTTTCACCCATAGGGTCATGCTTATAATATCACTTCCATACATCATGTCTTTTTGGATGGATGAACTTGCACTAGTTTTATCTATCATGGCACTCAAATGGTTCAAACAATTTGGTATAATAGACACATACAATAGGAATAATAGACACATCACTAACATCGAAACTTAGTTGGGTAATACTGTTTCTTCCATTTTTGTACTTCAACACTTTATTTTTTACCCAATCGCAAATTTCCATATTGCACATTTGCACCTAAACCGATCCTATATGCATCATCAACACACAAATGTTATTTATACAATTCAATTAAACAGAGGATTTGACTCAAGAGTTACCTTCCTCTTTTTCCAAAAGTTATAGCCGTCTGTAGATCTTCCAAGCTTAGTCGAGCTTCATTAATAAAACAAAATTTTATCAAGTGTTACTAGCAATATATAGTGGACAATTTTATACGCGATAAATAAAAAAGGGATATAATTATGGCCTCATTAGTAAAATAAGACCAATACATGAGTAATTCCTAATGATTCAACTCACCAAGTAAAAAATAAACATATGAATGAAATAAACAACATAGTTTAACAAAACAAAAAAAGTTAAATAAATCTATCTCTTACTTTTATAAAATTCAATAATTTTGATGTAATTAAATATTTTTGAAACAAAATCATTCTAAACCAAATTTATTAAGAACTTATTTAATTATATACTTTATCTATTAGAACATGTTATTCATTGGAACCTATATAAATTTTGAAATACCATCCTTCTTTTCCAGAACAAAATATAAAACATACTCAAAGTTGTAATATATTTTCATTTTTTTAGTAGATAACATTCTCTCGGTGAAGATTCTTTACTTGCAGAAAACAACAAATTAAATGCACACAAATTGAGGATTCACCCAAAATTCAAGAATCATGAACATAGAAATCCTATAGGTGTTGACAAAACAAAACAAAATCAATGTGCTAATGAATTGTAAGTTGAACAAGCATCAAAATATAGCCAAAAGTGCCTCATCCAAGAACAGTGTGCCTAACATTTTCGCAATTTAATCTTTATAGTAGATACAACACATAAATAAAATACAAAACATTACATAGGCATTCAACCAAGCATGTGGTGTGCAATGCAGAAATTCAGCATAATCAAGCAGATTTCAGCGGAATTCAATCCATAATGGCCATAATCCAACACTTGCAACTTAACAAAGATCTACTAAACTAATCCTAACCTATCTTAACCGCTTAAATCCACTAACAACATGCAAATTCTAAGTAACTAACTAATTAAAGAAAATAGACTAGAAAGCAGAGCAAAGAGAGAACCTGAGGTGATGACTAGGGTTCTTGAAGCAGAGAAACGGGAAAAGAAAGCAGTGGTACTATGTTATTGCCACCGCTGGAGGTGCGGTGACAATAACGCCAAAGAGGAGGAGCTGGGCGAAAATCAACAAGGCCACATTAACCCAGTCACAGTCACAGTTTCACATTAACCCAGTCACAGTTTCACATTCAAAAATCAACAAGGCCACATTCAAAAATCAACAACAGGACATAAAAGGAAGAGAAGAACCGAAGAAGTGAAGGCAGCGCCGCTAACCTTCGACGGCGACATGGACGGCGCCCGGCGAGACGACAGCGAGTGGTGACACAGCGGCGAGCTGCTCCAAGTTCGAGAGAATCCAGAAAGGACGGCGACAGGGGGAAGGAGGACGCCGAACTACGATAGAGGAAGCAGAGGCGCCGACAGCACGGACGGCGGCGGCACCGCGGCAGACCCGTTGCAGAGAGAACTTAGGGTTTTGGTAGGGTGAGTTAGGAAGGTGCTATGGGTTCAGACTTCAGGTGATAGCGATATATGATTCACGTATTGGGGGGTGGGGTGGGTGCTAGGAGAGATGGGTGAGTGTAAGGGGGAAGGGGTGGGTTGAAAAGTGAATTTGACCATTTTTTAAGTCGGTTTTTGATTGAACCGGTTAGATCGGTTGATCTGACCAGATTTTAATATAAAATTAGTTTTATTTTGGTTAATTAAAAAATTTATAAAAAATCGGTTCACTAAAAACATCTAATTATATGACGACACGTAGACATCTTTATAAAAAGACGTTTTTTCTAACTTTGTGGGAGCCTTAGTTTATTACAACGAAAACTAAGTCAACTACGATTTAATTAAACAGAAAAAGGGGTAATAAGTTCAAAACATTCAAAACGTGATCCAACACAAGCTTCCACATCTTTCTCTTCTTCCTCTTTCCCAAGCAACACTGTAACCGCCGCGAAGAGCTTGCAGCTCAGCTTCCAATGGCGGAAACCGAAACCAGCAACGTAGCCATCGTCTCACTCTACTCCAACTACCTCCGCAACCGTCTTCGCGCTTTCTACCCCTTCCATCCATCCAATCTCCTCCGCTTTCTCTCCAACCTCGCCGCTCCTTTCCGATCAATCCACCACCGCCAATGCATACCTCTTCCTCTCCCTTCCAATTTCCGCGACTCTTCCATGTATGCTCATTCTCATTTTCCGATAACTTTTAGCTGAATTGAAATCGAAATCACGTGCTCCGATTCTACTCGTGAATTTAATTTCTCCGCGTTGTATAATGCTTTTTTTTTTTCACGTGCAATGAATGCTAGGTTTAGGTTTTGATTATGATGATGTTATCTTGCAGGATCATAAAGGAATCTAGAGTGCATGGTGTATTGGAGGATATACTGGAACATGTTTTGTTGAACTTGCATAGTATAGAGAAGAATCTCCAGTTTTGGCAATCTAAATCAGAGGTTTTATTTTATTTTATTGTTTTCATTCGTTATTATCATGATTTTGTTTTGATACACTCTTTAAGATTTACAGTTTTTCAGCATCTTTAGTCATGATATTCAAATATGTGTGTTCTGCAAACAGTTATGCTTGTAACTTGTTTATGTGTTCAGAAATCGGATGCTAGTAAAGCTTATTTCATGGTTTTTGAGAGGGGTCCGAGCGCTTTTATCAACGAAACAGCTAAGTTGTTGCGTGGAAATGCTGCTCAAGCATCTTTGGTGCAGAATATTTGCCAGACTGCGTCTGTTTACATACATGAGAGGGTAACGGTTTTGAGTAGCTTGAGATATGCTCTGGCAACATTCTTAGCTCAGGTGTGCTCTGCTGAAATTCCCCCCTTAGTTTTAAATCATTATAATAATTGTTTTTTGCGATCACATCAAGGAATGTAGTTTTGTTATTAAGTAATTTTCATCAAGTTGAGACATAAACTTATGATTTCAGTTGTTGACTTAAACTCTTGACTTGGTTTTCAGTTTTATGTGGAAGTTGATAAAATTGGAGAGGAGTTGGTGAAAGATCCACAGCATAAGCTGCCTTCATTGTTGGTTAGGCTTAATGAAATGTTCTCAATATTAGAAAGTTCA
Organism: Arachis hypogaea; assembly: GCF_003086295.3. NCBI lineage: Eukaryota > Viridiplantae > Streptophyta > Magnoliopsida > Fabales > Fabaceae > Arachis > Arachis hypogaea. Next base: position 4,916,169 of record NC_092042.1, on the reverse strand, counting down.
ATCGGTCACCTACATGCAGCGCATCAGGTATACATGAATAAACTAATTGTTCCTTTTTCATGTTATTCTCATTGCTGTTGGCCAAATTTTGTTAAAGTACAGTTTACTCCAGTAAAATTTCAACTTGTATTTGGCAAATTTTTTTTCCATATTTAATCTTTTCTTCCTGGAACCAACATTCACTTTTCAGACTGATTCTTCTGTTGATGGAAGCTATTCAATTCCACTACTGTTTAGGAAGCTGCCGGAAATAAATCAGGAGGATTCCCAGTGGACAGATTGTGAAATCAGGGATGCTATCAATTCTATATATCAAAATTTACAAAAGCTGGATTCTTACATATCTGTTCTTGTAAGAGCTTCTATCTTATGATGTCTTGTCAATTTCTCAAGGAGATGACTGTCATAAATTTTTTCTTATATTTGTATGGTAGTTGAGAAAGTGTTTATATATTAGAGTTCTACTAATAAAACTGGCCTTCTAATGGTTAAACTGTGTATAAAGTATAAATTGTAAACTATTTGTAACTTAAGATTGTGAGCAAGAATAAAAAAGGATCTATTCCTCATAAGTTCATCGTTCAATTTCCAACAGCTAATTCTTTTAGTATTGGTAATGTTTATTTCCATTGCTGTTTAGCACTCGTGAACTCAGCTATTTTTCTTCTGTAACATTTACAAAAGACACACTACGGAGTCCTCTAAAGGAATTGCTGTTTAATCACTATGTATTACTAGAGTCTCCTTGTCTCAGATATCGGAATGATAGATATTTGTTGGTGATTAACTGATTATAGTTTTCAACTGTGGTTTTTCCCAGAGTTGGTTTACCAAACTTTTCATCTTGTTATTTTATCACATTCTCTCCCTGTCTCTCCTGTCTTCACCTGTGAACCAACTGTTAGGACCCTTTCTCTTAACTTTGTGAATTGTGAAGAAGTTAAATCGTAACCCTACCATCAGGTGTTATTTGTTGGACTTTATAATTCATGAGTACATACATGCTCGATACTACTTGAGCCTCTATAGTCTCTCCTCCCTCCAGCCTTGCCTCCTTGGTTCCTTAGAGGCTGTTGAAATGGAAAAATTGTCTTGACTGGAGTCAATATCCAGCTTCTTCAACCTACTATATATATATGGAGTTTCATGAGTTGAACAATGAATCAACTATTTGTTAGGGTAAAACTAGTTGGTTTATGAATGACTTCGACAAAATTCTTAGCTGGAATTTTTTGTTTCTATTTTTTTTCAGGTTATCAACCACAGAAAACCAAGGAAAATAACCCAATATTGGATCGGCTATACATGTGGTGCAATTGGTCTGTCTGCCTGTTCCATTTGGCTCCTGCGACATAGTAGTTTGATGGGAAGTTCTGATCTTGATAATTGGGTTCAAAAAGCAAAGGATTCTACAGTTGGCTTTTATAAGGATCACGTGGAACAACCGGTACAGTTCTTGACTAATACTAACTATCATGCATTTTCCCCCATCTTCTTTTTCTCTATGTGAAAATACTCTTGGACAAAGTAAAGGGGGCTTGAACTCGAGATGCCCTTATGAGATTCGAAGTCTAGTTCCCATTATTCAGTTTACTCAACCTGATTTTTGCTCTTAATCTACTGATAATTAGCAACAACAACATAAATAGTATCAACAAGACGTATTTGATAATAATTTATTCCTAAAGGATCATGTTCTACAAACAGTGGAGAAAATGGCTTGTCTTCTATATTCTTCCTGCCTCTCCTCTCCATTCAAAGAGGAGTGGAACAATGATTGATATTTTCTATAGTCTAGTTGATTTCTGATGCACTTAGGTAGAATACAATTAAAATCCATCAGAGATAAAGACAATATTTAGATTGTTATTTCCCATCTTAATTTAAGCTTGTAATATTTTTATTTTATTTTATAAATTTAATTTTGATACACTGACAGTGTAAAACTTCTACACAATTGTCCAATCACATCCGTTCTTTTGGATAATCATTCACGCAGTCAAACTAAAAGGTGGTTATTTTGCTGATGTGACAATACATAGTTGGATGCACGTGTAGAATTGCTTTACACTGACTCCCCATCAAAATTAAATTCTTTATTTTACTATCTATATTTTACTTGTACTTATACTTCCATAATTCCTTAAAAGCTATTAGTTGTAACTAAATTACATCCTTTGAAATCATCACTAAAGATTACGAATCATAAAGTAGCATAAAATTATAACTTATAAGCCTCTTATAGTTCAATGGATATCCAGATTTTGTCCATCAAAGATGATCTATTCGAGACATTCAAGAAGCAGAGTATTATGGACCCTGCAGAGCTGGAGTTGACTTCTGACAAACTGCACAGGTTGTTGGTTACACACATTGTCCCTCTTTTTCTATACTCAAAAATCAGATATGTATACAACTTAAAGGAACAGATTTTTACTGTTTTTTATTTTGATGCTCTGTACACAATATTTATAAAAGAAAAACAATGCATGAATGAAAAGAAAATTTCAGTTTCTTATTGAAATTCACACCAGTGAATGTAGGATGATAATTTTTCTAATCCTGATGGTTCAATGATCTACTCTCAGCTATTTTTTTTAATTATTATTATTATTATTATTATTATTATTATTATTATTAAATGATGTTTTGAAGCTTTATTTTGTACCGTCACTGTAAATCTATTCAGTGTTTGTTACCAACATTCTGCTTGGATATTGCTATCTTAGCAACTTTCTTTAAACTTTCTGCACAGAATGTTGTTGGCTTTCAGCGAGAGGGCAAAGGGTCAGAAGTTTCCAGAGAATGCTTCAGATCAGGAAATGCTCGAGATAGTCATGTCTAGGTAACATAGGTGTTTCCTTGCCTATAATTGGAATATGTCACATTTAGAACTATCTCAAAATATAGTCATAATATAATGGTAAGGTTTTTGTGAACTATGAAAGAGATATATGATTTGTCCATGTGCAAGGATGCAAGTTTTTTGGTTCTTGTATAGAGGATCTCCTATCCTCTTATGACTAATCTTTTGATAGGTTCTTTCTTCCTGTCAGTATAATTATTCTCTTATCCCAAGGAAAAAAAAGTGCATCGTCTTTATAACTATAGGTGTACAGTTCATTATATCTCAGAAGAAGTTCTGTTTCTTTTTGGTTAATACCTACTGAAATGGATTTCCAACTCTATCCCTTTGGGACTTGAGGAGTGAAGGCACTGTTTTGGTCTCCAACTCTCTGATTTTTCACTTAGACCGTTTTACAATGAAGGGTATAGGTGCTTTTATGAAGAACACTTGATCTGGTATTTGATTAAATGGCTGTATCATTTTTCCTGGGCACATAATAGCTGTATTGTTATATCTTCTGCTAACGTGTTTTTGACTTACGGTTTTAAGTAAGCTATTCCAGATTAAATAACTGTATATTAATAGTTAGAAAAATATATGAATTCGCATAGGAAAATAATTTTAAGCATTGTGCTGTTCCTGTTTAAACTTCTGCTTTGAGACATACTAGTTTAGAATAATCTACCCTGGGTTTCTTTTTTTATTTATGATTTTTTATTTTATTTTTATATAGATTCTCAATGTTTGAATGTATACAAAGTTATTGTTAGATTTTGATTTAACAAGAGGACAAGGATATTTATAAGTTATTTGCATTAAAAATCTCTTAAATCTTATCTGTTATCATGAAAGATTGAAATAGATTATAAATAATAATAATGATGATTAGTTTCATAGTGATCACTTTGTTTTTGTAGTATTTGTTACTTAAGTATCATGGTTTAATATTTGCATTTATAAATGTAGGTATGAGAAGGAAATCAGGCATCCTATTCAAAACCTTATAGGTGGAGAGTTGGCAGAGGCTCTGCTTATTCAGGTAGTGTAGTTTACTATTTATATATTATATGCAATGTATATTTTAGTAGTTGTTGATAATTAATTTCATTATCTGTTGTTACAGATTCAGAAGCTTAAATTGGATATTGAAACGTGAGTTTTACAAATCCAAACATTTAAGTGAGTACTTCTCATTGTTTTAGTTGATAAAAATGATATTTTGACCAGGGCAATGCTGGAGCTGGACCAAATTCTACGAGCAAATGAAATTAACTTTGCAATTCTAGCTGCATTACCTGCTTTCATTCTCTCTCTCTTACTCATCATGTTAGTGCGTGCATGGTTGAAACAGGTGATCCCCCCCCCCCCCCCCTCTTTTTTCTCTCTTCTTTCTTTTAATAGTTTGAACAAAATCACAAACTCATGTCTTAGTTCTTAGCTCTTACAAAAGCTAATATGCACTCCAAACTGAAAAGTCCAATTACAGAATATGAATATTGTGGTCTGGGGTAATGCTGCACCATAGACTAATTAAATTGACGGGAGCAATAATGCTTTCAAGTTAGAGCATAACTTTTGGAGTATCGAATACGACCAGAACTTGTTTATGTTTTGTCAATTGATTAGATAATCCATTGCCTTTTAATGGTAACATATATCTTAACTATAATGAGATGAGGTCAAAACTACTCCTTGATCGTTCTGATAACATAACATATTACCTTTTTTTTAGAAGTCAAAAGTCACAAAATACCTTAAGTCTATATATAACTGGCAAGTTCCCTAAACCCTTATCTTAATTACATTGTTTACATCAGATTGATTGGAGGATGCTATCTGTTTGATAATTTTCTCTTATTATAAAATTTTTAGTTTCTTTGCTAACTCATTTTAGTCTGACGATATAATTTCCAATTACTTTTCAATACAAGCCTTGTTGGGTTTAGGTGACTGTGTTTGTCGAGTTATGAGGTATTAGAAATTTACCTGTTATTCATGTGAAACATTATCTAATACCCTATCATGGTAATTCAGGATAAGAAAGCTGAGGGAAGAGGTAGAATTGCTCGGATTCAGAGGAGGCTAGTTGTTATAGAGGTTGAAAAGAGGATTATGCAGTACCAAAATTTTGTTGAGCAAGGATCGGTAAGAAACTAACCTGACTGTTTGTTGAATCATATATATCTCTAAGCATGATTTCTTCTTGATTAGCTGACAATGTTGCTCACTCTTCTAGAAAAACTAGTGTATGACACTAATCAGAAACAAAAGAAAAAAAACAAATAAAAACATTTTTAACATTTTCTTACCGAACAGCATTGTTCCGATGGTGCCATCCAAATATGTGGGAACTTCATCTAGAGTAATTTGTTTGAGGATGTTGTAGTGGCCCTTCATTTGCTTGTTCTTGTCCTCGGATTTTGTTTACCAGTACATATGACCCAATTTGTTGCTTGGGTATCACATTTCTTGACATATGAAAAACTCTCCTCATTTTACCCTTGAATTAGCGACTTACAATAGTGTATTCATTTGTTGACTTAATTTAAATGAATCATCCCGGGAGAAAAGTAATGTCACATGTTCATTGCAGGAGAAAGATGCACAATGTATGTTTGGATTGGTACTCTATAGCTTGAATAGCCTGTATTATTCTGTCAAGAAACATGCAGAAGATTCTGGAGAGTGGCATTGGTACGTCTCTCTCTCTCTCTCTCTTATGGGTGTCTCATGTTTGTTTGTTACATCTATGTAATATTCTTTCATCATGTGAAAAAAGCAAACATTGCTAAATCAGTATTGTCATTGACAGTTTGCGAGAGGATTTAATTGATTTGGCTAGGCCTGGCCTGCAAACTGGTTACAAGTTAACTGTGACTTCGCGCATGAAGAGGGATTATGACTGCATAGTTCCGATGTTGAGACGCCGATAGCGCATCAGTTAACTTTCATTCTTAAGGTTTCAATGCCTTCTTTTATTCAACTTGATACCCAATTTTGTTTTGGATGCCAGGCACATATACATATTCGTTGGCCGATCACAACATTTTTTTTCCCACACCATAGTTAGATCAAGGATTTGGATAGTTAAATTGATTCCAAATCATGTTAGAGAGGATGATGTACGTTGATATTAGTCAAAATTTTACTTTCTATGAAATTCCGGAATATATTTCTGGGGTTGTGTTTTCACGCCCTCAGGAACTTCAGTTGTTAAAAAAATCATGTGAATGAGAGTTGCTCGATATGGGCGCAATTCTAATACAATTGAAATATGTTTCTTTTTTTCATGAAGATCATCAAATTCTGATTATGCATACCAACATATATATGGACTTTTCAATTGTAACGTATTCCGGCCATATTCCTTTTAGATGGCCACTTTGTCGATTGAAATATATTTTTCAAGGGTTATTTTGTCAAAATCAAATGTTAAAGTTTATTTTGTCAAAAGTTTTTTTTTTTCTACCTAACAAAGTGGAGCATAAAACAGAAAACAGAAATACAAATAAATTAGTAGAATAGCAACTCTAATTCTTTCGTCATTTCCAGTATTGCCATTAAGAATAGAAGAAATTAAGATAACTCCATTCTCTAGCATTCAAAAATGGAGTCTTAGGTGGCAAAATGTCTATTCCAAAATGTCTATTTACTCTTCCTTTTAACAAATCAAGGTAGAAATGATGTCTTTTGACGTTTGGGTGGACTATTAACAATTAGAATGGTATCTATCATATTAACTGAAATTCTATTAGATAGTTTAACCTATTTCCCGTCCAAAAAAAAAAAAAAACCTATTTGAATATATTATTTGACATAACACATGTATATATATATTTCGGCTATAATTTTGAACTTATATATATTCTTTTTTATCCTAATAATTGGTTAGAACAATTTTATCCGTTAATAAAATTTCCTGAAATTATCAAATTAAATAGGATAATGAAGATAATTATCCGTTATGATTTGAAAATGTTATAACTCTTTCAATGCCGCGATATTAATTAGAAATGAGGGGAAAAGAACAATTTTTTTTTTAAAATATATATAGTAATAATATCCGAAAATCATATGTATTGAAAAGATTAGTTATATATTTGAATGTGTTACACAAGGATGTTAACGATATTCTGGCAAGATTAAAATATAAATTATAGCAAGCTAAGTAACAGATTGTGTACTAAAAAAAGACATAATGCGTAAGCATAGATTAACGTTGGCATACAAAAACGTCAAAATTGTTTAGCTTAAGAACTGTTGTAACTAGTTATAGCTGGGATTTTGTCTTAGTAGTTGAGTAGGCATATGATTTATGACAATTTACTTCCAACTGTTTTCTTGATTTGGGGGATCGTTAACACTTAACAGCTATAACCAGTTAACAAAAAAAATAAATAAATAAATGTGAGTATTAACTAATAATTAATCATAGAATTCTGGTAGTAGTTATTAGTTAATTCCGTTGCTCAAACATTACTTGACATGATAATATGTAACGCAAAATACTAACAAACTTGCAATAATATGAAGACTATTAATATTAAAAAGTCTCTTCTCATTCAACTTTGCATGCATCTTACAAACACTCTGGTTGTGTTCTTCATAGCCAATGCACATTTCATGATCTTGCAATAGTCCTCATCATTGGATTGACAACAATGGAGATAAACCAAACAATTTTCAAGCAAGTGAGAGTGATAGAGTCAACACAGAAATCCACTATCTATGAAGTTTGTCTCCATATACCACCCAAAATAGTGTCCGACGGCATCTGGGCCAACGAAAAATCCGGCAACTTTCCTTTGCAGTCAAGTTTGACATTGTTAGAGATGCAAATTTGCGTTATTTTCACCCTCATGCATTGCTTTCATTTCGTTCTCAAGCGATTCGGGTTCCCCTATTTCGTTTCGCAGGTGTTGGTATGCTCAATCTCTTCTGTCTATCTCTCATTTTGCACATGAAGAAATGAAGATAAATTTCATCATTACTTGCATCACAAGGATTAAAATTCAAAATCTGTTTACATTACCGTCTTCAATTTTTCAGGTTGGCTTTGTTCTAGGCCCTTCATTGAATATAGATTGGTTGAACAAATACAAAATGATGGTGTTTCCTTATGGAACTGAAGAAGTATTGGGGCTAATTTCATTGGTTGGCTACACATTCTACATGTTTCTGAATTCTGTGCAAATGGATTTTAGCATGATAACAAGAAGTGGTATGAAACCTTGGGCAATGGCGGTTGCTGCAGTAGTTGGACCTCTAGTCATCTGTTTGAGCATATCTTTTGGAACAAGAACTGTCTGGCAAGAAGTCGCCGGACCCGGGGAAACATTGAATTTGGTCGTGATTACCCAAGCTGGCTGTTCCTTTGTTGTCATAGCTTCCTGCCTCTCTGAACTAGACATCTTGAACTCTGAACTCGGACGCATTGCGTTGACAACAGCGCTTTCCAGCGATTTCCTTACTGCCATAATGAATTCACTAAGCATTATCTTTACCAAGAGCCAAGCTGAAAAATATGATGCAAAAAAAATGGCTAGTGGCTTGGCAGTGTATTTTGCTATTGTAGTCCTAGTTCCTCTCATCGGCCGCCCTACAATGAAGTGGGTGGCCAAGAACACCCCGGAAGGAAGGCCGGTGAGGAAGATATACACCTTTGCCATGGTCCTCTCGGCTCTTATCATAGGGTGTTTTGCACTAGAAGCCAACCTACCCATCATATTTGGAATTGTGATGTTAGGATTCGTCGTGCCGGAAGGTCCTCCATTAGGATCTGAGCTAGTCAAGCAATTTGAGTTGATCAATGTATGGTTCTTTCTGCCACTCTTCGTGACTGCTGCCGCCATGAAGGTAGATCTTAACAAAATAGGGGATGACCCTGCTATGGCAGTGGCTACAACAGCAGTCATATTGATAGTCCATTTGATCAAGATGTTATTGTGCACAATAATTTGCATCTTTTGCAAGATACCAACAAGGGATACTATCTGCCTTGGTCTAATCTTATGCTGCAAAGGTGTTGTGGATTTTAGTGTCTACCTGTTTCTGTATGAATCAGGGGTAATAATCAATTCTACACTCCAATTTTCATGCAGATAGTGTTTTTCTTTTCCTCCTCCTTATTCTTTTGCTATGCTCACAAGGCATCATTTTGATATTGCAGACATTGAATAGTTCAACAGTTGCTACACTGTTTGTATCTGCATTGATACTTGGAAGCACTGCATATATTGGTATCAAGTCCTTATATGACCCTTCAAGGAAATATGCAGGGTACCAAAAAAGAGACATTTTGCATTTGAAACCAAATTCAGATCTTAGGATTGTTGCATGCATCCAAAAACCATATCATGTGAATATGATCAAGAATATGTTGTATCTTTGTTGTCCAACAACAACTAGCCCTCTTCAGGTGGAAATACTGCACCTCATAGAGCTAGTTGGGAGTGCCACCCCCATCTTTATCTCACACCAGCTCCAAGAGTCAGTCAGCAGAAGTCACAACTACTCCGGCGATATCATGCTCGCCTTTGACCTCTTCAAGCATGAGAACGCCACAGTAGAAGTGAACACCTACACTGCCGTATCGCCACAGCGCCTCATGTACGAAGATATCTGCCATCTTGCCCTGGACAAGGTTGCATCCCTCATCCTCCTTCCGTTTCATATCAGATGGGCCGACGACGGTTCTATTGATTCAACCGAAGAGAGCATACGGACCCTGAACAACAAGGTACTTGAAAAATCACCATGCTCGGTTGCCATTCTTGTGAATAAAGGGCCTTGTGACATTGCATCAAAGCACATAGCCATGATCTTCTTGGGGGGTTCAGATGATAGAGAAGCATTGTCCCTTGCTAAAAGGGCAATCACAGAACTTCATTATAAATTGGTTGTGTACCATTTGGTTGGAACACAGAATGAGTCCAGCAATTGGGACATTATGCTTGATGAAGAGGTGCTACAGAGTGTGAAGGGGTGTTATGGAACTGTTGACAATGTTGCATATGAAAGAATATTAATTGAGGATCCTTCACAAACCCAAAGATTCATTCAGACTATAGCTGTTGAGCATGATTACTTCATAGTTGGGAGACGCCATGGTGTCAAATCATCTCTTACAGCAGCACTTGAAAAATGGACTGAGTTCTCAGAGTTAGGTGCAATTGGGGATTTGCTTGCATCACCAGATACCAATTCTAAAGCTACAATTTTAGTTGTGCAGCAACAGAAAATGCCACAGCCTAACTCATAGATCCTAGTTGCCACCCTTAGGTTTTGTAGTTTGTGTTGTTATGTTGTAAATAAAAGTAAAATAATCACAATGCTGTGCTAGTTTTTCATAAGCACAGTGCAACAACAAGTGTTGCATCAAATTCCTGCTAGTTTCAGAACCTGCAAGTGGTTTCTTTAATCTGAATTCATTTCATCTGTTGATTAATTTGAAAAGCAAAGAGAAAAACAAAGATTTGCAAAGCATATCATCAATCAGTACATAAAACAAGATCATTGGTTTGAAGAGAAAGGAGCACATATCCACAACAAGACAAGAGTACATAATTCAACTATCAACTTGATATCTTAAGATACATCACTATTTCAAAATATCAACTTAATCTCTCAAGATACATCATTAACCAACAGAAATCAAAAGTAATGCCTCTAAGTCCCTTCTTATTGACATTGTAATAGAAATATGCTGCAAATAAAACAACATCTTCTATTAACTTGCCACAATTTCTACTTCACTCCTGCAATAATTAAAAAGGGGGGAAAAAGAGTTATCAAACAAGCAAATACACCAACACATACATGCAAAAACTAAAAAACGTAGGACAAAGGAAAAAGCTAAGAGAAGTTAACAAACCTCGTCGTCATCGTCATCATCATCATCATAATCACGATCTTCCTTCTTCTTCTTGAGACGGGTAGTACCGCCTTCTTTGCTGATGGGCAAGTCCATTTTTCCAAAGGGAGTGTCAACATTAATTTTCCCTTTCATGGTGTAACCTGTACCTTTTCCTCTAATCATGTCCCACAATGCAGAGCCGAAATCCTTGGGCCTAAAGGTAACTGGAATATCAATGTAACTAATGCCACTTTTCTCGATTTTCGCAGACTTGGTGAGTTCAGCAGCTCCAATGCTGACATCACCAAGCCAAACCTCATAATCAAGCGTATTGAGGCCAAGGTCGAAATCATTCTTGTTTTCCAATTTCAAATGAAGAGTTGCAACTGTCTCTTCGAAAGAGAACTTATCAAAATGGATCTTCTCAAGATCAATATCTGGCTTGTAAGGTATGGGGATTTCTCCAGTCTTCTCCAGAGGTAGAGTCAGCCTCCCCAAGATCGGAACATCGACAATGAGATCAACCTTCAACCTATAAGGAATGATGCTCCCCGGTTGAATATCATCATATGTTTGCTTAATGTCATCATAAATCAAAGTAACCGGAACCTTGACAGTCTCCTCTCCATGCGCATGAATTGTGCCAGCATCCGGTATCAATCCAGACACTAGCTTCCTTCCATCACTCTCAACCAAGTAGTTTATGTCAATCAGAGGGATCGGCACCGGATTAGGATTCTTTACAAGCACATCAACAACAAGGTCTGCCTGGTGAAGATTGATCTTGGGAATGTGGATTGCTTTAACATCTGCACTTGGCTTCCCAAACCCTATAGCCCCCTCAATCTTCTCACCAATGTCATGAATGAAATCCTTCACCTTCTCAATAAATCCACCCTTCTCACCCTCCTCTTTATCATCATCTTTGTGCTTCTCATCCTTAGTACCCCTTTCCACTACTTCCGGCTTGTCAGACGTCGACATGTTTCTAAGCAGAAAACGGTAAACCAATTAGCCTTGGCCAAGATCCAATTGCAGCAGATCAAATTCAAAATCAAAGTAAATCCAATTGCAATAGAACATAATCAATGCAAACAACATTTCAGAACTTAACCAAGTGATTAATCATTTGCCAAAATCAAACACTACAACAATCTAGATCACATTCATAGTAGTCAAAAATCCAAACTTCAGATCACGGATCCCCAAACAATGCTACAAATACTTATTATCCAGATCAGCGTAGCAGTGTACTAAAAAAAATAAAAAATAAAAATCATCATGTGATGGCTTCATAGTTAATGAACTTCCGAGTAATCAAACTAGGATTTTTTTAATCCACAGGATCACAAGGTAAATGCAAGTCAACTAACCAGATCACAAGGCAGCAACACCAAAAATAAATTAAATTAAAAGAAAAAAATCTAAAATTAAAGTATGAACTATTGAGCTGAGATCATAGAATAAACAGAAGAGTAGTTAAAGAAGTACCTGAAATGAGATCAGTGAAGTGATAAACAGAGATAGAAAGAGAGATTATCAGTGTGAAGTGTGAAGTGTGAAGTGAATGAGTAAGACGGAGAAAAGATGAAGATTTTGTAGGAAAGAAAAAAATCAAAGCTTCGAAGAGTGCATAAGAGGATTGAACGGTCAGAGATGTGACGTCGAAAATGTGAAAAATGCAGAGCCGTTGATTTGATTGAAGTCTTAATATCTGTATAGTCTTTCAGGGTCACGCTGATGATTAAATCCACCGACCATTCCTTCAATTGTGGGCCCCACGCGGAATGGCCACGTGGCTTGCTTTGTCTAAGGAAGAGAACACCAGCCAGACTATGTTATTTTTTTGGGTTAAACTTAAGACCATTTTCAGTAGAAACTCATCCCAATTTTTGTTTATGGTCTATTTGTCATAAAAAGTAATTTTACATCAGTTTTTGTGTCATAAACAATAAATAAGAATTCAAAATATCTCTTTCTTCTCTATTAGGAGGAACTAACTTTAGTCCATATTGTGATCCTACTTAATTAATTAATTAAAATACTTGAAATTAATATAATTAATTTTTTTAATAATGTAATTAAATTTATAAATTTATAAATAGTTTATTATTAAAAGATATTAATATTAAATAAATTCATATATAATAATAATACACAATATATAATTCGGGGTTACACTAATTTATAAAATTACTTAATACCAAGAAAAACATAATTAAGCTTTATAGTTGACAACAAACATTGTGAAATTGCCATATGTGTTCAATCAAGTCCTCTTTCAATTGTCTATGCTGCTGCCTATTTCGAAGTTGGACATTTCTTTGGAGAAATTGATAGTATGGTGCGAAATCTTCTTCTCCCAGCTAAGGTTGTGATAAGCCATTTTCGACAGCATCATACTCTAAGCCCTGAGCAAAATTTCCTGCATAAATGTCTCTTTCATCCTCAACAATCATATTATGTAATATAATACAAGCTCTCATTATGTTGGCAAGCTTCTTCTTTTCCCAAAAACGAGCTGGACCACGTATAATTGCAAAGCGTGCTTGCAACACGCCGAATGCTCGCTCCACATCTTTTCTTTGCCCTTTTTGGTATTGTGCAAATAACTTGCGTTTCTCCCCTTGTGGCTTTGAGATTGATTTGACAAATGTGACTCATTCAAGATAAATACCATCTGCAAAATAGTATCCCATAGTATAATTATTACCATTAATAGTGTAATTTACCTCCGGAGCACGGTCGTTTAGGATATCATCGAATACTGGAGAACGATCTAACACGTTGATATCGTTATTTGAACCAGAAACTCCAAAGAACGCACGCCATATCCAGAGGTCTGAAGATGCTACAACCTCAAGTACTATGGTTGCAACCCCACGATAACCACTCATGTACATACCTTTTCACGCCTTTGGACAATTTTTCCATTGCCAATGCATGCAGTCAATGCTACCCAACATGTCAAGGAAGCCACGACCCTCCGCCATTTGTAGCAGACGTTGTACATCATTTGGTTTGGGTTTTCGCAAGTATTCATCCTCAAACACCGAAATGACACCTTCAACAAATTTTTCCAAACATTCAATTGTAGTGCTCTCGCCTATGCGCACATAATCATCAACAGCATCAGCTCCTACGCCATATGCTAACATCCATAGCGCAGCGGTACATTTCTGGAGTGGTGACAAGCCCTTCTTCCAGTTGCATCAACCCTCTGTTGGAAATACGGATAGACGTTTGAGAGAGCAACTACTATCCGAAGGAACACATGTCTTCTCATTCGAAATCTCCGTCGGAAAATGTCAGCGTTATACACTGGTTCATCTGCAAAGTAATCTTGATAAAGGCGATCATGTCCTACTTCTCGATCTTTGTTGATCCATCTACGAGTAATTGGGATAGAGCTTCTATCGATATCTTCTTCTTCTGAATCTTGGAGTAAACACTCATCGATCCAATTATCTATGACTGTGTTATCTTGCCGTCTTCTTTTGCCATACAAAGCCTCATTAAACATATCATCAAAATTTCTAGCCATATTTAGAAATGTAATTTTTAGTTCTCTTTCGAGGTGAGAAACAAGAGTTGAAGTGGAGTTGCAGAGTTATTGATAGTTGATATTTATAAGTGTGTCTGCAATAAGTACCTTAACGGCTAGTTAACGGCTATTTTTGCAACGGCTAGTTTTGCAACGGTCACTTTCATGAACAATAAGGGCACAATAATATTGACTAATTTAAAAACTTACATCAGAAATAAATAAAACAAACTACATCATAAACCAGTAATACGCAATAAAAATAAGAACATACTACATAAGTCTACGAATACAAGGAACCATTAAGTAAACCACTTGGCGATTATTTTCTCACATGCAATCTCATGAAGAGCTCGTCGTTTTTCACTCATTGTAGACGTGTCAGTATTAAGTATTTGCATATCCATCTCCCTTTCCCTTTCCTTGGCCATCCTTTTCATTTCCCTTTCTTTTGCTTTTATCTCCATTTCTTTAATATACCTCTGAGTTTGTAATTCTTTTTCTTTCATTGCTGCTTGAGTTTGTAATTCTTGTTCTTTCATTGCCGCTTGAATTTGTAACTCCTTCTCTTTGATTGCCATAATCTTTGCTCTATGTTCCTTCTCCTCTTCTCTTTCTTTTTCCCTATCCATTAGTTCCTTTTCTCTAACATTCTTAATATCTTCCATGAGAGATAATTTTTTGACAATCGATGATTTTCTTTCGCTCAAATCTTCAGACATCTGTGCTTTTTCCTTACCTTTTCGCTTGCTCTTCTTTGATTCTTGTGGGCGAACGGGAGAGTCCACACCGGGTTCGTCAGCCAACGGTGTTTCTGGGTTTGATGAGGATGAGTATGCTCGAGTTGCATTAACCTTGGTTCTCTTTGAGCCACCACTCTGTGTAGGTAGTTGGCTTCTCCATTTTTGCTCCAACCGAAGCATGTTCCAATATCTCTCAAAAGTAAATTTTTTACCATAATTTATGGAATAAAGTTTATAAGCCAACTCCTTTATATCATCAGCGTTCGAACGACTCCTTATGTTTCGACTAGCTTGATCGTAGCAACCAGCAAATTGTGCAACAGCCTTGTTGATCTTATACCATCGTTTCTTACATGCAACTACCCCCGTTGTCATGTCGGAGCAAAATTCTGCACAGTAGCTATGAATTCGACTCCAAAATGTTTTTCCCTTTTGATCAGTACCAACTATAGGGTCAGTTGAAATATTTAACCATGCACTGATCAGCATCTCATCCTCTTTCCAATGCCAGTGTTGAATACTATCTTGCCTCCAATCTTCAATATCATCATCATTGATGTCGATAGCATCTAATCCACGAGGGTTGGCAAAATCTGAATATTGCGAATTTGGACTAGATTGTATAGGAGTCTGAGAGGATGGGTTAGAAGAGCCACCAACACCAGATGAGTTATGTCTTGATGCACAAAATTGAGTTGGAAACGGCAAGGAAGTTGGAGTAACATTTCCGATAGAGGGGTTAAATATGGATGAAAATGGAAAATGGGGTATTTGTGAATCTTGATTTTGCGGTTGGAATATAGGAAATTGATTATTATAAGGAGTTTGAAAATTGAAATTAGAAAGATTTTGTGGATTTGGATTTTGAAATGTATTTGGTAGTATGAAATTTTGATTTGGAACTTGAGAGTTTGAGGTTTGAGATTGTTGGGTATTTGGAATTTGAGGAAAGTTTTGTAAGTAATTGAAGAAAGAGTTGAGTTGGTTTGGATCCATTTTTTCGAACAAAAAATAATAGTAGCAGAATTTTGATTTTGTAAACTTGGAAGAAGATGAAGAAGAGTAGTAGAGAGTGTGAGAATAGAAGTGTATCTAAGTGGTATATATAAAGTAACAAAATATTAATTTATTAATAATAACGGTAACATAGTAACGGCTAGCTTCTAACGACTATTTTTACAACGGCTAGTTTTGCAATGGCTAAATTAATATAATAATATAAATATAAAAAATATTTAATATTAATTATGATATAAATAATTAATATAAATTATTAATAAATTAATTATAATTTAATTACTTAATTAATTATTAGTTAATTAATTAATATAAATTATTAATTAAATAAAAATATTAATATTTAATTTAATTAATCATTATAATTATTATTAAATTAATTATTATTTAATTATATAATATAATTATTAAATTAATTAATATAATTATTTAATTAATTAATATTTTATATAATTATTTATTTTTTATTTCACTTGCCATTTGGCAATTATTTATTGGTTAATGAGAGTCCCATTCAGAGAGACTCCCTCACCTTGAATTGCGTGAAGGAACTCAAATGAATTCTTCTCCGACGCCCCATCTCTTTTTTTCCTCTGACAGACTCCCTCACCTTGAATTGCGTGAAGGAACTCAAATGAATTCCTCTCCAACGCCCCATCTCTTTTTTTCCTCTGACAGTACAGTAAGAGGGCTCCATTTCTTTACCCGTTGGAAATGCTCTAAATTTCATATTTACTATTTCAATCATTAATTCATTCATTACAAGAGTTTGATTAAAAACCTAAATTTAGAAAAAGTTTAGATTGGACACTTTTATCTTTAACAAATTTTTATTAATCTATTTTTTTAATTACTCCAATCATTGATTCTTATGTAGTTTTCAATCAAAATTTTAATATATATATATATATATATATATATATATATATATATATATATATATATATATATATATATATATATATATATATATGAGTAATGTTACACGTATAAATATTTTTGTTAATTAAGTTTAAATAAATTGATTTAATATCAATAAAAATAATTTTTATCATTCTAACTCACTCAGACTTTATTGTTTAACTTGATTTACAAAAAAAATTGTACCTATAGCATCTATATATATAATAGATTTTAAAAAATATTATTATAAGATAAATTAATCTCCTTTTAAAATAATAGAAAGACCAAATTATTTAGTGAAAATACTTTTCAAAGATTTTTAGAAAATAAAAATTTATTGAAAAATAAATTGTTAGATATGAAACTTCTTAAGAACCTATTTGAACATTTATTCTAAATTAAAAAAATATATATTTCTTTTAGATATATTTTTTAGAAAATTATGTTGTCTATCCTCAATGTTTTGGATATTGGTTGAAGCTTACTCACTATAATGTTACAATTTTGCCGTTGTTTACCCACAATATTTAAGCATGTTTCAATTTTGCCGTTGTGTTAATATTTTTGGAAAGGAAAAACAGAAAGAATGTACCTTAGAATGAATTCAAATTTTAACGAATTAAAATTTAACTCTCAAATCATGACAAAACTGAAATTAAACTTTAACGAATAAAGTTATTTGTACTAATATAATTGGTCGATACCACCAACGCATAGAAGAAATAAAATAAATAAATAAATAATGAGATAAATAAAAACCCTACATTGGATTCTTTTATGAGTTAAATAAATGTTGTACTAAAATATTGCATAAGAGAGTAATAACATGCACAATTGCACATGCTTTAATGTTGCAGTCAAATAAAAATAATGTTGTACATTCAAGTTTTTTTTTATAAATCAAGTCTTTTTATAAATCAAGTCCTATTAAATTAAATAATAAAATTTAAAATAATATTAATCATAATTAATTTTTGTTATATAACTCTTTGTTAACAAAACGGGCCTGCTACACATACAAACAAAAAGTCCTACAAGTCATATAAGTCATCTAGCCCACAATCCTTACACATGCGCAGTGAAATATATTGAATGGCGCGTTATTTACACGCGCTCAACTCAAATGATTGCACTTCGCGTAAAGCGCTTGTTAATGGCGCAATCTTCCAATTCTCAAAACCATTCAAAGAAAACATAGCCGTTCCATTTTCAAGCAACATTCGAAACTGAAGATATACAACTCGTCGCTAAGATTCGAACTCTGCATCAATAAAACATAGAGTTCTCGATCAAGACTCTCCAGAAAAAACAAGGTACGTTACGTTACTATTTTATTCATCCTATATATTTTCCACATTTCGAAATCGAAGAACTAGATTTTACTGTTCTTCTACGTTGTTGTACGTTTTACTGTTCTTCTTGTTCTACGTCTCATTTTACAGTTTATAATGTTCTATTTGTTCTAGGTTTTACTGTTATTCTTGGTTCTATGTTACACTGTTCTTCTTAGTTCTTCTAATTGCTACTGTTCTTGTTGTTGTAGTTATTCTGGAAACCGATTTTTGGGCGTATATTTCGTAGTTTGGTGGGTGTATATGGAGTAAGTAATCTGTTGGTTGTATGTGGCATAAATTGTTGGGTGTATATTTTTAAACTGATATACTGTAATAGTGAGAAGTTGCAACTGTTCTTATATTTCCTTGTCCATGGGTGTATATTGCTTGGCATTGTAATGTTGCTTGACCTTGTTTATTAATGTATATTTGAGTGATATCTGACTGATATATATGTGTGTATCTGAATCATATCTATGGGTGTATTTTACTGATATCTATGGGTGTATTTGACTCATATCTATGGGTGTATCTTACTGATATCTATGGGTGTATATTACTAACATCTATGGGTGTATATTACTGACATATATGGGTGTATTTTTCATTTCAGAAAAAATGGCAGCGAGAAACCAAGCTGGAAAAAATGTAAGAAGAAATATATGTCTTAGATGAAATCAGTTTTATATAATAGAAATATATCTGACTATAATTTTGTTTTTGTTTACAGCAAACCAAAGACCTTAAGTGTGCAACACATTTATTAAGTGAGAAATTCAGAAACATGAGCGAGGAGAAGAAAATGATTGTGAGGGATTTGGGATTCGGTGGCTTGATGCACATCCCACCACTAAGGGTGCATCACCAAGTATTAAGGGAGTTGGATAACAACTTCAAATTAGGGGAGAACAGACTGAAAACTGGATACGGTTCTTTTAAAATAACACCAAAAAGAATGGGTGATGCGCTTGACATCAAGGCATCAGGTAACTCGCTAAAAATTATAGGTGTATATTAACTGATGCTTTGGTGTTTTTGAACTGATTTTCACACTATGTTGTTTTTCTTTTTGTAGGAGATCTATTTCTTACAAAATTCAATTATAAGAAACTTTCTGAGGATAATAAAGAAATTTTTAGAAGATTCCAGGGTAAGACCCTCAAAAGTCTTACAGATGAGATGATGGATATTGGCGTTGGAAACGAACAGGATCGCGTAATGTTCAAGAGGATTTTCATCCTCTATATACAGATGGCATTCCTTTTACCAACGATAATAAACAAAATCTCACCTGTGCACCTGACCCCAATTTTTGAGATGGACACCATAACAGAGAGAAACTGAAGAGGGCATGTATTGAATTTTATCATCAAGGGCGTAACCGATTACAAAGAGAAAAAGAAAAAGGCAATTGATGGCTGCCTCTTTGCCCTGATGATAATTTACTTTCATCTCTCTAAAAATAAAGACAAGAAGAGGGCAGAAAGACCTCCAAATCCCTGGATAGCGAACTAGAGTAAGGAGCAGTTGGTGAAAAGAATGAAGTCGGAAATAGAGGAAAATATGGTAAGTGAACATAATATGTGGGGTGTATTTTATTTACCTGAATGCTGCTAACTAAAAGTTCTAATGTTTCAGGGGATTGTAAAGATGGGGGAACAAGAGAGAAAATGAAGAAAATAGAGAAAAAAGAAAAAAAACAAGAAATAAAAAAACAAAAAAAGGAAGGCAAGTTCAACATCATCTTCAGAGACAGAAACAACTGATAGTGACAGTTCTACCTCTGAGTCTGAGACTCAAGAAGACTCAGAGGATTCACCAAGAAAACAACTCAGCAAAATAGGAAAAAAGTAAGTACCATACTTGGGTGTATTTTGTTTATCAAGTTGGGTGTGTGTTGTTTATTAAAATGGGTGTATTTTATTTATTGTGTTGGGTGTATATTGTGCATTCATTTGGGTGTATTTTATATCTTTACTATGTTTTAAATAATGATTGTTTGCCTTCCAGAATCAACTCCAAAAAAAGAAAGAAGAGTCATGAAGATTCTGATGCAGAATCTGAATCAACTGATGAGTAATGTTCTGAAATTATTACTCCTCTCTTTTGGCTTTATTATAAAGATTTCATGTATTGACAGAAGTGTCTCTTAATAACTTATAGAAGCGAAGAATCATCACCGGTGAAGAAGCAAAAAAAAAAAGAAAAAGACACAAAGAACACCAAAAAAGTAAGCACTTCTTTAGATAATATTTTGTGATAAAATTAATTTTTTATTTCTGATTCATACTTGTTTTTTTCACCCAGAACACAATCCAAAAAGAAAAAGGTTGTTGTTGAGCATTCATCTTCTGAAGAAGATCAATCCTATCATGGGTACAGTACTTTGTAAGCTATATTACCGTCTATCATCATGATTATTTTTGTTAACATGTTCTTTTATGAATGTACTGACAGATCTGAAATAGGAAGTGAAGATCTAGATGAATTCTTAAGGGAAAACAATGAAAATTCTGCTGCACAGGGGTATGTCTTGTTGGGGTGTATATTTCAGATTTTAGCGTGTTTTCTTTGATAATAACTGTTTCTTGTTTCGCAGGGAGAAGGAAGCTGACCTGCGATCGACGGAAGGTCACTATGTCTCATCTGAAACGTAAGAAGCTTTATTTAATAAAATCTTGTTATCATGATTTAACTATATGATATTTTGTCTGAATAACATGAACTCTGTTTAGAATACCGGACGTAAACTTGGGAAGTGATGATCCTTCCTCTCAAGGACACACAACACAAAGTAGCGTAAACAGACCGACAGACAGCATGTAATTTCTCTTTCAAATAACCATTACTTTTGTTCTTTAATTACCTTCTACTTCTAATTCTGTATATTTTTTTTAGAAAAAAAAGCCCTTTATTGTTTTATTCGAGAAAAAAAAGGCAGGAAAAAAAACCAAAAACTGCAATTATGTAAGTTCTCAAAAAACAAAGCCTGTCTTTCTTTTGAATTGTTCGGGTGTATTTTTTGACTTTCTTTGAGTGTATTTTAGAATGAGTTGAAGATTCACACAGTGAGCCGGCTGATTTGAATATGATGGTTGTGAGAAAAGCGACACCGTCCGAAGCTCTTGCAATGTGAGTTTTTCAAGGATATTTCACTCTTATAACCTTTTTATTTTCAAATGCATTGTTAACCTTTCATTTTTCTTCTTGTTTAGAGTTCCGATTCAAGTTTGTCTACCAGTGTCCCAAACAACCGCTGTGCCGAAATTTGAAGAAACACCTGAGACAAAATATGAACCAACCCCTCTGCTACAAATTGAAGGAACTACAAAAATGTAAGAAATATTATTGGGTGTATACTGGATTACAGTTTGGGTGTATATTAGGTTACAGTTTGGGTGTATATTGCCCTTGAATAGTTTTATTTACGTCATGATTAATTTTATGTGTCGTGCAGCACTCCTGAACCCCCCCAAGAACTTGAAGAAAGCACACCCACACTTCCCCCAGCTCCATCTAAAATGTAAGTTCATTAGAGTAAAATCAATGTTTTGGTTATCATCTGTATATTCTTATTGTTATAATATGTTATACATGATCACGCAGTAATTCAGCCCCAGAAGACGTTGCTGCGTTGATGATGATGGCACGGACAGCATCGTACGTTCCTAAAAAAGATCCGTTGCCATCATTCAGCCTTGGCTTCACTGATTCGAGCCAAGAAGAAACAACAACGCAAGAGGGGGCGTCAACGCAAGATGAACACGTGGCAAAAACTCCAGAAAGCCCAACACTGCTAGAACAATTAGAGAATCTGGTACATAAAATTGCAAGTGGTTGGGTGTCAAAAGAAGAAAAAAGTCCGCAGATTCCAAAGGAGAGTGGGGCAGAGAGTTTCGAGAAGTTTGAAACTCCTGTCAGGCCGGATTTAGATACTACTGACATGAAACAGAAATGCTACCACTGGGCTATACGAGTGAAATCCTACCCAAATGAGCGAACTGATGAGTTTGACGACATCGGCAGACTCCAAGCCGGAGATATATACACTCTGTCAAAGTTCCACCTTGCATCACTTGTGCCTAAAACGCATATAGAAGCTGAGGTAATATCACAACAACATTAATTTTTTTATCACCAAAATTAAGTACAATCCTGATTGATGTGTATTCTGTTTTTCTAGATTGTCTATGCCATGTGCTTCATCTTAAACCAACAAAATATTCAAAGGTTTCAAGAAGAAGTATACTGTCTCCCCCTGATATTGTGGTAAGGATTGCTTCACCAAATTTTGGGTGTATTTTCTGCATTCCTTAGGATGTATTATTTTCCTTACATTGGGTGTATTCTGTTTATTGACTTGGGTGTATTTTCTGTGTTCAATTGGGTTGGAGTTGTTTATTCATTTGTGTGTATTTTCTGGATTCATTTGGTTGTTCTCAATTTTTGTAGAACATGGCGATTGTAAATCATCCAAAGGGGGTAATTCTTAAACGCTAAAACTAATAGGCCATTCAGGGTGGAAGACTACCCAATGTTTATACCCTTCTTGGACCTTAAAAAATTAGCATCACATCGTTATGTAAGTTTTCATTTCAAAAACTTCTTATTATAATTTTTTGCTTATGTGCCAAATAAATTAAAACAGTGTTCAATCTAAACATATTTCAGATTTTTGCACCTGTTTGCCATTCAGACCATTGATGGTTATGGGTCGCTGATACAAGAAAGAAGAAATTTTATATAGTCGACCCAGTACACAACAAATCTCCTACCAAAGAGAGAACTGTGCTGAATACATTTGTTGTAAGTTGGTTCTGTGTTCTGTATATATATAGTTGGGTGTATTTCTGTTTAATATAAGGGGTAACTATTAACTCCTTTGGGTGTATCCTTTTATTGAAATTATTCATTTATTATTGATTTGTTTTGTGTTTTAAGGGATACGTAATATCACGACTTAAAGTATATGCTGGGGGCACCTCTGAAATCAAAGACAAGGACAGGGAAATTTTAGCACCATACCTTCACATCTCGGGTCAAAAGATAAGGTATAAATCTTTCACTCTGAAAATATAAACTTCCCTATATATAATTTATAATTTATTTTTCTGTTTTCAGCTATGACTGTGCTATCTACGTAATGAAGTGGCTTGAGATATTTGAGCCCGCAAACATTAAGAGGCGAAAGTATGAGTGGGAGAATTGGAGTCAGGTAAATATGTTTAAAACTAAATAACTCTGTATTACATTACTCAATTAACATGGTTGATTAAACAGAATATTCTTTTTTACTGTAGGACGAGGTGGACCACTTTAGAGTAGAATATGCTTCCCGGATTCTATTCCATGACATGAATCTAGACAAACATGAAGCCATTAGGGGAAGTAATGAAATAAGACTGTCCAAGCCATCCTCGTTGTTATTGAGTCCATATTGTCAGATAGGTTCTGAGGATGTTGACACTGCTTAATGTAATAGATTCTCAGGATGTTTACACTGCTTAATGTAGATGTTATATAGTCTTGTAACAAATGTAAGACATGTTGTAAATATTTGACAATTATAATGCAGTTTATTGTGAAAATTTCTTTCAATTATTAAACTCTGTGTGCTGTGTTCAAAATGTATAAATTACAGGTACTGTAATATGAAAGAAAACATCAAATCAAATATACACTCATAACCTGCCATTTTTTACACCCAAATAAAGTTGAATATACACCCTTAAATCTATCCCCCCTGATGCTTTGTGCCTAAAACCCTGTATCCTAAACACTTAAAACCTAAACCCTTACCCCCTAACCTGTAAACCCTAAAACCCTAAATCTTAATACCTAAGACCATTAAACCATTGTAAAAAAAAAAAAAACAAACAGAAGATTCTGAAGTATATATATGTATCTATATGTAAAATGTGAATCACAATAAAATTCACAAAAATACACCCAACAGAACAGTAATTTTATACCCATATTTTGTAACTATACACCCAAAGAGTTGTCCCCTGCTGCTGGTACCCTGAACTGAAAATTCATAACATGTCCTTAATATTGGTTGGAATTTGAATGCACCACTGATGCAGCATCAAAAAGATTTATCTAAATATAACAAACTCACATATTAGCTAAACTATTAACGAGAAAAATAAACTCAATCACCACAAATTTAAAGAACATCACTTTTACCTCGCTTAAAACTTTCGTTTTCTTCTTCTTTGTGGCATTTGCAATCTGTTTGTCCAATTTTGAACCTAGCCTATTTTTTGGACGTCCTCTTATTCGAATCCTTGGGGGGCTTTGAAGCTCGTTAACGGATTCCAAGTTGGCGTCTTCGTGAGATAATGAAGATGTGCCCTTTCTTTTGGCTTTCAATGATTCCATCTCAGCCATGACGTTATCGTACGCACGGTGCAGAATTGCAGTCAGCTCCTCTGATTCGGATGCAAATTCGCAAATATTTTGCGAACGAAAAACCAATTGGTCAAACCTCTTGCTTCTTGGCTCCAAAAGTGACTCGTCGTGACTGCTCTTGATGTGTGTGTGTCGCCTCTTTACCTTCTTGCTCCATCGTTCCAGTATATATCTAGGTGACACTTGGCTTACTTGTTCAAAGCTTAACACGCTTAGTGTGTGACGACACAGTATCCCTCTCGACTCGAATAATAAGCATTGGCATTTTATCTCGGCTGCAACTGAGTCGTAAGTAACCACAAACTTGTTGAATATTGAGCTGGGAACTTGTTCTCCAACCTCATATACTGAATAGCCTAGAGCAGAATTTGTTAATCTAGTGATGCAATTCACCTTTCCTCTGAATTACGCTTGGACTTCCCTAAACTTTTGATGAATGTACACATCTTGAAACTGAGCTTCAATGGAGGATTTGGTTGCACACGGTATGACCGTATGAAAATCTGCAGCATCTGATTCTCTCTTTGCTTGCTCCCTGCTTCCGAGGCAATTATCGTATTGTTTGACGAATTGAATAAGCGAGTTGTTCTGGGTAATAAACTTGTTAAAAAATGAATGCATGCTCTCGCTCCTTTGCGTGCTTCTCATCCTTGCCCAGAAATGGTGATCCAAATAGATTGGAACCCATATATGACGGTCTTCATAGAGATCTGCAGAATACACCCAAACGCAGACTATAAATACACCCGATAAAAATTAAATTTACACCTCTGCTGTAGATTTTAAAACAACACTACCTGAAAGCCACCTGTTGTCCACAAGACCAAAATTCAGCAGAAAATCATTCCAATTCCTATCAAATGAGTCTTTGCTATGAGAGTTCCAAACAACTTGGCTCATTTGTTGTTCAATATCTGCATGTCCTTTATAGCCATTTAATTTGCTTGGAATCTTCTTCATGATGTGCCAAATACACCAACGGTGAATTGTTGTTGGCATACAGACCTCTAAATCCCTTTTCATTGATGCGCATTGATCGGTGAGAAATCCTTTCGGAGCATTTCCTCCCATGCAACGAAGCCAACATTGAAATAACCATTTGAATGATTCAATTTCTTCATTTTTCATCAAACAGCATCCAAGAAGTGTTGTTCATCAAACAGCATCCAAGAAGTGTTGACTGGCCGTGGTGATTCACCCCGACAAAAGAACCACAAACAAAATCATATCTGAAATAAATTACCATAGTGCAGAATGAAAAATCGTTAGGTATACCCAACAAAATGCTTTCTATACACCCAAAAGACACCCATATACACCTCTGCGGCAGATTCATAAAAATACATTAATTTAGCATCATAAACAGGGACAGTTTGTTACCTGTTTGTATTGTAGGTGGTGTCAAATGAAATAACATCTCCGAAATACTCAAAGGCAGCTCTACTTCTTGCATCGGCCCAAAAAGCCAGCTTAATCGATTGATCTTCCTCGAGTTCAAGCTTAAAAAAGAAATTCTGATTCTTCTCTTTCATTCGTAACAAATATTTCCCGAATTTCTTTGCATCTTCTTGTTCGGAAACATTCCGCACTTCCCTGGTAATGTAATTCCTCACATCCTTTTCAATAAAATTTAACTCTCGATGACCACCGGCAGTCGCAACAAATGATTGGTAAGTTTTGCTTGGTCTGATACCAGCCTCCTCGTTATTCTCTATTGTACGACGAATGGACATGCTTAGTTCCCTGTGCTGTTTGAGCATCTTTGCTTTACTTGGACAGCAAGGGTGTGAATGATCCAGCACAACCTTTGAAATGATCCAAGCACCAACATCCTTCAATGTGTGTTTATAAATTCTTGTAGGACAGTTTAAACCGGCTGTCGGATTCATCTTCTTGGTCGGAGATATTTTAGATTTTCATTTTTCCTCTCTGCTACATGTAATCAATTGATTCTTAATCTCGTTTTCCTTCCTATTTGTGCTCCGAACTCTTGTAGAAAAACCTGCAACCTTGGCGTAGTTCCTGTAAAATTTTCCAGCATCTTCAAGGGTGGTATAGGTCATTCCAACCTTCGGAACAAACTGGTCATCAACAACAGAGAGAGGCTGCAGAGTACACCATGTCAAAAACTATAAATACACCCAATCATTGCTAATATAATACACGCGAACGGCACCAACTCAACTAAAATGACAATAAAAGCCATAAGCTGTAAACACACATGCTGCAGAATCCACCATCACAAAAACTAAAAACATACCCAATCATGTCTGATATAATACACCCGAACGACAATAACTAAGCTAAAATAACAGAAAAAGCCATAACTGTAAATACACCCACACTACCGAAACAAATACACCCAAAAAAGTTCTGATCTACACCCGAGCGTCTACTATAAATTCCAGATAATCAATCAAAACTAATACATTACATTCAATCCACAGATTTATATTGACGTGTTAGTCTCACAGTCAATGTTCACGAATTATTCAACTACACAATGCTATACAAATTACTGCAACAAAATTCAGAGTAAACGTATGTAAATCAAACCTCAGGAACTTCGTTAGATTCAAATTCATAATCCACTTCGTCCTGATTCAGCTGAGAATCTGAGGTTGAATCAACCATTATCTTCAAAACGAATCCAAACTTTGATTTCAGTAAACAAAAATCGATAGAAAACGAAGCTGGAGTTAAAAGAGAGAAGAACGAGAAGAAGAAGAACGAAGAAGAAAATAAATCTAGAAATAAGAAGAGAAGAATGAGAAGAAGAAGAACCAAAAGAAGAAGAACGAGAAGAAGAACAAAAAAGGAAACAAATCTTTTAAATTTGGTAGTTATAAATACGCAGGATCTTTATATAGCGCGTGTATTGGACGTAGGGTTGCAGCGCGTTTTGAGGGTTTATTAGTTAATGAACTTGTAAAGCATACAAGCCCTTAGGGCTTGTATGCAGAACTTTTCTGTTAACAAAAACACTTGGATGTAGAGCATTATTCATCAAATAAATGCAAATAGAATTCTCAAAGCAAATTTTTTGTCTCTAACTCAAATTATTCAAATACAAATCTATGCTTTTGTAAACTCTTAACTCACAAAGGCAACAAACAAAAACAATTGCCTTGGTGTTTGTGAAACAAAATTTTTATATAAAAGGGGATTCAGACCATAAGGTAAGGTATGAATCATTGTATCCATTAACCGCAATAACAACTTAACAAGGCACATTTTTACTATTACACACACTAATACTATTATTTATTTTTATTATACAATGTAGAAAATTTCATATAATTACATTTTGGGAAATGAGAAATCATCATCATCATCATCATCATCATGTCCCTAAGGGAGCCC
The DNA here is from genome assembly GCF_003086295.3 of Arachis hypogaea. NCBI lineage: Eukaryota > Viridiplantae > Streptophyta > Magnoliopsida > Fabales > Fabaceae > Arachis > Arachis hypogaea. Next base: position 4,888,148 of record NC_092042.1, on the reverse strand, counting down.
TGTCATCTGGTCCAGCAAGCATGATCTGCCATTTTAACCATTTGCCAAGTTAGGAATGGTGAGCAAGATCAGAGTTAATGTTAAAATATGACAATTCTCTAGCATTAATTATATAAATATAAGTTGTTTTATTATACTGCATCATATAGTTTGTGACTCAAATTTTTAATTTGGTTCTTATAATTTAAAGAATTTTAATGAGCTCTTTAAATCAAATAAAATTGTGAGTAATCTAGCCCTTAGGATAACCTAACATCACACACACACCCGAAAAAAAAAATAAAATAAAATAACTCTTTCATATAATTCAATAGATCATTATCTGATTTGTAAGATTAAATGTAACAATTTAGTCAAAAAACAATATCCCAATGTAAGGAAGGACATGATTGAAAATTCAAAATCAGTCCCAAGAAATTTTTAGTCGAACACTTTAATCCTCAACAAATTTTAATCATCAACTATTCAAATCAGTCTCTATTGTTATTTAAGAAAGACATAATAGTCCTTCCACATAGACGAATAATCTGATGTAAGGAATGATTTCTATAACGAAATAAAATTTTGGAAATTGATTTGGTGATTAAACTTTGTTTAGAACAAAATGTCTAACTAACAATTTCATAAAAACTGATTTGGAGTATTACTCTTGAAATTTTTTGAACTATAAGACCTAGCTAACAGTTGCATCAATGATCAAACTATATGGACCTACATATTAATTAACCCTTAGTTTTCTATTTTAAGGATATGGTAAATGCAAGACTATAATAGCATCCTTAAGTTTCAGCATTAAGCAATAACTTGTTAAGAAGAACTTACATTACAGTCAAATGCAAACCTCCTTGCAAGCATGATAGCTGCATTTCTTTCTCTCTCGGATTCGAAAGCTAATACAAAAGAGTACCCTTGCTTTGGCTGCCAAAACAGCGCCTGGGCCACGGCGTTGCCACCACCTCGAACTCCACAAAGCTACACAAAACAAGAGCAAAGCAAGTTGGTTGACTGAATTCCAGGTTTTAGTAGAAGTTGGAAACTATAAATCTTGTCATTCTTTGTCAACAGTGTCGGCTATTCAAAATACCTGCGTTGAACTTGAATAATATTCTTTAGCAATTGTTGTCTTTCCTTTGCATAGCTTAATCCTCATCTTTCCAACATGAAGTACATGAATTGATTCGGTTGGATGATGTGAACCATTAATCTGAGTTACGACCACCTGCAGAAGCATGAAATACGTAATTATGTAAACGATTTCACGAGAAAAGGAAATTGATTTAAAAAAAGAAGAATAATTGAAAGGATCATAACACCATACATTAAATTCAGTATCATGTTTTCGCACAAGCGCCTCTACATAGGTTCCCAAACCAGCAGCTGCAGAAGAATACAAAAGCAATTTAAACTCAATTCGATTTTGCACAGAAATATCCACTTGTTGAAACTGATAAAAGAAGCAAATTTATAATTATAAACTCAATAGAAGCAAAAATATTATATTAGAAACGTCGATCCAGAATTGAAACCAACCTGGATCTATTGGACCGGTGGTTGATAGTGTGATGTGCTGGCCATCGGAAATAATGTCAACTTGCAATATGCGTCCAACATCAAAAGGTTCAGGGGCATAAATCGATTTAGTTGCTCCTGATGAAGAGAAATTTGAAATATATACAATATGATAAGCAAGTAAGTAATGATATTAATAATCAAAATTACAGAAAAAAACACCATCAACAATTAAGACTGGCTAACTTAATAAGATTAGCAGCCATAAAAAAGCAAGTCATGTACCTGAAATAAGTTCTTTTTTGGTGCCATCGGACGACACACGATACCACTGGATTGAACATTTTGAAACTTCAGGAACAATATCGGAGCAAGGCTGAATTTCCAAATAAGAACCTAATGTCTCAGTGCCTTCTAGTTCATAAAATTGTGGAACACTTTCCCCACCTTTCTTTGTCCTTGCCAGCTGAAAAGCATAATTGAGGTTATTCAGTGACCGTGAAAGAAGCTTATGGTGGAAGACAATCAATCATATATTCCCCTAATTCAATCAAAGAAACTTGTCATCCACTTCAACCAAAAGAATAAGCCCAATGTTGAATCCCATACTCAAATACTTATCTATGAAACTAACTTCACCGGTATCCATCACATTTTAGACCTTTTTTGAACATCCCCAAAATACATCTCAAGATCATAGTCTCAACTTGACGAAGAACTATGAAGATTTACTCGATTCAATATAACATACTGCATAAACTAGCACTACCACCAACTGCCAACATACTGCACGGAACCAGCTATGCGCACTACAATATCACATCTTCAACATGGCATAAGAGGAAGGCGTACCTCCTTTTGAAGTCGAAGATAATGTCTAGTCTTCTCCGAAAGTTGAGCCCTCAATGCTCGAAGTTCATGTTCCATGTCCATGACCTACAAGTATATTCAACTAATTCAAACCCTTACTATCTCTTCTTATAAGTCACCAAAGACAAAGACAGAGAAATTGATGCCATATTTAAAATATATTATGGTGTGGAGCACATTGGGATAAATCAATTTTCTTATCCTAATCCCATTATAGATTAAAGGCTAGAAACATTATTATTTGTTACACTATAAAAACCACATGCAAGTACAAAACATTTTCAGTATTTAATGTATACCTTGCTTGGTTGATGTAGCATTTTGATTCTACGAGCCTCTTGAACCTCCTTCATTAATTGTTCGATGTCCTAAAGTTCACATAAACACAACAACTGCTGAGTATACTCGTAAACTTGTAAAGAGATGCACTAGCATTTAACTTTCAAGGGGAAATAACTATGATAGAAGATCAATGGCTAACACTAGCACCAGGGGCATCATGCAACTAATAACAATAACTAACCAAGCACAAAGCAAGACGTTATGTTCAGGCCATCACAAGAAAATGACAAATAATGGAAAGATGGAAGAGGAAAATGCAAGAAACCTTTAAGCAAAAAGATAATTTCTTAAAGAAAAATTTCCTGTGTTCTGTTTGTCATTGCCTTTTCAAAGATCAGTAGCCGAAAATATTCATGTGACATGCCTCCGTACAAGTACACATATTTAAACATGTACCAAATTTTCATGAAAATATATGAACAAGAAAATAAGTGTTATCGAGTCTGATGTGTAACGTCACGTTAGGAGAAAAAATAAATCTAAATTCAACAATATTAAAGCTTGATAAATGACTAGAAAATATCACAAACCTGGTTCCCTGAAGCGTGAGACATTCTCTCATGTTCTTGAAGTGCCTCTTCAACTCTCTGAACTGCTGCTCTAGCATTCTCAATTTCAGTACGAGCAAAAGCTCTTTCCTCGTCAACAAGTCTCTTAGCATCTTCAGAAGCCTACTAATGAATTGGAAGTCTCAGCATTGGACTTCGGAAGTGAAATCGATTCTATTCCTACTTTCTTCTATTTCTAATAAACTTTCTTAAATAGGTCGAAGAAGTTAAGTAGTTGACGTCACCTGCTTAAGGAAACTTGCCAGCTTCTTCACCTCTGCCTTCTCTAGTAATAGTTCCCCTTCCCTCTGAGTTAACTGAACTGCCAGAGCTTCAACCTGAAGAATGCAAAGAATAAGTTACTGTTGCTGCTCTAATCTCTTGAACAATAGCAAACGGGTGAATAAAATGTCGTCAAAATGAATATTCTGTTTTTAAAAAATTGAAACTTTTCATTGGGGATGTTGAGCAACATATTTCTATTAGAGGATAAACAACATTCTAAATTCCCAATGCTAGCTTCATATGAATAAATTTCTCTAAGCACTAAACAGAGCAAATATGAGCATTCATTTACTATATAGAAATGAAAATGAAGTATTTTTCTTTCCCTTTACTCAAAAATAAATAAATAAATAAATAAAAACGATAACTAACCATAGCAATAGCTTCCTCTACATCATCCTTGTTTCTGCCTGCCACACGCCCTTTTAAGGATTCAAGTGCATCTCTAAGCTTCTTCAAAAGAACATGTTTTTCCAATGATGCTGCTTCTCTAAGTCTAGCCTGAATTTCACCAGCCAACAAAAAATTCAGCTAAAATAAGGCAGACGGACTTCATCAGAAAGCAAACTATGATCAGTGGTTACTGATTAGTCGAAAACTTAAAAGAATACAAGCTACATGAAATTGAACAAACAAATGAAGAAAACATGACTATATTCCTATGGATAAACAACGTTTAACAAATTGAGCTTAAGAGAAAGAAGAGTAACCTCTTCGGACAACTTAGCAGCAGCAGCTAAACCCCTCTCAAACTTACTGGCAAGGTCACGAACCGATAGACGGTTTTGCTGTTCCAACAGCTGGGCAGTCTCACGAGCAACAACCTCCTTCATAGACAGTACTTTCGGGTCTTCCTTCGTCTCCATAATCTGATTATTGGCTCCAATTCTGTAGTTAGGGAACCTACTTGAAGTAAACACCACATCAGAGGATACTGCAGGCACTGCCTCTTTCTGCATTGTATCACCAAAATCTCGAGTCACCCTTGTCATTTTTTTCAATCAGTTCCAACTGCCAATCACAAAAACACAAACTTTAGCTAAAATTACTGAGTAAACCATAGTTTAATGGAAGAAATTCATTGTTTTTCACATACATATGAAAACTAAAATACAAAAACAATAACACAAACACATACCAGACTATATAATAACTAGAGAAACATATGATAAAACTACCCTATAAGGCTTAAGGTCAATTGAAGTCTAAGTAAACTCTTTTGAGAAAGGAACTAAAGTCTAAACCCTAATCCTCCTTCTTTAACTACTTTTCTTCTAGTTTGAGTTGAAGCAATTAGCAGAAAGCCTTATCAAAAAAAAAAAAAAAAAACTTTTACTTACAAATCATGAGAAGATGAAAATGGGGTAGCTAGCTTGTGATTCTTCTTGCAGGATCAGTTGGCAGAAGGGGGTTGCTCCAAGTTGGGTATCAAACAAAACAAGAGGTTGAGAATAATGGCCGAGAGAGAGAGAGAGAGAGAGAGAGAGAGAGAGAGAGAGAGAGAATAAGGCATAGAGAGAAAAGAGGGTAGCTTTGCTTTTTTTGAAAAGAAGGAAAATAAAAATAAAAAATGAGAGAGAGAGAGAGAGAGAGAGAGAGAGTGTGCAAAAATGTTGTGCCGCCCATGGAAGGTTTAGGTGGGACCCATTCCCTAGTTTTGGGATTTTAGTACCAAGGTTTTGGTGTTTGTCTTTGAGATCCCTTCAATGTTTGTTGTGTTGTGTTCTTGTGTTGGCTGATTTTGTGACCAAACACACTTCAATTTAACTCCTTGCTTGCTTCTTTCATGTACTTAGCTTTATATATTTATGGATTATTTATTATTAGCTGCACTTTCATCTTTAAAAATCTTTAAACGTTCCGCTTCTTATTATTAATTAAACAAAAATTTTGTTTTTTAATTTATTATATTTTATTAATTGTTTAAAAATTATTTATTATATTTTATATAATTATTTAAATTTAGAATTTAAAAACTAAAGTTTAAAAGATTGAAAATCAAACATCTTTTAAAAAAAAATATTTTAGACGTCATTAGATGAATAACTCCCTAAAAAATTTTATCTTTTATTTTGCTTTTTTTAATGTAATAAATTAATTTTTAAAAAGCCGTACATCTTTATTTTCATCTTAAAGTATTAACATTCGCTTATATTAAGATATCCATCAATGAGATGATAATTTATTCTTTAATAGTTGATTATTCACTTAAAGACAAATGACTATTTATAAAATATTTTTTATTTTAAAATGGAAATAAACTCTCGAATTTTCGACTTCTTAATTAGTAGATTAGGTGTATGAAATACATAAATAATAGAGGCAAGATATACAAATAAGAAAAAAAAAATCGGATTTTGCTATAGCACTTATTAAGTTTTTTATTTATAGGTAGGTTAATTACAATTAAACTATTAAAGTTTTTCTTTAAAAAATATATGTTGTAAATGCAAAATCCTATTTTTATTTTATTCTTAAAGTGACATATCATGATAAGATTTTCACTTATGTCACCCTAATGCATGATTCATCTAAATGTTTATCCTCTTTATTGTTAGATATGGTATAAAAATTTAGAAATTTATTGTTTTATATTCAACAATTAACAATGTGTGTATTAAACTAATATACTAGGAAAAATAAATACACAAATTCAATAATTTTCCTCTTGTTATCATCATTGTTGTTATTGTTAATACTATTCCAACTGATTTGTCATGCTTTTGCTTTAAACTTAAAATACTTGCATTGGTCATATTCCTAAGGCAATTTTTTTTTCTTCAGCCTCACCTTTCTTCCTTTTGGCATTTTTTTTTTTTTTTTTGTTGGAGGAAAATTAAAGAGTGGCAATTTATGTTAATATCTGTCTTTTCTATTAATAATAATTTCTGGATGAGATTGCTTGCTTTATATGGTAGCTATTTTGACTTGGACTAGTGAATAAAGGGGGAAGAAAAGTTAAGATATTCTAAATTATCTATTGATGGGTCAAGGATAAGGAAAACTACTCCAAATTAAATTTGTTTTAATACAAATCACCATCAATTAGCTGGTTAACAGTATTTGGATTGAACTCCTCATGGGATACTTTGTTAATTAAAAAAATAAATAAATTGAATTTTGAAAGATTAGTCAACATTGAAAAAGATTAAAAAAACCAAGTAATTTGTAGACTGATTAAATTAAATCTTAATATTTTAAGTACCAAATTTTGCTCTAGTTTCTGTTATCATTATTATTGTTAAATAGGCATAACAAATATCTCGTTTAATTTACAGGTTGTTTCTAGTGTTTTCATTTAAATTGCTTGAAACAAATGAAGTGACAAGTGCCGCTTGATCTCATAAAATAGACATTAATTATTCGAACTATTTTTTTAAGGGTGAATGCTATGGTACTTAAAAGGTGGTGTTTATTTACTAAAAAAAGTTAAAAAATAATATTTAATTTAAAAGATATAACAATAAATAATTTTTAAAAAATCAAAACTTACTATAAGAAGTAAGTTAGGCAAAATTTAAGCACCAACTCATAGACACCATAGAATTGACCTTTTTTAAGATTCGGATGAGGTTGATTGATTGAGATAACTGCCTCATTAGGCCTGACACTTGGTTTTTTTTTTCTTTTTATATATGAAAATAAGGTATGGTGTAAAATTCTTCTGAAAAAAAGAGGAATATGCCGAATATCAAAAAAAGAAAGATATATTCTTAACTCACTCAACCACCAAAATTAGGTGCTAAATAAAAAAGAAAATACTAATTTCATTAGCTACACATAATTTTTCATATCCAAAACACACACCATATCATCTAAATTCTGCTTTACATAATAAGAATCATATCTAGCAAACTCAAACTTCCCAGATAATATCTCCCTAAAGATCATACCAACAATGATCTTCCCTGAACAAAAGACCCTAAACCACATATAGTTATCAATATATCAAAGACTCATAAGCTGGGTAAATACAATCATCCAAAAAACATTAAAAGAAAATACACAGTTCTTGACACTAGCTGTTCAAGATTGTGCTAGCAAGTTCTTTGCCGGGGTACGAAGAGCAACAGCACTGCGATCCATGCTGCTGAATTTCTTGTAAACTGCCCTAAGCTTGCTTTCTGGAGCAGCAACATGAAAGTTTACCATGTGTTTGGCACAATTTCTACACCATTAGAAGAAACATTAAGTTACAGTATTGTCCATATAGCAATTTGTTGATGGAATTGTAGTTAACTGAATTGTCAAATAAAATGTTATGTTACCTTATGTTTTCCTCAGAGTAGCCTGTGTAGTGTTCAAGAGTTTCAGTCCAAGAAGGAACCCTTTTAAGGGTACATCTTGCAGCATACACAGCAGAAGCAGCAATCACAGAAGAACTATAGGAGATAATAGTAGGATAGTGCAACATGCTAAGTTCAGCAAAGAAGAACACCATATTCTCCATCTACATTGAAACAAAAATTCAAAACAAATACATTTTAGGGGCACTTTTTTAACAAAGTTTACAATAATTAAGCTACAAAGATATATGTATACCTCATCATCAGAGGGAGTGGAGGCCTTGATATACCGAACAAGGAACACATAGGGTGTGGGAACCGTTAGGTACCATTCAAGCTTTCCCAGGATTGTTTTCTCCATGACCAAAACTTGTTCTCTAATATAGGCATTGTCTGATATGACAACAAAGTCATTCACCTCTGGAGCCCAGATTTCTTCATATTTGCAAGCAATCAGCATTGAACTTATGCCAACCAGCTGAAGCTCCCTTCTTGGAACAACCCTCATGGACAGAAACCGATCAACAATGTTGAGGGTCAGATAGAGAGTTTCTGGCATTAGTTCAAATTTTCTATGCACTTCTATCAACCAGTCCACAAGGATTGATCTCATCTTGGCGTTTATATCAGGCTGTGAACCCATATAATCATGCACACGACCATCATCCTGTGTCATCAAAGTCACACATATACATTATTAGGTTAACAAAAATACATAGGAATGAAATTTACGGAAAGCAAAAACACATGAATTCAACAGGACAAAATTATAGGAATTAAAGACAGAGCAAAGTCATATATATATGCATTAGGCAAAAAGGTGCATAGTTTTATAAAGGAATGCAATTAGAGAAAGAGCAAAAGCAAAACAAGTGGAATACTTCAGTGAGTTTGTAGAACTTGTATATGTCATCAATGTACTCCACTGCTGCCAATTCATTGTCCATGTCAGTTGCATCAATGTTCACCACTTTCTTTGGCATATAAGCGAGTCCAGCAGCCTGAGATTAACTAATTTTTTATGTTATTAGAAACCACAATGATACTGATGCAAAACAGAAGGTAGAAAAAGAAGAAAAAAAAATTGTTCATCACCTTGCTTCTAGCCGAGAGGACTGAACTGAAAGCCTTAGCATTTTTCCTGGTTACCCCTTCCCTTATCTTTCTTCCTTTAGCGGCTTGTGGCTTCTTCTTCTTTTCTTCCTCGGATTCATCATCTGAGCTGATGACAATGACTTCATGTTCTGTTGGTGGCTTCTTATCTGCTTCTAACTTTGTTGCAGCATTGAAGTTCCTCACACCAACCCTATTAGCTGGAACCACTGCTTCTCCATTCACAAGTTCAGTGCTTGATTTCTGTACATTAAGACATCAATTTCTAGAACCTAACCAAGAAAATAACAAAAAAAAAAAACAGAGTGATAGAGAGTTAATAAGCACCTTGTTCTTCTCTGCTGCAGCTTGGTCATTAGCATAGAAGTTTCTACAAGAGGAAACAATTTGAAATTTTACTCGAAGGAAGTTTCTACAAGAGAGGCCTTATGGTGTAAAAAAGAAAACTGAAGAACAAATTGGATTATTACCTTGTGTTGCGCTTTGTCACATTTTGTTCTGCTTGCTTAGCCACAAGATTACCAATGTCTTGTAATGCACGCCTATTGTTCCTCCCTTCTGCTGCTGCCACAATAACCTTTTTCTCATTCTCACCTAATAAACACAGACAGCAAAGATATTAACACATAATCATACAGTAAGAAGAAAGAGAAAGATCCACAAGAAAGAAACACCGATTAAAAAAACCCAAAGTTAACAAATTTGCAGTGAAAGGTAGCATAACAACTTTACGATTTGGGGGCATTTATTCAAACACTCAACAAGCAAAAACCCAGCCGAGAACAAAGAAGGACAAAAAATCAGATTTTGCAGCATTAAAATGGAAAACCCGGAGTTGGTGAGAGAAACAACAAATCAAGAAGCGGAAGAAAAAATCACATGATCCAAGCAAGAAGAAAAAGAAGATAAAGTGACCGAAGCGTTTTTTGCATACCACTAGGTTGTTGTTGTTGCTGTTGATCGATGGGGAGAGCCATGGAAGAAGCCATGGTATCTTGTTGATGAAAAGAAGTGGCGAAAACGCCGCCAATGGTTGAAAAGAGAGACGAAAGAAACACGTGGAGACGACCGTTGCGCCTCTCTCCTCCTTCTTCTTCTTCCACCGTCGCCACCCTCTCTCTTTACAACGTTCTTTCTTTCGTTCTTCTTCTTCTTCTAAGTGTTTGTGAAAATGTCTGAATGAATGAATGAGTGAGAATAAATGATAAAGGAAGTGATGCAATGCAACGTTTGGGGATTTCATTTCATGCGAATTGAACTAATTTGTAATAGGAATAGTGTTTGCATTCAACGGTCGAATTTTTTTTCTTTCAATCGTCGCCGTTGGATTGTTTCAAGTGAATCTAACGGCTAATGTTGTGTTGTTCACTTTACTCTCTATTCAGTTGGCTTACGTGGCAATTTTATTCTGCTAGCCTAGTAGCCGTTGGGTCTTAACTCTTAACGCTCATCCAATACTCTGAATTTAACCGCTCCTTCTACCTTTACTTTTCTTTACTTTCATTTTTATTTTTTGCTGAGATTATAAAAGTCGTATTTTATAAAGGAATTTAATTTTAATCCACTGAAAAACAGTAGTTAAATCACACTCGTTATTTTAATTGATTATTCATATGGTTAATATAAAAAATAATTATTTTTTTAATATTATATTATATAATTAAATATATGTATAATATTATTTTATACGTATTAAAATTAAATTTTTTTGAGTTTAATTAGGATTATTTTATATATTATCTAATTAATTTATATATTTAAATAATATTTAAAATAATAAATTTAAAAATAAATTGTTTTTTATAATATGATAATATAATAATTATATAAATTTTTTAAATTATCGGTGTATATAAATTAAATTGTATTTTCTTATACAATTCTTTTTATATATTTTTACAATAATTTAATTTTAATATATTATCATATAAAATATTTTTATATTTATATTTAATTATGTAACGTTATCTCAATAAAAAATAATTATTTTTTTATATTAATTACGAATAATCATCTAAAAAAATATATGTCTAAAATATTTTACAATGCATCAAAATTCTTATTGAATATGTTTAAAATACGATTTTTCAGTTATTTACTTCTCTTTGATGTTTAATGTTGTTATTATAATATTGTAATTAATTTTAAAATTAAATGCAATTATAGAAATTCTTATTGAATATTTCTTTCTATTTCTGGTTATCATAAATTCATAATGTATTTTTTCACTTATTTTATTTTTATATTTTATTGTATTCTACAACCAATTTATTCATTCTTGATCCGTATTTTATTAATAAATAATAATTCACAAAATTGAATTAATTTCATAATATAGTTCCTCTATATATTTTGGTAAGTAATAACTGTACCTACGCTTATCTATTGTACCATTCCCTCTATTATTGTTTATTAAATATAAAATAATTTAAATAAACAATCTTGATAATAAATGTAAGAGATTTTAATTTATTCTATTTGTGATTTATAAGATTCTCAATTAGTTATTTTTAGAAATATCCAAGTTCATATGTAATTCATAATAAAAATTAGTTATAAAAAATCAATCTTTAAATCAGGTTATTCATTTATTCTTTTACATGTAAGTATTGGGATGAAAATTTGAACATTCTTAAAAAAAAATTATATATTTATTAAACAAAGATAAAAACTAAATTATCTAAAAAAATAAAAAACTGATTTGATACAAAAATTAAAAAATAAAATATTTTACCTATTTTTTTAACTAATTTAAAATATCGTATTTTTTATTTTTTGTCAAGACAACCTTGTTTTGAGTCTGTGCAGGAATAAAAGACACTAATATGCAATTGATGGGCCGAGTATGATGTAACGGGTCTATGGGTCAACCCAAATCCTTTTATATGGACTCAATGTGGATCCAGCCCATTTTCTGTAGCCCGAAGAGGCCTGTTAACTTGTTAAGTTCTATTTTATTTTTATTTTGAATTATAATCTTACTATTACTTAAGGCTTGTTTGGATACGTTTCTAAAAAAAATCTTTTTTCAAGTTATTTTTTTTAAAAGATCTTATGAAAAAGTAAAAATAATTTTATATTTGGATATTTCATACAAAAAGATCTTTTTATCTATCAATTATATGTTTGGGTACAACAATATAAAAATACTTATTTATTTATTTATTACATGAAAAATATTTTTTTTAAAGAAAAAACATCTTTTAAAAAAATTATGTAAAGTACAATTTATCAAAAATATATTTTTTATTTTTTTAATACTTTTATTTTTACTACTAAAAATTTGTCAAACATACTAAAAAATAAAAAATATCTTTTTTATTATAAATTTTTTTTATCAAAATAATGACATTCAAACGAGTATTTAATAGATCTAAGTAGTTAAATACACAAATCCCCTCTTCCTCTCCCAAAAATGAATTTTTTTTTTAATCTATCTCGTAGATCTGTAGTTGTCTCTTTTAGCACATTTTTTCTTGTAAAATTCGAATTTTGGAATACTTAAAAAAAGACGAATTTACCTACTACTTGATCAAACTAATATTAGTTTAAATTAAATTGATTAAGTGTACACTTTCACTAACTTATTAAGAAAAAAATTCAATATGCATTTGAATAACTTAGATATTCACACAAAATAATACAATTGTATTAATATTAATATTAATATTAATCCTCGTAATGGTTATTTATGAAGGGGTGGCATGCACATGTAAAGGAGAAAGATTAGGTGACTTTATTTATGTATGTGTCTTGCTTTGTGGGGGAAGACACGTTTGGTTGCATGTGATAGTGGCTGTACAGGTGACTATGTGCTTGTATAAACACTTTTTCCGACCAAACATCATGTGACCAATGTTGAACTCCCCAAGGAACCCATGTACTATTTTGCATGATTATCTCACTACACTACTATTAATTCTAAGAATCGCTTAACCTCTCAATATTCTAATGACATCTTAGCTTATATATAAGATTAAATTTTACTTATTAGGATTTAGGTACTCAAAAGTACACATACATGGTATCAATTTTGTTAGCGAAAAATGAATAATTTGAAAGAATTTTTTTTTTTCCATTAAGTTAATTTTTCAAAGATACGCATTACATATATTAGCATATATTTTGATAAACTAACTAGCACATTAAATTAGCTACCAAATTATTAATCATTTCACAAGTCGATATGGTTTGAATTTAGGTAGAATAAGAACCGAACCAGGTTTGAATTTAGGTAGAATAAGAACCGAATCAATTAAATCGTAATAAGTTTAAATTGGTTCAATTTTTCGTTTTTTATTTTTTGGTTAAGTATGATTTTGGTCTCCAACGTAGAGATCGAAAATCGATTTCGTCCCAGCTTTTTTTCGCTATAAAATAGTCCCTAAAATTTCAGTTTGTTTTAAAATCATCCTTCGGATGAAAATATCATTCCTCCTTCACTCCAAAATCAACTAAACTCAGCAAAAGCAAGCAAAACAGAAGCCTAAGCCCAGAATCCCCCACCACCACCACTATTATCATCATGGTCATCATCATCATCATCAGAACTTCCCCCAAAATCAACCAAAATCAATCAGAAGCCCAAATTGAACCAGAACCCACCACTATCACCACCATTATCATCATGGTCATCATCATCATCATCAAGAAGAAGAACCATCAACAAAATTGAAAATCAGAAGAACCATCAACCATAAAAAAATCAGAACTCAGAAAATCAAAACAATCAAAACTCAGAACCATCAACAAAATTCAAGACTAAAAATCCAGTTCACAGAAGAAGCGGCGGGCGGTGAAGGTCGTGGAGTAGAGGCAAGGACGCAGGTAGCAGTGCGAGCGGTGAAGAGCAGGAGCGGCGGTGGCGACGACGAGGAGCAGCAGCGGTGGCCCTTAGCTTTCTCCCTTCTGATCTCTCTCTTCTCCCTTAGCTTTCTCCTTTCTTGCTCTCTGTTTTCCCTTCCGATCACAGGCGGCGGTGCGGCCTTCCCTCCCCTCTCCCCCGGATTCTCTTTCTTCCCCTCCTCCCCCCACCCTTCTCTTTCTCGCTCCCCCCTCCCCCGATTCTCTTTCTCCCTCTGATGCTTTTCTTTCTTTTTTTATTTTATTTTATAATATTTTAATGAAGGGTAATTTAGTAATAAAAAATGATAAAAAGGACGATTTAAAACAAAACTGAAACTTTTGGGACTATTTTGTAGCGGAAAAAAAGTCGGGGACGAAATCAATTTTTGGCCTCTACATTGAGAACAAAAATCATACTTAACCCTTTTTTTTGTATGTGTATACGAAGCAAACCAAACCAATTAACAATAATAGATTAGTTAGATTTAGATAATTGGGTACCGATGAAATATAATTTTTTTAAAAAATAATTTTTTTAAATTATATGAATATGATAAACATGGAATATCAATTAACAAGTCAATAATATTCTAACAATAATAAAATATCCATAAATTCACAATTATAATAGAATTAAGTTAATTAGTGTAAAAGTGATATATATATATTATTAGAATTTATATTTTTTATTTAATAAAATGGTCATCGGGTGGTTTAAGTTTTACTCCCACAAAATCTACCCGAACCAATTATGATCAAGTATCATCTGATCGAATTCAATTATATTCAATTATCTATTGGTTCTAAAACCAATTTAATCCGCTCAGATTCGGACGGGTAATCAAATTATTACCTGAATTCATAAACATCCATAACATTTATGTATATTACACATGTTAACTAACATATTTTTAAATGAAATAATTATTCATCAAAATAATTAAATTTGCAATAAATAAGTAATTAAATTTATTAATAGTAATGCAATAAAAAGTTATGAAATATTAAATAATTATTTTATACATAATAATTAATTGGTATCTAATTTTGATGTACAGATAATTAATACGATTGAATTTAATAATAATAATAATATAATATAATTTTTTTATTTTTATTTAAAGGTCTCATATTTACATCTCACTCTTAATTAAAAAAATATATATAAAGCATATGCATAGTGTATACTAATGTAACATGTAGAAAGAAAGAGAGATACACTCTTAGGTGTTGTTAGTATAATATAATATTAGAAAATTTTAAAATATATATATATCGATATATTAATATTTCAATAAATTTTAACTGTTAATTTTAATTATATATATTATATATTTTTAAAACTAAAATAAATAATAAAAAATTACTACTAAAACACTAATGTATCCATATATTTAAAATTTTTTCAGTAACATTAGTATGTACTATGTTGTAATGAGGTAGAAAGAAATTAAAATAAAATAAAAAGTAGAAGCAGGGATTTATATGCAATAACAGTATGGTCTACCACATGATAATGGATTCAATTGATTTGAAAGCCTTAGCCTAAGAAATTAAATTAAATATAGATTAATATAAGTGGAATGACTTGGTGGGCAGGTGACATGGAATCTAGCTAGCTTCTCCCTATCTATTGATCCATTGATAATTATATATGTAATATTATGGGTAGGTCCGAAATAGGTACAATAATTTTATATGTATTAAATGTGTTATATTTATATAAATTATTAGATTTTATTAAATAAAAATTAAAATTAATATAAAAGAAAAGTGATGATAGATTTTAATAAATATAAAATATTTTAATATATAAATAAATATCTTTTAATATATAATTTTTTATTTTTGAATAAATAAATAAATATAAAATACATAAATATAAAAATATGAGTAATTTTTATTATTTTGATTAATTATTATGAAAAAAATTATAATATTATACTAATCATTTCTAAAAACACTAACAATATGCATAGGTCGATCAACAGTTACAATAAGTAAACAATTATGATATATATATATATATATATATATATATATATATATATATATATATATATATATATAATTATTATTTTAAATAAAATATATATTAAAATAAATTAAATAATATATATTATATTTAAATATATAAACTGAGCTTTAATTATATAATATTTTTTATATGTAAATTACAACATATTATTTCATATATTTACAACTAAGAATGCTTTGAGAACATATTATTACGGTAAATTTTTAAATTGTTGTTTTTAATGACATTTGTATGGAGTTTAAACAAACTTTAAAGTATTTGTTATCTTTCTGGAAAATTTTGAAAAGTTTTGGAATATTTAAAAATAATCTTAAAAATTTATATCATTGACAAAAATAATTCGTAAAGGACTTAGTTTGATTTTGTTTGTAATTCATTTCATCCTTAACTTCTCCTTGGTCCTTCTTAGCCTTCATATTGGCACTTTAATTTATTTTCTCATTCATAATTTCTTGATAGTTTTTGTTGTATGTGTCAGGCTCAAATATTAATTACTTGTTTAGTAAAAATTAATTAGTCAGCTAATCATAGGAGCATAATATATAAAATTGAACTTAGCTATTAGATAATTAAATCAATAATATTCAAGAGAGTGGTATAACTATACCATACTAGAACTATCATGAAATTAGAAGTTACAAAAATTATAAGTGATGAAACTAGAAGCTAGAAGAATCACAAGTCAAACTTTATCTCCTAGTCAAAATTGAAGGCTACAAATCAAGTTGAAAGAATCATGAACAAGTTGTACTCATCACCTCCATACTAGAAGAATGATGAATCATGAATTGGAAGCTTCAAGATTGATGACTAAGAATTTGAAACAAAATTGAACAAGGAATTTGACTAGTAAAATTTCTACTTGTTTCTTGAATCATTACAATCAGTGCTTAGTTGTTATAAAAATTACTATTTTATTATGAAGGTTTGCCTATATAAAGGCTTCATATGTATGTTGTTAATTATCTCTCCATGAATCAAAATACTTAGTGTTTGTTTCAAAAAATTCTCTCCTTATTATTATGAGTGTTAGTGAGTTTGAGAGATGAAAAATATGATAGCGTCGTTTATACGAGTGAGTGATCCTAGGGCCAATTAAGTGTGGGTATTTTACTTACAATTGGTATCAGAGCTGGTTAATCCAGCGCCTGGTGTTTGAGAGTTTGTGAGGTGTGAGAGAGTTCTCACATAGTTGTTTATTCATAGAGTTAGTATGGCAAACACTTTCAATATTGTGTGGTCCGGTCCCAAGTTAGATGGGAAACTTGATTATAGTTATTGAGAGACTTTGATGTCTACCCATTTGAAGGCCCATAACCTGTGGAATTTCATTGAACCAGGTTTGCAAGAAGGAGCAGATGCTACCCAACAAAGGAGAGATCAGTTGGCGCTATCTCAAATTCATCAAGGAGTAGATTATACGGTGTTTGGCAAAATAGCAAATGCCAAAAGTGCAAAGGAAACATGGAACACGTTGAAGCTGTCATACAAAGACGTAGATAAAGCTCAGAAAGCAAAGCTACAGTCTTTAAGAAGAGAATATGAAAGGTACGAGATGTCTAGCTCAAAAACCGTTGAGCAATATTTTACTCGTGTTACAGATCTTGTCAATAAGATGAGAGTCTATGGAGAAGATATGCCCGATAGCAAAGTGGTGGAGAAAATTCTTCGCACCATGCCGATGAAGTATGGCCATGTGGTGACTACGATACTAGAGTCCCACGATATGGATACTATGACGATTGCAGAATTGCAAGGAACCATGGAAAGCCACATCAGTAAAATACTGGAGAAGTCAGAAAAATCAACCGAGGAAGCCCTGAAAAGTCGAGTGAATTTCAACAACGTTGCAGAATCAAACCATACACAAGAAGGACGAGGTCGTGGTTTTAATTTTCACAGTAGAGGCAGAGGAAGTTTCAGAGGTAGAGGTCGTGGCAATTACAACCAAGGAAGTTACAATAACTTTACACCACCTAATCAAGGAAGAGGTGGAACGAATTTCAGGCCTGTCAACCAAGGAAGAGGTCGAAGAAATTTTTATCAAGAAAGAACCAATTTCAACTGTTTTCATTGTGGAAAGTATGGACACAAAGCAGCAGATTGCAAATTCAAAATGGTGAATAACAATCAAGCACACGTTGCAGAAAATCAACATCAAAACACTGATGATAATTCGGGTACTCAGACTTTATTTTTTACAAGTAATTCATGTGCTGAAGATGAAAATATATGGTACTTGGATAATGCTTGCAATAATCATATGTCTGGTAGAAAGGAGTTATTTTCTTCAATAGATGATTCAGTTAAACTATTATTGAAATTTGGTAATAGTACAAAGATCCCTATTGAAGGAAAAGGGCACATACCAATTAGATTGAAAGATGGTTCTCTGAGTTATATTTCTGATGTTTTCTATGCTCTTGAACTTGATTACAATTTACTGAGTATGGGGCAATTATCTGAGAAGGGATATAAGATGATAACTTATCGTGGATATTGCACTGTATTTGACAACAATGGAAGATTCATTGATAAAGAAAAGATGACTTCAAACAGAATGTTTCCGTTAAAAATTCAACATGTTAATCCCTCTTGCATGAGTGCTGTGATACTTGATGATAACTGGTTGTGGCATATGCGGTTTGGGCACTTTCATTTTTCTGGCGTAAACTACCTGGCAAGAAAAGGACTTGTTTCTGGTCTACCACGGATTCATATTCCCAATTGTGTTTGTGAGATTTGTCAACTGGAAAAAAAGCACAGAGATCCATTCCCTACAGGAAAGTCTTGGAGAGCTAGAAGATTACTTGAAATTGTGCATTCAGATCTTTGTTCTGTAGAAGTTCCAAGTAATGGTGGTAGCAGGTACTTTATCACTTTTATTGATGATTTTAGTAGATATACATGGGTATACTTTCTGAAGCAAAAAGCAGAAGCATGTGATGTCTTTAAGACATTCAAGGCGTTTGTCAAAAAACAAAGTGGCTGTAAAATCAAAATTCTCAGAACAGACAGAGGAACAGAATATCTTGCATGTTCAGAATACTTTAAGCAACACGGAATTCAACACCAACTAACAACTAGATACACTCCTCAACAAAATAGAGTTGTTGAAAGAAAGAATAGAACCATCATGGATATGGTCAGATGCATGCTCAAGTCAAAACAAATGCCTAAAGAGTTTTGGGCAGAAGCAGTCGCAACAGCAGTTCATATTTTAAACAGGTGTCCAACAAAAAGTGTTCGTGATAAAATTCCAGAGGAAGCTTGGAGTGGAAAGCAGCCTTCCATTCATCATTTCAGAGTCTTTGGGTGTATCGCTTATGCCCACGTACCAGATCAATTAAGGAAGAAGTTAGATGACAAAGGCGAGAAGTGTATCTTTATTGGCTATAGCACAGACTCAAAAGCATACAAGTTGTACAATCCAGAAACAAAGAAAGTGATCATCAGCAGAGACGTGACGTTTGACGAGAAAGCCATGTGGGACTGGAACACAAAGACAGAAAAGCAGTCGATTGTAATTTCAAATACATGTGATGATAATGAAGAAAGACAACCAGACACAACCGAACAACCAGAATCATCTAGAAGATCTCAAAGAGAGAGGAGACTACCTGCTAGATTAGCAGATTATGAAGTTGGCAATGACAACGATCCGTCCGATGAAGAAATAATAAATTTTGCTCTATTTTTAGATTGTGAGCCGTTGAACTTTGAAGAAGCCTTTAAAGACAACAATTGGAAGAAAGCAATGGATGAGGAGATTCATGCCATTGAGAAGAATGACACATGGGAGCTGACAGATTTACCAGCAGATAAGAAGCCGATTGGAGTAAAGTGGGTTTACAAGACTAAGTACAAACCTAGTGGTGAAGTTGATCGTTTCAAAGCAAGATTAGTTGCAAAAGGATACAAACAAAAACCAGGTATCGAGTACTTTGAAGTATTTGCTCCTGTTGCTAGATTAGATACTATTCGTATGATCATTTCACACTCGGCTCAAAATAAGTGGAAGATACATCAAATGGATGTTAAGTCTGCATTTCTAAATGGCACTTTAGAAGAAGAAGTGTATGTTGAGCAACCTGTAGGATATGAAGTTCTTGGAAAAGAAGATAAAGTTTATAAATTGAAGAAAGCTTTGTACGGATTAAAGCAAGCACCAAGAACATGGTACAAGAAGATTGAGTCTTATTTCATTGAGAATGGTTTCAGAAGATGTCCGTTTGAGCATACTCTTTATATCAAGTTCGTTGAAAATGGAGATATCTTGATCGTGTGTCTTTATGTTGATGATTGATCTTTACTGGGAACAATTTGAAGATAATTGCAGAATTCAGGGAGGCTATGATAAAGCACTTTGAAATGACAGATATGGGCTTGATGTCTTACTTTCTTGGCATTGAAGTAGTTCAAAAAGATGGTGGAATTTTCATTTCTCAAAAGAAATATGCAAATGATATTTTGAAGAAATTTCAGATGGAGCACTCAAAACCAGTTTCTACTCCAGTCGAAGAGAAGTTCAAATTGTTGAGAGAAGATAAAGGAAGAGCAGTAAATCCCACATACTATAAAAGCTTGATTGGAAGTCTGAGATACTTGACTGCGACTAGACCAGATATTGTGTTTGGAGTTGGTTTGCTTAGCAGATTTATGGAGGAGCCTTGTATCAACCATTTGCAAGCGGCAAAGAGAATTCTTCGATATATCAAAGGTACTTTAAATGATGGAATTTATTATGAGAATACTAATGAAGTAAATCTTGTTGGCTACACTGATAGTGATTGGGCCGGAGATATAGAAACAAGAAAAAGCACTTCAGGGTTGTATTTTATCTTGGTTCTGGTGCAATTTCATGGTCGTCAAAGAAACAACCAGTAGTAGCACTATCTACAGCAGAAACAGAATATATAGCAGCAGCAAGTTGTGCAACACAAGCAGTTTGGCTAAGAAGAATTCTTGAGGAGCTAAACGAGAAACAAAGTACTCCAACAACAATATTTTGTGATAACAAGTCAGCTATTGCACTTTGCAAAAATCCAGTATTCCATGGAAGATCGAAGCATATTGATATTCGATTTCACAAAATTAGAGAATTGGTGAATGAAAAAGAAGTTTTGATTGAGTACTGTCCCACTGAAGACCAAGTTGCAGATATCTTTACAAAATCGTTGAAGACAGAATTATTTAACAAGTTGAAGAAGATGCTTGGAATGATAAACTCTACAAGCTTGATTTAAGGGAGGCAATGTTAGATAATTAAATCAAGAATATTCAAGAGAGTGGTACAACTATACCATACTAGAACTATCATGAAATTAGAAGTTACAAGAATTATAAGTGATGAAACTAGAAGCTAGAAGAATCACAAGTCAAACTTTATCTCCTAGTCAAAATTGAAGGCTACAAATCAAATTGGAAGAATCATGAACAAGCTGTACTCATCACCTCCATACTAGAAGAATGATGAATCATGAATTGGAAGCTTCAAGATTGATGACTAAGAATTTGAAACAAAATTGAACAT
Organism: Arachis hypogaea; assembly: GCF_003086295.3. Lineage (NCBI taxonomy): Eukaryota > Viridiplantae > Streptophyta > Magnoliopsida > Fabales > Fabaceae > Arachis > Arachis hypogaea. The sequence continues at coordinate 4,866,779 of NC_092042.1, read as the reverse complement.
GGAATTTGACTAGTAAAATTTCTACTTGTTTCTTGAATCATTACAATTAGTGCTTAGTTGTTATAAAAATTACTATTTTATTACGAAGGTTTGCCTATATAAAGGCTTCATATGTATGTTGTTAATTATCTCTCCATGAATCAAAATACTTAGTGTTTGTTTCAAAAAATTCTCTCCTTATTATTATGAGTGTTAGTGAGTTTGAGAGATGAAAAATATGATAGCGTCGTTTATATGAGTGAGTGATCCTAGGGCCAATTAAGTGTGGGTATTTTACTTACATTAGCTAGCAATAAAAGTGTATTATTATTAGGGTAATTTATATAAGTAAAACAAATAAATATTTATTAATGAGTTATACTTCAAATGACATAATTTTTCCATACTTGCTAAAAGATTGCAGGTTCACGGATATACTAAAATCAGCCATTAATATAAAATATATGTTAAAACATAAATACACATTCAAAATAAATTAAACCATATATATTTTTATATAAATACATTAGTAATTTAATTGATTTTAATGACTGATTTTAGTAGTTAATTTTGATATACGAATAACATTTTTGTGTGTACAATTATGTATCTATATTTTATATAATCTGTTATACCCCTACAGCATTTTACTCAGTTTTACGTAATCTGCCATACCCTAAAGCAGCTTAAGTTCAAACTCTTCCAAAGTATAAACCACTACACTCAACAAAATCTAGCCATATCCTACTGTAATTTATATTTTATACTAAAAAAAATCTAGCCTTTTAAAGCTGCTGTTGGTTATTGCAATTTAATTATAAGCAGATGAAGCCAAAATATATCCCAGTTAAACGTGATTGTTAAGTTAAGTGATAAATTTACAATGTCAAACTAAAAAAATTAACAAAAAATAAAATACGAAGATAGAAAATTTTTTGGTTAATTTATTGCTGATATTGTATAATTTTATAATTGTTGTTCTTATATATTATGTTTATTGTTATTATCTTTTTATAATATAAATTATTGACAAATTAAATAAAAAAAACTAATCACAAGTAATAATAATAGTAAAAAATTATAATATAATAAAAAATATTAAAAATATTAAAAAATATTATATAAAAAGAATTAAAAAAATTAAACGTACTTGAACAAAATAATATATTTAATGAAATATTTTTATGTATATAATTGTAATTTATATTCTTTTTAATAAAAATAATAGTGTCTTTATATACTAATTTTGTATAACGTTTATATACTTTATTAAAATTTTATAATTTTATTTAATTTAATACTCATTTATACAAAATCAATATATAAAAATATTATTATTATTATTAAAAAGAATATAAATTTAAATTATATACGTAAAAATATTTCATCAAGCATATTATTTTTTTTAAGTACATTTAATTTATATTTTTTTAATATTTTTTGTATAGTTTTTTTTCTAGTATTCTTAGTATTACTCTATAATTTATTACTGTTATATATTATTACTTATGATTCATTTTTTGTTTAATTTGCTTTATCTAATGGAATTAATAATTTATATTATAAAAAATAACAATAATAAATATGATATACAAAAATAATAATTATAAGACTGTACATTGTACAATATTATTATATATATATATATATATGAATGAAAAAGTATATGAAACTAATTTTAAATTAGTCAAAAATAAAACAACTTAGTTAATTATAAATATAATAATTAGTTTTATTTATTTATGATTTAAAATATTGGTTATTAAATATTTTACCACATTCAAATTATGAGGAGATACGTTAAGTATCATTGCAACGTGAATCACGGAAACTGATTCAATTAGCTTCCGTCTCTTCACCCTCCTTCTCTCTCCAAATGCCTAAAATATAATAAATCAGAAAATAGATTCAAAACCATCCAATTTACAAAAAAAAAGAAACATCCTAATATCTATCATAAGCACCATCCACGTAAAAGTTTTGGATTCATCTAACGTATTTTGCTGATTTTTGACTGAACCATCTTAGTTCCCTAGCATTATTGAAAAATTGATGCAGCCAACTGCATATTTAAGAGGTTGAATTTTGTTAAGTGTAAACTACGAATATAACAGTTTATGCTTTAGGAGAGTTTAAACGTAAACCACAACAAAATATAGCACATAATTGATCTACTTATTTTATATATATAAATTGTCATTATTATTATTATTATTATTATTATTATTATTATTATTATTATTATTACCCAATGATAGATAAAAACAATTAAATAAATAGATTGTCTTTGTCAACCAAATTAGCTAAAATTTTAAAAAAAATATTCGCACAACACCGTGGGAACGCAATTCTTTCTATTATGTATTTTTTTTTTCTTTTTTCATATATTTTTTCCTCCTCGTTATTCTTCTATTGTTGTTATTATTGTTGTATTTTTTTTATTTCTCTTCTTCTTCTTCCTTATGTTACTACAACATTTTTTATTTCTTTTTTTATTATTTGATTTTTTTTGTTTTTATTCTTTTTAAGAAGATTATACAAAAAGAATTATAAAAAAAATAAAACAAGAAGGAGAAGTTAAAGAAAAAGTCGAAGATGAAGAAAATGATGAGGATGAATTTTGAATTTGTGCAAAATTTATTAAAAAAATACCATCAAAACTTTTGAACCGCAAAACCGAAATTTTTTTAATTTTGACACATAAAATTTTTTAACGGTAATATAGAAATTTTTTTTAACCAATTAAAAATTATCAAAAATAAAAATAGTACCCAAATTTCTTAACCGTGACCGAAGAATTTTTTTAATTGTGGCACATGAAATTTCTTATCCAATTAAAAATTATCAGAGAATTTCTTAACTTTTAGTCCTTAGAAATTTTTTTAATTATATTATTTACCAAAAATTCTGATGTATTTCTAACTAAATGATATGTTTTTATTATCATTGAATTGATTGAGTAGTATTGAATTCGTATATAGGAAGTCTAATTATTTTTATATTATTTGCAAAAATTGATATATTTTATGGATCTAAAGCACATTTGAAAGTTGTTAGTTGAGTAAGTTAAAATTTTGTTAGATTTGTAATTTTTTTAAGATTTTTTGTATCATTTATCAAAATTTTTTATGTCACTTTTACCTAAGCGATGTTTACTGAATTCATTGTGTGGTACTGAATTGATATATATAAAAAATTTAGTTATTTTTATGTCATTTTTTTTTGTGATTAATTATTTTTGTGTCATTTGCAATGAAATGATGTATTTTTAAATTTAAAATATATTTAAATATATTTTATTAGTTTAGTGAGTTAAAATTTTAAATTTGTGATTTTTTAAATATTTTTATATCATTCACTAAAAGTTATTGTATTATTTATAATTAAATAGTATGTTAAAACTAATAACTAATTTGAGAGAAATAAAAAAAATACAGAATAAAAAAAGAACAAAATATATGATAATGATATAAAAGAAGAGTGATGAGAAAGAGAAGATGTTGAAGAAAAAAAAAACGCAAACTAAGATAGAAAAAAAATGAAGTTCCATGCAGACAAAAAAGAGATAGTTCGTTGGCTATATAAGGATAATTTAATTATAGTTAATTTAAAAATTATTTAATTATTTAATATGAGATAGATTTAAAATGAATACAATAATTATGTATTTATTAAATATATTATATTTATATAAATTATTAAATTTTATTAGATAAAAATTAAAAATTAATATAAAAAATAATATTAATAAACTCTAATAAATATAAAATATTTTAATATATAAATAAATATGTTAATATATAATACTTTAAATGGTAATAGAATATTTTATTTTTAAATAATTAAATATAGAATATATAAATATTTTTTATTCATTAACATGAATTTATTGTACAAGTCATAGTAACTTACGCGAACAATATAACTACATGATAGGTACTTTGTGATAGTAAAAGAGTACCATAACAAAAATAAATAATAGAAAGTACTCTAATATAAATAATTCAAATATAAATTGAAGATTTATTAAGCGGAAAAATTATTACTCATAATTTATAATATTATAAGATCAACATATCGTATTTGTATATTATAATTATATTTTAACAATTAATTTAAAAAGAGTACCAGAAATAATTTATAATCCTGTTAATTTGTTAATATAATTCTGTGAATATTTTTAATTAAATAATTAATTATTAGAATAATCAAATTTATAATAAACAAATAATAAATTTATATATTATAGTATAATAAAAAAATTATAAAAATATCAAATAAATATTTTTATATATAATAATTAAAAAATGAATATAAAAGAATGAGTGGGAGTAATGACAAGCTGTGATTAAATATGTTTAAAAATTTATCATAAATACACAACCTGATTAGGATATATTGAGTACGTCATGAAGTTGACATAAACAACATAATTACATTAGATGTACTCTTGACTCTTGAGTATATTAAGAGTACCATAATAAAAATAATTCAAATAGCACAACAATAAAAAGTATTCTAATATAAATAATTTAAATAATAAATTGAAGGTTTATTAAGTAAAAAGATTATTAATCATAATTTATAATATTCTAAAATCAACCTATCATATTTGTACATTATAACATTATTTTTTTAAGAGTTAAATATTTTTGTCTCTAAAATTTTAAATCAAAATTAAAATTATTTTTGATCTTTTTTTTAATTAAAATCATTCTCAATGTTATAAAATATTACAAAATTAACTAGATTATCCCATGTCAATAGACCTATTCGGATCCCACTGTCTGCCATTTGCTTAACGAGATCCTTGCACTTTTTTATCATCTTATTATTTGCATAAATCTTTAGCATAAGTGAGTAGTTCCTGAAAATAAGCCGCCATCTTTTGAACATAAACTCCAAAATGGCCTCTGCTTTATCAATTTTATTCACTAAGCCAAAAACCTCAATTGCACCCAGACATATTTCCCTTTGAGGACAAGCTTTATAGAGCTGCCAAATTCTTCTCACTTCAATTGTATCAGTCAATTTAGCATAAGACCTAATTATGTACTTACCTACCTGAGGAAGTTTAGGAATCCGAGACTGGAGCTGGTGCCTTGAATCATATGGTGACTTTGAAAATTTTCCGATAGAAGGAAGAAGATGAAGATAGAAAAGGTTTTTTTGTTAAAACAAACAATCAAAGATAATTTTAATTTTGATTTAAAATTTTAGAGACAAAAAAATATTTAAGTCTTAAAATAATGTTATAATGTACAAATATGATAGGTAATATTATATATTATGATTACTAATTTTTTTACTTAATAAACCTTCAATTTATTATTTAAATTATTTATATTAAAATACTTTTTATTATTGTGCTATTTGAATTATTTTTATTAGGGTACTCTTAATGTACTCAAGAGTCAAGAGTACATATAATGTAATTATGTTGTTTACGTCAATTTCATGACTTACTCAATATATTCTAATTAGGTTGTGTATTTATGATAAATTTTTAAACATATTTAACCACAACGTATTATTACTCTCCTCGTTCTTTTATATTTATTTTTTAATTATATATAAAAATATTTATTTGATATTTTTATAATTTTTTATTATATTATAATATATAAATTTATTATTTGTTTATTATAGATTTGATTATTTTAATAATTAATTATTTAATTAAAAATATTCACAGAATTATATTAACAAATTAATAGGACTATAAATTGCTTCTGGTACTCTTTTAAAATTGATTGTTAAAATATAGTTATTCATAACTTCGCACAACTAACCAGCAAGTGCACTGGGTCGTCCAAGTAATAAACCTTACGTGAGTAAGGGTCGATCCCACGGAGATTGTTGGTATGAAGCAAGCTATGGTCACCTTTGTAAATCTCAGTCAGGCAGACTCAAATGGTTATGGAGGATAACATAGAATATAAAATAAGGATAGAGATACTTATGTAATTCATTGGTGAGAATTTCAGATAAGCGTATGGAGATGCTTTGTCCCTTCCATCTCTCTGCTTTCCTACTGTCTTCATCCAATCCTTCTTACTCCTTTCCATGGCAAGCTGTATGTTGGGCATCACCGTTGTCAATGGCTACAGTCCCGTCCTCTCAGTGAAAATGTTCAACGCGTTCTGTCACAGCACGGCTAATCATCTGTCGGTTCTCAATCAGGTTGGAATAGAATCCAGTGATTCTTTTGCGTCTGTCACTAACGCCCAGCCTTCAGGAGTTTGAAGCTCGTCACAGTCATTCAATCCTCGAATCCTACTCAGAATACCACAGACAAGGTTTAGACCTTCCGGATTCTCTTGAATGCCGCCATCAATTCTAGCTTATACCACGAAGATTCCGATTAAAGAATCCAAGAGATATCCACTCAATCTAAGGTAGAACGGAGGTGGTTGTCAGGCACACGTTCATAGGTGAGAATGATGATGAGTGTCACGGATTATCACATTCATCAAGTTGGGGAACAAGTGATATCTTAGAACAAGAATAAGCTGAATTGAATAGAAGAACAATAATAATTGCATTGATACTCGAGGTACAGCAGAGCTCCACACCTTAATCTATGGTGTGTAGAAACTCCACCGTTGAAAATACATAAGTGATAATGGTGATCATCGGCTTCGGCCCCAGAGAGGGAACCAGAAGAACCAAGATGAAAATACAATAGCAAAAGGTCCTATTTATAGATAACTAGTAGCTTAGGGTTTACAAAGATGAGTAAATGACGTAAAAATTCACTTCCGGGCCCACTTGGTGTGTGCTTGGGCTGAGCATTGAAGCTTTCATGTGTAGAGACTTTTTTTGGAGTTAAACGCCAGCTTTTGTGCCAGTTTGGGCGTTTAACTCCCATTCTTGTGCCAGTTCCGGCGTTAAACGCCAGAATTCTTGAGCTGACTTGGAACGCCTGTTTGGGCCATCAAATCTCAGGTAAAGTATGGACTATTATACATTGCTGGAAAGCCCAGGATGTATACTTTCCAACGCAATTAAGAGCGCGCCAATTGGGCTTCTGTAGCTCCAGAAAATCCACTTCGAGTGCAGGGAGGTCAGAATCCAACAGCATCTGCAGTTCTTTTCAGCCTCTGAATCAGATTTTTGCTCAGATCCCTCAATTTCAGCCAGAAAATACCTGAAATCACAGAAAAATACACAAACTCACAAACTCATAGTAAAGTCCAGAAAAGTAAATTTTAACTAAAAACTAATAAAAATATAATAAAAACTAACTAAAACATACTAAAAACATACTAAAATAATGCCAAAAAGCGTATAAATTATCCACTCATCACAACACCAAACTTAAATTGTTGCTTGTCCCCAAGCAACTGAAAATCAAATAAGATAAAAAGAAGAGAATATGCAATGAATTCCAAAAATATCTATGAAGATCAGTATTAATTAGATGAGCGGGGCTTTTAGCTTTTTGCCTCTGAACAGTTTTGGCATCTCACTTTATCCTTTGAAATTCAGAATGATTGGCTTCTATAGGAACTCAGAATCCAGATAGTGTTATTGATTCTCCTAGTTAAGTATGATGATTCTTGAACACAGCTACTTTATGAGTCTTGGCCGTGGCCCAAAGCACTCTGTCTTCCAGTATTGCCACAGGATACATACATGCCACAGACACATAACTGGGTGAACCTTTTCAGATTGTGACTCAGCTTTGCTAGAGTCCCTAATTAGAGGTGTCCAGGGTTCTTAAGCACACTCTTTTTGCCTTGAATCACAACTTTATTTTTACCCTTGCCTTTTGGTTTAAAGGGCTATTGGCATTTTCTGCTTGCTTTTCTCTCTTTTTTTTTCTCTCTTTTTTTTTCGCATATACTCTCTCTCTTTTTTTTTTTGAATTCACTGCTTTTTCTTGCTTCAAGAATCATTTTTATGATTTTTCAGATCCTCAGTAACATGTCTCCTTTTTCATCATTCTTTCAAGAGCCAACATTCATGAACATCAAATTCAAAAGACATATGCACTGTTCAAGCATACATTCAGAAGTCAAAGTATTGCCACCACATCAAAATAATTAATCTGTTATAAAATTTGAAATTCATGCAATTCTTTTCTTTTTCAATTAAGGACATTTTTCATTTAAGAAAGGTGATGGATTCATAGGACATTCATAACTTTAAGGCATAGACACTAAGACACTAATGATCATAAGACACAAACATAGATAAACATAAGCATAGTTTTCGAAAAAGACAGAAAAATAAAGAACAAGGAGATTAAAGAACGGGTCCACCTTAGTGATGGCGGCTTGTTCTTCCTCTTGAAGATCTTATGGAGTGCTTGAACTCCTCAATGTCTCTTCCTTGCCTTTGTTGCTCCTCTCTCATGATTTTTTGATCTTCTCTAATTTCATGGAGGAGAATGGAATGTTCTTGGTGCTCCACCCTTAGTTGTCCCATGTTGGAACTCAATTCTCCTAGGGAGGTGTTGATTTGCTCCCAATAGTTTTGTGGAGGAAAGTGCATCCCTTGAGGCATCTCAGGGATTTCATGATGAGGAATTTTCTCATGTCCATGAGTGGGATCTCTTGTTTGCTCCATCCTCTTCTTAGTGATGGGCTTGTCTTCATCAATGAGGGCGTCTCCCTCTATGTCAATTCCGATTGAATAACAGAGGTGACAAATGAGATGAGGGAAGGCTAACCTTGCCAAGGTAGAGGACTTGTCCGCCACCTTATAAAGTTCTTGTGATATAACCTCATAAACTTCTACTTCCTCTCCAATCATGATGCTATGAATCATGATAGCCCGGTCTATAGTAACTTCGGACCGGTTGCTAGTGGGAATGATTGAGCGTTGGATAAACTCCAACCATCCCCTAGCCACGGGCTTGAGGTCATGCCTTCTCAGTTGAGCCGGCTTCCCTCTTGAATCTCTCTTCCATTGAGTGCCCTCTTCACAAATGTCTGTGAGGACTTGGTCCAACCATTGATCAAAGTTGACCCTTCTAGTGTAAGGGTGTTCATCTCCTTGCATCATGGGCAAGTTGAATGCCAACCTTACATTTTCCGGACTAAAATCTAAGCATTTCCCCCGAACCATTGTAAGCCAATTCTTTGGGTCCGGGTTCACACTTTGATCATGGTTCTTGGTGATCCATGCATTAGCATAGAACTCTTGAACCATTAAGATTCTGACTTGTTGAATGAGGTTGGTAAGAACTTCCCAACCTCTTCTTCGGATCTCATGTCGGATCTCCGGATATTCACTCTTTTGAGTTTGAAAGGAGCCTCGGGGATCACCTTCTTCATGGCCACAACTTCATAGAAGTGGTCTTGATGCACCCTTTAGATGAATCTCTCCATCTCCCATGACTCGGAGGTGGAAGCTTTTGCCTTCCATTTCCTCTTTCTAGAGGTTTCTCCGGCCTTAGATGCCATAAATGGTTATGGAAAAACAAAAAGCAATGCTTTTTCCACACCAAACTTAGAAGGTTTGCTCGTCCTCGAGCAAAAGAAGAAAGAAGAGAGTAGAAGAAGAAGAAATAGAGGAGATGGGGGTGGCTTTGTGTTTCGGCCAAGGGGGAGAAGTAGTGTTTAGGTTGTGTGAAAATGAGGGAGTGAAGAAGAGAGAGAATGGTGGGGTAGGTGGGGATCCTGTGGGATCCACAGATCCTGAGGTGTCAAGGAAAATTCATTCCTGCACCAAGTGGCGAGCAAAAATGCTCCTTCTGCCAATTCTGGCGTTAAATACCAGGCTGGTGCCCATTTCTGGCATTTAACGCCAGCTTCTTGCCCTTTCCTGGCGTTTAACGCCAGTCTGGTGCCCTTTCTGGCGTTAAACGCCCAGAATGGTGCCAGACTGGGCGTTAAACGCCCATTTGCTGCCCTTACTGGCGTTTAAACGCCAGCAGAGTTTCCTCCAAGGTGTGCTATTTTTCTTTCTGTTTTTCATTCTGTTTCTGCTTTTTCAATTGATTTTGTGACTTCCCATGATCATCAACCTATAAAAAAACATAAAATAACAATGGAAAATAGATAAATATAACATTGGGTTGCCTCCCAACAAGCGCTTCTTTAATGTCAGTAGCTTGACAGTGGGCTCTCATGGAGCCTCACAGATGTTCATAGCAATGTTGGAACCTCCCAACACCAAACTTAGAGTTTGAATATGGGGGTTCAACACCAAACTTAGAAGTTGGTTGTGGCCTCCCAACACCAAACTTAGAGTTTGATTGTGGGGGCTCTGTTTGACTCTGTTTTGAGAGAAGCTTTTCATGCTTCCTTTCCATGGTTATATAGGGATATCCTTGAGCCTTAAACACAAAGGATTCTTCATTCACTTGAATGATCAATTCTCCTCTGTCAACATCAATCACAGCCTTTGCTGTGGCTAGGAAGGGTCTGCCAAGGATGATGGATTCATCCATGCACTTCCCAGTCTCTGGGACTATGAAATTAGTAATGATGTAATGGTCTTCAACCTTTACCAGAACATCCTATACAAGTCCATAAGCTTATTTTCTTGAGTTGTCTACCATCTCTAGTGAGATTCTTGCAGCTTGCACCTCAAAGATCCCTAGCTTCTCCATTACAGAGAGAGGCATGAGGTTTATGCTTGACCCTAGGTCACACAGGGCCTTCTCAAAGGTCATGGTGCCTATGGCACAAGGTATTGAGAACTTCCCAGAGTCCTGTCTCTTTTGAGGTAATCTCTACCTAGTCAAGTCATCCAGTTCTTTGGTGAGCAAAGGGGGTTCATCCTCCCAAGTCTCATTACCAAATAACTTGTCATTTAGCTTCATGATTGCTCCAAGATACTTAGCAACTTGCTCTTCAGTGACATCTTCATCCTCTTCAGAGGAAGAATACTCATTAGAGCTCATGAATGGCAGAAGTAAACCCAATGGAATCTCTATGGTCTCAGTGTGAGCCTCAGATTCCCATGGTTTCTCATTAGGGAACTCATTGGAGTCCAGTGGACGTCCATTGAGGTCTTCCTCAGTGGCACTCACTGCCTCTTCCTCCTCTCCAAATTCGGCCATGTTGATGGCCTTACACTCTCCTTTTGGATTCTCTTCTGTATTGCTTGGAAGAGTACTAGGAGGGAGTTCAGTAACTTTCTTACTCAGTTGACCCACTTGTGCCTCCAAATTTCTAATGGAGGACCTTGTTTCAGTCATGAAACTTTGAGTGATTTTGATTAGATCATAGACCATGGTTGCTAAGTCAGAGTGGCTCTCCTTAGAATTCTCTTTCTCTGTTGCTGAGAAGATGATGGAAAAGGCTTGCCATTGCTAAACCTGTTTCTTCCACCATTATTGTTGTTGAAACCTTGTTGAGGTCTCTGTTGATCCTTCCATGAGAGATTTGGATGATTTCTCCATGAAGGATTATAGGTGTTTCCATAGGGTTCTCCCATGTAATTCACCTCTTCTATTGATGGGTTCTCAGGATCATAAGCTTCTTCTTCAGATGAAGCGTCCTTAGTACTGCCTGGTGCAGCTTGCATTCCAGACAGACTTTGAGAAATCATATTGACTTGCTGAGTCAATATTTTGTTCTGAGCCAATATGGCATTCAGAGTATCAATCTCAAGAACTCCTTTCTTCTGATTCGTCCCATTGTTCACAGGATTCCTTTCAGAGTGTACATGAATTGGTTATTTGCAACCATTTCAATGAGTTCTTGAGCTTCTGCAGGCGTCTTCTTCAGATGAAGAGATCCTCCAACAGAGCTATCCAATGACATCTTGGACAGTTCAGATAGACCATCATAGAAGATACCTATGATGCTCCATTCAGAAAGTATGTCAGAAGGACACTTTCTGATCAATTGTTTGTATCTTTTCCAAGCTTCATAGAGGGATTCACCTTCCTTCTGTCTGAAGGTTTGGACTTCCACTCTAAGCTTACTCAATTTTTGAGGTGGGAAGAACTTTGCCAAGAAGGCATTGACTAGCTTTTCCCAAGAGTTCAGGCTTTCTTTAGGTTGTGAGTCCAACCATATCCTAGCTCTGTCTCTTACAGCAAAAGGAAATAGCATAAGTCTGTAGACCTCAGGGTCAACCCCATTGGTCTTGACAGTGTCACAGATTTGCAAGAATTCAGCTAAAAACTGATGAGGATCTTCCAATGGAAGTCCATGGAACTTGCAATTTTGTTGCATTAGAGAAACTAGTTGAGGCTTAAGCTCAAAGTTGTTTGCTCCAATGGCAGGGATAGAGATGCTTCTCCCATAGAAGTCAGGAGTAGGTGCAGTAAAGTCACCCAGCACCTTCCTTGTACTGTTGGCATTGTTGTTGTTTTCGGCTGCCATGGGTTCTTCTTCTTTGAAGATTTCTGTTAGGTCCTCTACAAAGAGTTGTGCTTTAGCTTCTCTTAGCTTTCGCTTCAAGGTCCTTTCAGGTTCAGGGTCAGCCTCAACAAGAATGCTTTTGTCTTTGCTCCTGCTCATATGAAAGAGAAGAGAACAAGAAAATATGGAATCCTCTATGTCACAGTATAGAGATTCCTTGAGGTGTCAGAGGAAAAGAAAAATAGAAGGAAGAGGTAGAAGAATTCGAACTTATCAAGAAAGATAGAGTTCGAATTGTGCATTGAGGAGGAGTGTTAGTCCATAAATAGAAGGATGTGAGAAGAGGGGAAGAAATTTTCGAAAACTAAAGTGAATTAATTAAAATAAATTTTGAAAAATGGTAATTGAATTTCAAAAACTAAGATTGGGAAAGAAATTAAGTGAAATTTGAAAAAGATTTTGAAATTAGAAATAAAAAAGATATGATTGAAAACTCATTTTGAAAAAGATGTGATTAATAAGATATGATTGAAAAGATATGATTTGAAAAACAATTTAAAAAGATTTGATTTTGAAAATTAATGACTTGGCTAACAAGAAAGATATGATTCAGACATTAAACCTTTGTCAACAAAAAAGGCAACATACTTGAAATGTTTGAATCAAATCATTAATTGTTAGCAAGTATTTTTGAAAATGAAAAGAAATTGATTTTGAAAGGATATGATTGAAAAGATATGATTTGAAAAAGATTTGATTTTGAAAAATTTTGAAAACTTGAAAAAAATTTGCATTAAAAACAAAATCTTCCCTCTTGTGCCATCCTGGAGTTAAACGCCCAGAATGGTATCCATTCTGGCGTTTAACGCCCAAAATGCTACCCTTTTGGGCGTTAAACGCCCAGCCAGGTACCCTGGCTGGCGTTTAAACGCCAGTTTTCCTTCTTCACTGGGCGTTTTAAACGCCCAGCTTTTTCTGTGTATTTCCTCTGCTGTATGTTCTGAATCTTCAATTCTCTGTATTATTAACTTGGAAAGACACAAATAATTTTTTTTGAATTTTTAATGATGAGGAATAATCAAAATGCAACTAAGATCAAATAAACAATGGATGCAAGACACCAAACTTAGAAGTTTATATACTATTGACACTAACAAATTGAGAATGCATATGAGACACAACAAAATACTCGAGAATTTAAAGACCAGAGCAAGTAAATCATCAAGAACAACTTAAAGATTAATGAAGACACATGCATGAATTCGAAAAATGCAAGAAGAACAGAAACATGCTATGGACACCAAACTTAAAATGAGACACTAGACTCAAACAAGAAATATTTTTGTTTTTTATGATTTTGTAATTTTTCTGGATTTTTCGAAAATTATATGGAAAAAGAAAATAAAGAGGATCAAAACTTTTAATAAGAATTCCAGGAATCATGCAATGTTAGTCTAAAGCTATAGTCTAATAAGATTAGACATGGCTAGCCAAGCTTCAGCAGGACATTGCATTCAAGAGCTAAATTGATGAGAATCAATCAGCTTTGGTGATGATAAGTACATCACCTTGAAGCTCTAGAATTCATTCTTACAAATTCTGAAGAAAAATACCTAATTTAAGCAACAAGATGAACCGTCAGTTGTCCAAACTCAAACGATCCCCGGCAACGGCGCCAAAAACTTGGTGCACGAAATTGTGATCATCAATGGCGCCATCAACATGGTACGCTCAATTGCAATCTCAACTCTTTATCACAACTTCGCACAACTAACCAGCAAGTGCACTGGGTCGTCCAAGTAATAAACCTTACGTGAGTAAGGGTCGATCCCACGGAGATTGTTGGTATGAAGCAAGCTATGGTCACCTTGTAAATCTCAGTCAGGCAGACTCAAATGGTTATGGAGGATAACATAGAATATAAAATAAGGATAGAGATACTTATGTAATTCATTGGTGAGAATTTCAGATAAGCGTATGGAGATGCTTTGTCCCTTCCGTCTCTCTGCTTTCCTACTGTCTTCATCCAATCCTTCTTACTCCTTTCCATGGCAAGCTGTATGTTGGGCATCACCGTTGTCAATGGCTACAGTCTCGTCCTCTCAGTAAAAATGTTCAACGCATTCTGTCACAGCACAGCTAATCATCTGTCGGTTCTCAATCAGGTTGGAATAGAATCCAGTGATTCTTTTGCGTCTATCATTAACGCCCAGCCTTCAGGAGTTTGAAGCTCGTCACAGTCATTCAATCCTCGAAATTCTACTCAGAATACCACATACAAGGTTTAGACCTTCCGGATTCTCTTGAATGCCGCCATCAATTCTAGCTTATACCACGAAGATTCCGATTAAAGAATCCAAGAGATATCCACTCAATCTAAGGTAGAACGGAGGTGGTTGTCAGGCACACGTTCATAGGTGAGAATGATGATGAATGTCACGGATCATCACATTCATCAAGTTGGGGAACAAGTGATATCTTAGAACAAGAATAAGCTGAATTGAATAGAAGAACAATAATAATTGCATTGATACTCGAGGTACAGCAGAGCTCCACACCTTAATCTATGGTGTGTAGAAACTCCACCGTTGAAAATACATAAGTGATAATGGTGATCATTGGCTTCGGCACCAGAGAGGGAACCAGAAGAACCAAGATGAAAATACAATAGCAAAAGGTCCTATTTGTAGATAACTAGTAACTTAGGGTTTACAAAGATGAGTAAATGACGTAAAAATCCACTTCCGGGCCCACTTGGTGTGTGCTTGGGCTGAGCATTGAAGCTTTCATGTGTAGAGACTTTTCTTGGAGTTAAACGCCAGCTTTTGTGCCAGTTTGGGCGTTTAACTCCCATTCTTGTGCCAGTTCCGGCGTTAAACGCCAAAATTCTTGAGCTGACTTGGAACGCCTGTTTGGGGATTGTATAAGTTTTATGTATTGTTTGGTTGTCTTTGATGGATGTGAATGCTTGTTTGATTGGATGATTGTTTGGTTTTGTGAAATGTATAGTTTGTACCCATAGCATCAAGGTTGTTGATTATGATTGAGAATCTCTCAAACGCTTCATCAATGCTTTCTCCATCCTTCATGCTGAACATCTCGTACTCTTTTCGCAGCATATCAATCCTCGTTTCTTTGACTTGTTTAGTGCCTTCGTGTGTAACCTAGAGTTTTTTCCAGATTTCTTTGGCTATCTTGCATATAGACACCTTCCGGTACTCTTCAAAGCTGATAGCATAGTAAAGAAGGTTGATTGCTTTAGCATTCAGCTCTATATTCTTCTTGTCATCTTCGTTCCACGCAGCTTTTTCTTTTGGAGTCACCACTCCATCAGCACTTGTTTTTGTTGGGATCTTGGGACTGCTCACAACAATCTCCCATGTGTTATAGTCAATGGATTAGATGAAGATCCTTATCCTTTCTTTCCAGTAGGAATAGTTCTTCCCATTGAAGAAAGGTGGCCGGTTGTTTGACTGGCCCTTAGTGAGGGTGTAGGCAACTGTGGTTGTGCCCAAGTTATTTGCCATTGGATTTTTGCTCCAAGCGGTTAAGCTTAATTCTTGAGACCTTAGCTCCTGATACCAATTGAAGGTTGTGGTAGGGTTAGAGAAGGGGGGTTGAATCTATGCCTTCCTTTTGAGTTGCTGTTATGACCTTTTTAAAAGAAACTTTCAATTCTGATTTTGTTTGTACTCAGCAGCAGAAATTTATGAGATAATTTATTTTTGTCTCATAAATATAAGAAAATAGAACTTAGCAGAGAAGAGAAAAGCTAACACCAGCATATATCCTGGTTCGGTTGCCTTGTGCTATGCAACCTACGTCCAGTCTCCTCCACAACAATGGAGGAATTTCCACTATAGTTAAAAGTATTACATACACCAATTTCACACTCGAGTTCTATCCTAACTTGACATTGGCTATGCTAACACCTAACTATTCACCCTTAGTGCTAACCCAACTAAGAAAGGGATACCTAACAGGTACAAGATGCAAGACACTTAACCAACCTAAAGAAATCAGAAAATAACTCTAGATTTTTTCTCAAGTGTATCACTTAGCCTTTTTTCACTCATGGCTTTTACTTGAGCTTTCTCACAATGCCTTTTCTCACAAGAAATTACAGAAAGATAAACATTGAAAAGTACATTACAATCTGTAAAAACATAAAGGAGATTGACTTCATCAACAACCTCTTTGCTATGTAATAAACCAGATTTGCAAACCTCAAATTCAGTTTTTTAGTATTGGCCAAATGCTTCTTTGAAAGAAAGCATTATCCAAGTAGAGGAACTTCTTTTCAGAACACTACTCACCAAACTCTGGTTTTCTCTCCTTGCCTTCTGAATGAATAGCAAGCTTCTTTTATCTCCTTGTATGTTCCTTGGCTCTTCTTCCAAGGTCAACACCTTGAGCCTTGAGCTTCACCAACCCACAGATTCACTTTTTTCTCCTTAATCCTCAGATTAGAAACTTTGCTTCTGACTTCTTCATCTTGACCGAAAGCCATAAAGCAGCAACCACATGAGTCTTCCAATGGTCAACTTGATCTGAGCCCTTGAAAACCAACTTGGTCCCCAAGTTATGTTTAAGACCGTGGATACACAGCAGGGAAGAACAGAAACTAGCTTCCCTTTGTATCCCATTTCGGATAGAGCAGAGAGTTGGGAGGAAGAGAAGAAGATCTGATGCATGCAAGAGGAAATGGGTTACCTTTAACCTAAGCTTGATTTGGTTTGAACTTGGTGATTTGACGTCTGCCTTTCAAGCTTAATCCTTCTCTCTCTTGCTTCTTTGGTGATTAGCTTAGTGATGAGCGGATAATTTATACGCTTTTTGGCATTGTTTTTAGGTAGTTTTTAGTATAATCTAGCTACTTTTATGGATGTTTTCATTAGTTTTTATGCTAAATTCACATTTCTGGACTTTACTATGAGTTTGTGTGTTTTTCTGTGATTTCAGGTAATTTCTGGCTGAAATTAAGGGACCTGAGCAAAACTCTGATAAGAAGGCTGACAAAGGACTGCTGATGCTGTTGGATTCTGACCACCCTGCACTTTAAATGGATCTTCTGGAGCTACAGAACTCCAAAAGGCGCGCTCTTAATAGCGTTGGAAAGTAGACATCCAGAGCTTTTCAGCAATATATAATAGTCCATACTTTATTTGTGATTAGACGACGTAAACTGGCGCTCAACGCCAGCTCCATGCTGCATTCTAGAGTCAAACGCCGGAAACACGTCACGAACCAGAGTTGAACGCCAAAAACACGTTACAACTTGGCGTTCAACTCCAAAAGAAGCCTCAGCTCGTGTAAAGATCAAGCTCAGCCCAAACACACACCAAGTGGGCCCCGGAAGTGGATTTATGCATCAATTACTTACTTCTGTAAACCCTAGTAGCTAGTTTAGTATAAATAGAACTTTTTACTAGTGTATTAGAGTCTTTGACCATTCGGTCTTTTGACCATTGGTCTTTTTCCCTTATTTTCGATTTCATATGCCATTCATGGGGGCTGGCCATTCGGCCGTGCCTGGACCTTCATCACTTATGTATTTTCAACGGTGGAGTTTCTACACACCATAGATTAAGGGTGTGGAGCTCTGCTGTACCTCAAGTTTTAATGCAATTACTACTATTTTCTATTCAATTCGACTTATTCCTATTCTAAGATATTCGTTACACTTCAACATGATGAATGTGATGATCCGTGACACTCATCATCATTCTCACCTATGAACGCGTGACTGACAACCACTTCCGTTCTACTTTAGACCGGGCGCATATCTCTTGGATTCCTTAATCAGAATCTTCGTGGTATAAGCTAGAATTGATGGCGGCATTCATGGGAATCCGGAAAGTCTAACCTTGTCTGTGGTATTCCGAGTAGGATTCCGGGATTGAATGACTGTGACGAGCTTCAAACTCGCGATTGCTGGGCGTGATGACAAATGCAAAAGAATCAAGGGATTCTATTCCAACACGATCGAGAACCGACAGATGATTTGCCGTGCTGTGACAGAGCATTTGGACCTTTTTCACTTAGAGGATGGGACGTAGCCATTGACAACAGTGATGCCCTACATACAGCTTGCCATAGAAAGGAGTGACAAAGATTGGATAAAAGCAGTAGGAAAGCAGAGATTCAGAAGGAACACAACACCTCCATACACTTATATGAAATTCCCACCATTGAATTACATGTGTAACTCTATCTTTATTTTCTGCTTTATTTTTTATTATTCGAAAACTCCATAACATTTATTATCCGCCTGAATGAGATTTACAAGATGACCATAGCTTGCTTCATACCAACAATCTCCGTAGGATCGACCCTTACTCACGTAAGGTATTACTTGAACGACCCAGTGCACTTGCTGGTTAGTTGTGCGGAGTTGTGACTAAGTGTGATTCACGTTTGAGAGCATTACCAAGTTTTTGGCGCCATTGTTGATGATCACAATTCCGTGCACCAAGTTTTTGGCGCCGTTGCCGGGGATTGTTCGAGTTTGGACAACTGACGGTTCATCTTGTTGCTCAGATCAGGTAATTTTCTTTTTGTTTTATTTTCAAAAAAATTTTCAAAAATATTTTTCAAAATTTCTCACCTATTTTCGAAAATTCTTAGAGTTTTCAAGAATGAATTCTAGAGTTTCATATAACATGTTTTAGCTTGGGTGGCTATTAAGCCATGTCTAATCCATGGGATTTTGATTGAGAACTATGAATTCATTGTTTTCTTTTTCCTATATGTTTTTTCGAAAAAATAATAAAAATACAAAAAAATCATAAAATCATAAAAATAAAAAATATTTTGTGTTTCTTGTTTGAGTCTTGTGTCATGTTTTAAGTTTGGTGTCAATTGCATGTTTTAAAAATTTCTTGCATTTTTTGAAAATTCATGCATTCATAGTGTTCTTCATGATCTTCAAGTTGTTCTTGGTAAGTCTTCTTGTTTGATCTTGATGTTTTCTTGTTTTGTGTCTTTTATTGTTTTTCATGTGCATTCTTGCATTCATAGAGTCTAAACATTAAAGATTTCTAAGTTTGGTGTCTTGCATGTTTTCTTTGCATAATTTTTTTTTCAAAAATATGCTCTTGATGTTCATCATGATCTTCAAAGTGTTCTTGGTGTTCATCTTGACATTCATAGTGTTCTTGCATGCATCATATGTTTTGATCCAAAATTTTCATGTTTTGGGTCATATTTGTGTTTTTCTCTCTCTTTATTAAAAATTCAAAAATAAAAAAATATCTTTTCCTTTTTTCTCTAAAAATTTTGAAAATTTGGGTTGACTTAGTCAAAAATTTTTAAAATTAGTTGTTTCTTATAAGTCAAGTCAAATTTTCAATTTTAAAAATCCTATCTTTTCAAAACTTTTTCAAAAATCAAATCTTTTTCATTTTTATCTTATGATTTTCAAAAATTTAAAAATATTTTTCAAAAATCTTTTTCTTAATTTTATCTTTATTTCCGAAAATTATGCTAAACAATTAATGTGATTGATTCAAAAATTTGAAGTTTGTTACTTTTTTGTTAAGAAAGGTTAAATCTTTAAATTCTAGAATCTTATCTTTTAGTTTCTTGTTAGTCAAAGTAATTAATTTTAATTTAAAAAAAAATTAAATATTTTTCAACCATATCTTTTTAATCATATCTTTTTATCTTATCTTTTTAAATTTTATCTTTTTCAAAAATTTGATTTCAAAATATCTTATCTAACTTCTTATCTTCTTATCTTTTCAAATTTGATTTTAATATCTTTTTCAACTAACTAATTAACATTTTGTTTGTTTCTTATCTTTTTCAAAACCACCTATCTACTTTTCCCTCTCTAATTTTCGAAAATATCTAATCCTCTTTTCAAAATTCTTTTTAAATTAACTAATTATTTTAAATTTTAATTTTAATTCTATCTCACCTTTAATTTTCGAAAATCATTAACTCCTTTTCAAAATTAATTTTTGAATTCTCTCTCTCTCATCTTCTTCTATTTATTTATTTACTCACTAACACTTCTCTTCATCTCAAATCACTGCCTCTATCCTCACCCTTGTGTTTGGATTCTCCATTCTTCTTCACTCTTATTCCCTTTCTTCTTCTACTAATAATAAGGAACCTCTTTACTGTGACATAGAGGATTCCTCTTCTTTTTCTATTCTCTTCTCTTTCATATGAGCAGGAACAAGGAAAAAGGCATTCTTGTTGAAGCTGATCCAGAACCTGAAAGGACTTTGAAGAGGAAACTAAGAGAAGCTAAATTACAACAATCCAGAGACAACCTTGCTGAAATTTTTGAACAAGAAAAGGAGATGGAAGCCGAACCTAACAACAATAATGCAAGAAGGATGCTTGGTGATTATACCACACCTACTTCCAAGTTTGATGGAAGAAGCATCTCAATTCCTGCCATAGGAGCAAACAATTTTGAGCTGAAACCTCAATTAGTTGCTCTAATGCAACAGAACTGCAAGTTTTATGGACTTCCATCAGAAGATCCTTACCAGTTCTTAACTAAATTCTTGCAGATCTGTGAGACTGTTAAGACTAATAGAGTGGATCCTGAAGTCTACAGGCTCATGCTTTTCCCTTTTACTGTAAGAGACAGAGCTAGAACATGGTTGGACTCTCAACCTAAAGATAGCCTGGACTCATGGGATAAGCTGGTCACGGCCTTCTTGGCTAAGTTCTTTCCTCCTCAAAAGCTGAGCAAGCTTAGAGTGGATGTTCA
Source organism: Arachis hypogaea (assembly GCF_003086295.3). NCBI lineage: Eukaryota > Viridiplantae > Streptophyta > Magnoliopsida > Fabales > Fabaceae > Arachis > Arachis hypogaea. The sequence continues at coordinate 4,845,800 of NC_092042.1, read as the reverse complement.
GACCTTCAAACAAAAAGATGGTGAATCCCTCTATGAAGCTTGGGAAAGATACAAACAGATGACCAAAAGATGTCCTCTGACATGTTTTCAGAATGGACCATGATAGATATATTCTATTATGGTTTATCTGAGTTCTCCAAGATGTCATTGAACCATTCTGCAGGTGGATCCATTCACCTAAAGAAAACGCCTGCAGAAGCTCAGGAACTTATTGACATGGTTGCAAATAACCAATTCATGTACACTTCTAAGAGGAATTCTGTGAATAATGGGATGCCTCAAAGGAAGGGAGTTCTTAAAATTGATGCTCTGAATGCCATATTGGCTCAGAACAAAATGTTGACTCATCAAGTCAACATGATTTCTCAAAGTCTGAATGGATGGCAAAATGCATCCAACAGCACTAAAGAGGCATCTTCTGAAGAAGAAGCTTATGATCTTGAAAACCCTACAATGGCAGAGGTAAATTATATGGGTGAACCTTATGGAAATACCTATAATTCATCATGGAGAAATCATCCAAATTTCTCATGGAAGGATCAATAAAAGCCTCAACAAGGCTTTAATAATGGTAGAAGAAATAGGCTCAGCAATATCAAGCCTTATCTATCATCTTCTTAGCAACAGACAGAGAATTATGAACATAATACCTCTAACTTAGCAAATTTAGTCTCTGATCTGTCTAAGGCCACTTTAAGTTTCATGAATGAAACAAGGTCCTCCATCAGAAATCTGGAGGCACAAGTGGGCCAGTTGAGTAAGAAAATCATTGAAACCCTTCCTAGTACTCTCCCAAGCAATACTGAAGAAAATACAAAAAGAGAGTGCAAGGCCATTGATATAATCAATATGCCAAACCTAGAGAGGAAGGAGAGGACGTGAATCCCAATAAGGAAGACCTCATGGGACGTCTCTCAAGCAAGAAGGAGTCCCCTATTGAGGACCTAAAGGAATCTGAGGCTCATATAGAGACCATAGAGATTTCATTAAATCTCCTTCTGCCATTCATGAGCTCTGAAGATTATTCTCCCTCTGAAGAGGATGAAGATGTAACTGGAGAGCAAGTTGCTCAATATCTAGGAGCCATCATGAAGCTGAATGCCAAGTTATTTGGTAATGAGACTTGGGAAGGTGAACCTCCCTTGCTCATTAGTGAACTTGATACATGGGTTCAGCAAACTTTACCTCAAAAGAAACAAGATCCTGGGAAATTCTTAATACCCTGTACCATAGGCACCATGACCTTTGAGAAAGCTCTGTGTGACATAGGGTCAGGCATAAATCTTATGCCACTCTTTGTAATGGAGAAGCTGGGGATCATTGAGGTACAGCCTACCTTATTCTTATTACAATTGGTAGACAAGTCAGTAAGACAAGCTTATGGATTAGTAGAGGACGTGTTGGTAAAGGTTGAAGACCTTTACATTCCTGCTGATTTCATAATCTTAAACACTAGGAAGGAGGAGGATGAATGCATCATCCTTGGAAGACCTTTCCTAGCCACAGCAGAAGCTGTGATAGATGTTAACAGAGGAGAATTAGTCCTTCAATTGAATGGGGACTACCTTGTGTTTAAGGCACACGGCTATCCTTCTGTAACAAGGGAGAGTAAGCATGCAAAGCTTCTCTCAATACAGAGTCAAACAAAGCCCCTACAATCAAACTCATTGTTTGGTGTTGGGAGGCCACAATTAAACTCTAAGTTTGGTGTTGAGAATACCCCACATTCAAACTCTAAGTTTGGTGTTGGGAGGCCTTCATCATGCTCTGAACTTATGTGAGGCTCCATAAGAGCCCACTGTCAAGCTAGTGACATTAAAGGAGCGCTTATTGGGAGGCAATCCAATTTTTATTTATCTAATTTTATTTTTTATTTTATTGTTCTTTTATGTTTTATTAGGTACATGATCATGTGGAGTCACGAAAAAAATATTAAAATTAAAAACAGAATCAAAAACAGCAGAAGAAAAATCACACCCTGGAGGAAGGACTTACTGGCGTTTAAACACCAGTAAGGAGCATCTGGCTGGCGTTCAACGCCAGAACAGAGCATGGATCTGGCGTTGAACGCCAGAAACAAGCAACATCCCGGCGTTCAAACGCCAAGAATGCACCCTGAGGAGAGCTGGCGTTGAAACGCCATAAACAAGCATGGACCTGGCGTTCAACGCCAAAAACATGCTGCACATGGGCGTTGAACGCCCAGAATGCGCATCACTTCGGTGTTTAAATGCCAGAATTGGATGCAAAGGCATTCTACATGCCTAATTGGTGTAGGGATGTAAATTCTTGACACCTCAGGATCTGTGGACCCTACAGGATCATCTCAGGATCTATGGACCCCACAGGATCCCCACCTACCATATTCTCCCCTCTTCTCAACATTCATCCTCTCTTCCCCATAAACACTCTTTCCCAAAAATCCTTCACCAATCACCTCAATCTCTCTTCCCAATTACCCCCTTCACCACTCACATCCATCCACTTTTCCCCATAAACCCCACCTACCTTCAAAATTCAAAATTTCTTTCCCACCCAAACCCACCCTAAATGGCCGAAACTACTCCCTCTCCCCTTACTATATAAACCCCTCCATTCTCTATTAATTTTCACACAACACAACCCCCTCTTCTACACCTTGACCGAATACACCTCCCTTACTCTCCTCCATATTTTCTCTTCTTCTCCTTCTTTTCTTTCTTCTCTTGCTCGAGGGCGAGCAATATTTTAAGTTTAGTGTGGTAAAAGCAATAGCTTTTTGTTTTTCCATAACCATTAATGGCACCTAAGGCCGGAGAAACCTCTAGAAAAGGGAAAGAGAAGACAAAAGCTTCCACCTCTGAGTCAATTAGAGATGGAGAGATTCATCTCTAAAGCCCATCAAGACCACTTCTATAATGTTGTGGCCAAGAAGAAGGTGATCCTTGAGGTCCCTTTCAAACTCAAGAAAAATGAGTATCCGGAGATCCAACATGAGATCCAAAGAAGAAGTTGGGAAGTTCTTACCAACCCCATTCAACAAGTCGGAATCTTAATGGTTCAAGAGTTCTATGCCAATGCATGGATCACTAGGAACCATGATCAAAGTATGAACCCGAATCCAAAGAACTATCTTACAATGGTTCGGGGGAAATACTTAGATTTTAGTCCAGAAAATGTGAGGTTGGCATTCAACTTGCCCATGATGCAAGGAGATGCACACCCCTACACAAGAAGGATCAACTTTGATCAAAGGTTGGACCAAGTCCTTAGGGACATATGTGTTGAAGGAGCCCAATGGAAAAGAGACTCCAAAGGTAAACCGGTTCAATTAAGAAGACTGCACCTCAATCCTGTGGCTAGAGGATGGTTGGAATTCATCCAATGCTCCATCATCCTTACTAGCAACCGATCCGAAGTTACTGTGGATCGGGCCATCATGATCCATAACATCATGATTGGAGAGGAAGTAGAAGTTCATGAAGTTATCTCTCATGAATTCTACAAAATAGCCGATAAGCCCTCTACTTTGGCAAGGCTAGCTTTTCCTCATCTTATTTGCCATCTATGTTACTCAGCTGGAGTTATCATAGAAGGAGACATCCCCATTGAGGAGGATAAGCCCATCACTAAGAAAAGGATGGAGCAAACAAGAAAGCCCACTCATGGATTCCAAGAGACGCATGAGGAAGCTCATCACCAAGAAATCCCGGAGATGCCTCAAGGGATGCACTTTCCCCCCAACAACTATTGGGAACAACTCAACACTTCTCTAGAAGATTTGAGTTATAATGTGGATCAATTAAGGGTGGAACATCAAGAGCACTCCATCATTCTCCATGAAATTAGAGAAGATCAAAGAGCAATGAGGGAGGAGCAACAAAGGCAAGGAAGAGACATAGAAGAGCTTAAGGACATCATTGGTCCTTCAAGAAGAAGACGCCACTAAGGTGGACTCATTCCTTGTTCTTATTTCTCTGTTTTTCGATTTTTATGCTATATGTTTATCTATGTTTTGTGTCTCTACTTCATGATCATTAGTATGTAGTAACTATGTCTTAAAGCTATGAATAAATTCCATAAATCCTTCACCTCTCTTAAAATGAAATATGTTTTAATTCAAAAGAACAACAAGTACATGAGTTTCGAATTTATCCTTGAAATTAGTTCAATTATATTGATGTGGTGACAATACTTTTTGTTTTCTGAATGAATGCTTGAACAGTGCATATTTTTGATCTTATTGTTTATGAATGTTAAAATTGTTGGCTCTTGAAAGAATGATGAACAAAGGGAAATGTTATTGATAATCTGAAAAATCATGAAATTGATTCTTGAAGCAAGAAAAAGCAGTGAAAAAGCAAAAGCTTGCGGAAAAAAATATGGCAAAAAAAAAGCAAGCAGAAGAAGCCAATAGCCCTTAAAACCAAAAGGCAAGGGTAAAAAGGATCAAAGGCTTTGAGCATCAATGGATAGGAGGTCCCAAGAAAATAAAATCCAGGCCTAAGCGGCTAAATCAAGTTGTCCCTAACCATGTGCTTGTGGCATGCAGGTCCAAGTGAAAAGCTTGAGACTGAGTGGTTAAAGTCGTGATCCAAAGTAAAAAGAGTGTGCTTAAGAACTTTGGACACCTCTAATTGGAGACTTTAGCAAAGCTGAGTCACAATCTGAAAAGGTTCACCCAGCTATGTGTCTGTGGCATTTATGTATCTGGTGGTAATACTGGAAAACAAAGTGCTTAGGGCCACGACCAAGACTCATCAAAGTAGCTGTGTTCAAGAATCAACAAACTTAACTAGGAGAATCAATAACACTATCTGAAATTCTAAGTTCCTAGAGATGCCAATCATTCTAAACTTCAAAGGATAAAGTGAGATGCCAAAACTGTTCAGAAGCAAAAAGCTACAAGTCCCGCTCATCTAATTAGAATTAATATTCATTGATATTTTGGGATTTATAGTATATTCTCTTCTTTTTATCCTAATTGATTTTCAGTTGCTTGGGGACAAGCAACAATTTAAGTTTGGTGTTGTGATGAGCGGATAATTTATACGCTTTTTGGCATTATTTTTAGGTAGTTTTTAGTATAATCTAGCTACTTTTAGGGATGTTTTCATTAGTTTTTATACTAAATTCACATTTCTGGACTTTACTATGAGTTTGTATGTTTTTCTATGATTTCAGGTAATTTCTGGCTGAAATTGAGGGACCTAAGCAAAACTCTGATAAGAAGGCTGACAAAGGACTGCTGATGTTGTTGGATTCTGATCTCCCTCGAAATGGATCTTCTGAAGCTACAGAACTCCAAATGGCACGCTCTCAACGGCGTTGGAAAGTAGACATCCAGAACTTTCCAGCAATATATAATAGTCCATACTTTATTCGCGATTAGATGACGTAAACTGGTGCTCAACGCCAGCTCCATGCTGCATTCTAGAGTCAAACGCCGGAAACACGTCACAAACCAGAGTTGAACGCCAAAAACACGTTACAACTTGGCGTTCAACTCCAAAAGAAGCCTCAACTCGTGTAAAGATCAAGCTCAGCCCAAACACACACCAAGTGGGCCCCGGAAGTGGATTTATGCATCAATTACTTACTTTTGTAAACCCTAGTAGCTAGTTTAGTATAAATAGAACTTTTTACTAGTGTATTAGAGTCTTCGACCATTCGGTCTTTTGACCATTGGTCCTTTTCCCTTATTTTTGATTTCATATGCCATTCATGGGGGCTGGCCATTCGGCCGTGCCTGGACCTTCATCACTTATGTATTTTCAACGGTGGAGTACACACCATAGATTAAGGGTGTGGAGCTCTGCTGTACCTCAAGTTTCAATGAAATTACTACTATTTTCTATTCAATTCGACTTATTCCTATTCTAAGATATTCGTTGCACTTCAACATGATGAATGTGATGATCCGTGACACCCATCATCATTCTCACCTATGAACGCGTGACTGACAACCACTTCCGTTCTACTTTAGACCAGATGCATATCTCTTGGATTCCTTAATCAGAATCTTCATGGTATAAGCTAGCATTGATGGTGGCATTCATGGGAATTTGATAAACCCCATTTTGAGGGTTTATCTTGTATCGATTTCAGGGGTTTTATCAATGATTCCACACGCGTTTTATATGAAAATACAAGACTTTGTGTTCCTTTCCTAATCTTTGCCTCATGGATGAAAACATGCTTATTTTGCACTAAATTAGATACATTTCTAATCTTCTCTTGGTGCCATTCGATGCCGTGACCTGTGTGCTAAGTGGTTTCAGAATATAGGGCAGGGATGAACCGGAAGAGAGAAGGAGAACGGGCGCAAAGGAAGGGAGCATGAGAAATTGAGCTTTGGAAACTTCAGCAAGGGCGCGTGCGAGCACTTGGCGCGCCCGCGTGGATTGAGCAGCTAGAAGTCAAAGCCAAGAGCCAAGCCACAAGCTGGCTTGTGTAGCGGCTAGGCCATGATCTCCATGGGCGCGCACGCGTACATTACGCCCCTGCGCACATTACAAGATGCCTCAGTGGTGCGCACGCGTGCTTTGCGCGTGCGCGCCGATGCTCGAATATGATTTTTTTAAAAGAGTCACGTGACCTGGGCGTGGAGACAGTTGGGGGATCTCATCTTGGGGAAGTGCCTTGGCGGGAAGAGCTTAAGAAGACCAAAGATTGAAGGGTTAAGGGACTTTTGGCTCATTTGTAATTGTTCTAGATATTTTTGCTATAGTTAGTTACACTCTTGGAGAAGGAAGTTCTCATTAGGGTTCATCTTCATCCATTTTCTGAATTTTCAATCACTCTTTGGTGAGATCCATTGCAATTCTCCATTTACTTTGTTCATGTCATAGATCTTCTTCTCCAATCTCAATTAGTGTTTGTAATTGCTCAATTTTCATAGATCCTAGATTCAACTTTGTAGTTTTAGATTTTATCAAGTTCTTGAGAGTTTCATTTCCATTGTTGTTCTTTGTTAATTGTTGTTAATTTCTTGTGATGGAGCATTTTTAATTCTACTTTCTTCTCATTCTTACTATGCCTTTCATTCTTGCTCATCAATTGTTTGATAAAATGCCAACACTAGTTATGGAGTAAAAGTCTCTTACTTGGCATAGGGTTTGGATCATTAGAAAGAGTTGAATAGTTTATGTCAATTGTTGATTTGGAATTAGAAATTGTTAGTTGACTTGGAGTGCACTAAAGCTAGATTTCCCTAAGGTAAAGCTAGAACTTGTGACTCAAGTTAATTACTCTCATTTGACTTTCCTCTATACCTAGGGGTTAACTAAATGAAGCAAGGCCTAATTGTTGTCATCATTAAAGGAACTATAAGGATAGGATTTCTAATGCCAACCCTAGGCCAAGTCTTTTAAAGATTGATTGTTTGCATCTATTTTGCTAAACCTTCAAAGAATCATAACAAGGCTTCCTAATCAATAAGATGCATGCTTTAGCAATTCCAAGGGAGGACGACTCGGGAGACTAGTACTCTCGGTTATAGATTGTAGGATTGTTTGATGCGAAGTTTAAGTGTCGGTTAGACTATACTCACGATCATATTCATCATTGAATTCTATATTGGCATGATAAATTTCGTTTATCAAAATGGCGCCGTTGCCGGGGAAAATTGCTTAGTGTGCCATGTTATTGTTTAGAGTAAATATGTATATATGTACATAGTTGCATTTCATTGTAATTTGTTCAAGTGACTAACCCCTCATCGTTACCATGAATTTCACTTCTCCTTCATTGCATGACGCGTTCACAACCGAATCCGAGCTTAGTCCCCTTTGATCCGGAAATAGAACGAACTTTGTTTCATATTAGACAAGCTCGGAGGCGGCTAAAGTTTGGAAAAGGTGAAGAGGTTTTCACCACCTCAACCACCTTACTAAAAGTGAACATTGAACCGTCACTCAAAGAAGGCAATAGTCATTTTCCCATCAATATCACTAACAATTCTTCTTTTGTTTTAGGTACTAACGCCATGGATGCTCCGAGGAGAGTTACCATCAAGGAAGCGGGTGCACCGGATTATGTCCTTCAACCCCTTCATGTAACTCACCCCAACTTGAATGCAAACTTTGAACTTAAGACCGCTTTGATCAACCTCCTACCTAAGTTTCATGGGCTTCCCGCACAAGACCCTATTCGACATCTCAAAGACTTTCATCGTATATGCTCAACAACTAGACGGGAAGGATCCGATGAAGTTGCTATATGGTTGTTTGCTTTCCCTTTCTCTTTTGAGGACAAGGCTAAAGAATGGTTCTACACTCTATCTAGTGAAGTCACCTCCGATTGGGACTTGCTTAGACGAGGATTCTTGGATAAATTCTTGCCTCCGGAGAAGATGGATAGGCTAAGGAAGGAAATGTCTTGTATTGTGCAAGGTGAAACGGAACCACTATACGAGTATTGGGAATGGTTTCGTAAGCTACTAGACGCATGCCCTAATCACATGCTTGACACTCAAGTATTGCTTGGATACATATGTCAAGGGATGCGAGAACAAGATAGAACTCTCTTGGACACCTCTAGCAATGGTTCCTTGTCTAAATATAAAACAACGGAGGAGGCATGGCAACTTATCATTGTCCTAGCCGAATCCAATCAATATATGAGACAAAGAGTCAACCGCTCAAGAACCGTGAATGAGGTATCAACTAGTAGTGAAACCACCGCTCTAACTCAATCCTTGAGCGAAATGACATCCATCTTAAAGCAACTCCAATTGAGCCAACAACAACCACAACAACCCCAACCATGTCAACAACACTCTCCACCCCCTCAACAATACAACCAACAATTGGTCCTTCAAAAAGTGTGTGGCATTTTTTCTTGCTATTCCCACTACACGGATGAGTGCCCAAGCCTTCAAGAAGACAACACTTTGGCGGCTACCCATAATTTCTATGACCGCCCAAATCAAGGGTACTTCCAAGGCGGTAATCCTAACCAAGGGCACCCTTATCAAGGAGGAAGCTACAATCAAGGGAGTGGGTATCACAATCAAAATTGGAGAGACAATCATCAACAAGGGAATAAGGACAACAACAATAATGGAGGAGGTCAAAGATGGAACAACAACTCACAAAATTTCTCACAAAACCGGCCATCATACAACCAACAAAACCCACAAAGAAACTACCAAACATACCAACCACCCCATCAAAGACCACCACCCAACCAATCACAAACTCCTCAACTCACATATGCAACCGCCCCCTCCAACCAAGATGAAACACTCTGGACCATCATCCAAGGCCAAAAGGAACTACAAAACACATTTGCTTCCGGTCTCACCGGCCTCACCTCTACACTACAAGCCCTTCTTGCACGAATGGACACACCATCAAATCCCACTCCTCAACCCCCAATCCAAAGCGCCATTCCCTCTCAACCTCAACCCAATCCTAAGGGGGGCATCAATGCCATCACCCTAAGATCCGGAACACAATTAAAAGAGAAGGGAGCAAAGGATTCAAATCCCATCACAATCACTCAAGAGGAGGGAAGAATAGATGTAGAAGAGGTAGTGGAAGAGGAGACACCACAAGTCATAATTGAGAATGAAGAAGCTCAACCAACGAAAGAGACCCCTAAGACCAAGAGAACCTTGGACGAAGAAATTGCTCAACCACTCCCATTTTCAACACTTGCAAAGAAAGCTAGAAAGCGCATAGAACTCGACCCCAAAATGGTAGAAATGTTCAAGAAAGTTGAGGTAACCATCCCCCTCTTTGATGCTATCCATCAAGTTCCTAGATATGCAAAATTCCTTAAAGATCTATGCATGAACAAGGATAGAATTCTTGAATTGGAAACCATCCCATTGGGGAGTTCTATTTCCGCTTTAATGGGAGCATTGCCCCAGAAGTGTGATGATCCGGGCCCTTGTATGGTCACTTGCGCCGTCAATGGAGTTCAATTTATAGATTGTATGTGTGACCTCGGAGCATGTGTTAGCATCATGCCGCTCTCCGTCTACCGGATATTGAAGTTGCCACCACTAAAAAGGTCGACGGCAAGATTTGTCCTAGCGGATAAAAGCATAATAACCGTGACGGGTGTTGCGGAAGATGTATTGGTAAATATCAAAGGGTTGGTATTTTCGATTGACTTCTATGTCCTTGAAATGCCATCGAGCGAAACCGAGAGAGCATCATCCATCCTACTTGGAAGACCATTTTTGAGAACTTCTAGATTTAAGCTAGATGCCTACTCGGGAACCTACTCATTTGAGATAGATGGGAGAGTCGTAAGTTTTAGCCTAGAAGAAGCAATGAAGCATCCACCGGAGAATCACTCTCTATTCCGGTGTGACCCAATTGACAACATGGTTGCCGAAGTGCACCTTGCAAAGTTAGATGAGAAGTACATGATTGAAGAAGCAAATGAAGGTCCAAGCAAACTAAACACCACACACCATACAAACCATCCGGAAACTCAAACTTCAAAGAATGACAAAAAGATGGAATTGAAGCCACTACCACCCCACCTAAGATACTCATATCTTGATGAAGCCCAAAAGCTCCCCGTGATAATTGCAAAAGAGCTAACTCCTCAACAAGAAGAAAAGTTGCTAGATGTATTGAGGAAAAATAAAAGTGCAATCGGGTGGAGTTTGGCGGATCTAGTAGGAATAAGCCCCCAAGTATGCGAGCATCGCATATTTCTTGAAGAAGGAGCAAGACCGGTCCGACAACCTCAAAGGAGACTTAATCCAACCATTCTTGAGGTTATGAAAAAAGAGGTCACTCGGCTACTTGAAGCGGACATCATCTATCCTATCTCGGATAGCGAGTGGGTAAGCCCGGTCCAAGTGGTGCCAAAGAAATCCGGGGTGACCACAATCAAAAATGAAAGCGGTGAACTTATAGCAACAAGAGTGCAAAATTCTTGGAGAGTATGCATAGACTACCGAAGGTTGAATGCGGTCACAAGAAAAGATCACTTCCCATTACCGTTCATTGATCAAATGCTTGATCGACTAGCCGATAAATCATATTATTGCTTTCTTGATGGTTACTCCGGATACTTCCAAATTCACATTGCTCTAGAGGACCAAGAAAAAACCACATTTACTTGCCCCTTTGGAACGTATGCTTACAAGCGTATGCCATTTGGCCTATGCAATGCACCGGCAACGTTTCAAAGATGCATGATGAGCTTATTTGCGGACTTTCTAGAACAATGTATGGAAGTTTTCATGGACGACTTTAGTGTGTACGGTGATTCATTTGATCATTGCTTAGGTAACCTTGAGAAAGTCTTAGAGAGATGCACCAAAACAAACCTTGTCTTAAATTTTGAAAAATGTCATTTCATGGTCAAACAAGGCATTGTTTTGGGACACATAGTCTCAAAAGAAGGCATCTCCGTAGATCCGGCAAAAATAAATGTCATATCTAGTTTACCTTACCCCTCCTCCGAGAGGGAAGTCCACTCTTTTCTTGGACATGTAGGATTCTATAGGAGATTCATCAAAGACTTTAGCAAGGTGGCCTTACCTCTCTCTCGACTACTACAAAAGGACACTGAATTTGAGCTGAGCAAGGAATGTACGGAAGCATATGACAAACTTAAAGTAGCATTGACACAAGCTCCTATTGTGCGAGGACCAAATTGGACTCTACCATTTGAAATCATGTGTGATGCTTCGAATTATGTGATAGGAGCCGCGTTAGCACAACGCAAGGGTAAGATTCCCTATGTCATAGCTTATGCTTCCAAAACACTAGACGGAGCCCAATCCAACTACACTACTACCGAAAAGAAACTCCTAGCTATTGTTTTTGCTTTGGACAAGTTCCGAGCCTACCTTCTTGGTTCCAAGGTAATAGTGTACTCGGATCACGAGGCACTAAAGTATTTGTTGGCCAAAAAGGAATCAAAACCGAGATTAATTCGTTGGGTGCTTTTGCTACAAGAATTTGACATGGAGATCAAGGATAGGAGTGGTTCCCAAAACTTAGTGGCGGACCATCTAAGTCGCCTCGAATACACAAAAGGCGACACCACTCCTATCAATGACTCCTTTCCTTTAGATGCTTTGCACGCAATCTCGGAAGTAGTTCCTTGGTATGCCCCAATAGCAAACTACTTGGTTTCACGCACCTTCCCTCCCAATCTCAACAAACATCAAAAGGATAAGCTGAAAAGCAAGTCCAAATACTATGTTTAGGATGATCCCTATTTGTGGAGGTGTGGAGCGGACCAAATAGTGCGACGGTGCATACCTCAAACCGAATTCCAAGCAATCTTGGACGCTTGCCATTCTTCCGAAGGAGGTGGCCACTATGGCCCCCAAAGAATGGCAAGAAAGGTCCTTGATTGCGGATTTTGGTGGCCAACCCTTCTCAAAGATTCTTCTCTCTATTGCAAATCTTGTCCCCAATGTATTCGGTTTGGAAATATTTCTAAGAAGGATGAAATCCCCCAACAAAATATGCTTTTTGTGAAATCTTTGATGTATGGGGAATCGACTTCATGGGACCATTTCCAAATTCCAATGGCTTTCTCTACATCTTGTTAGCCGTCGATTATGTGTCAAAATGGGTGGAGGCAATCCCCACCCGGACGGATGATGCTCATGTTGTTTATTCTTTTGTGAGGAACAATATCATTTGTCGCTTTGGCTCCCCAAGAGCAATCATAAGTGACCAAGGATCCCACTTTTGCAACAAAAAAATGGACGGCCTCATGAGAAAGTATGGCATCATACACAAATTCGCCATGGCCTACCACCCTCAGACAAATGGCCAAGCTGAGGTTTCTAATCGGGAAATCAAATATGTGTTGGAAAGGATTGTGAAGCCGAATCGGAAGGATTGGAGCGCTAAACTCTCCGATGCACTTTGGGCATATCGCACGGCTTACAAAACACCCATTGGCATGAGCCCTTTTAGACTTGTATATGGTAAAGCATGTCATCTACCGGTAGAAATTGAACACAAAGCTTATTGGGCCATAAAGGAATGCAATATGAGTTTGGGTGGAGCCGGAGTAGAGAGAAAGCTTCAATTGGCGGAATTGGAATGCTTAAGATTAGAAGCCTATGACAATTCTAGAATTTACAAGGAAAAGATGAAAGCCATTCATGACAAGAACATTAGGAGAAGGGAATTTAGACCCGGTGAACTAGTCCTCCTTTACAACTCAAGGTTGAGATTATTACCCGGAAAGCTTAGATCAAGATGGGATGGACCCTACCAAGTAGAGAAAGTAGAACCTTATGGGGTCTACCACTTGTGCCACCCATCAAGTCCGGACATTTTCAAGGTAAATGGGCACCGTCTCAAATTGTACGATGGTGAGCAAAGAAAGAACTCCAAGGAATTTGAAGTGTTCCTCTTGAGGGATGCATCTCTTGAACAAGAACTTTGAGCTAGTGGAAGTCCAACTTAAGGACGGTAAACAAAAGTGCTAGGTGGGAGACACCCCACCATGGTAAGATCTATCATTTGTACATAGCCATTGAATTCTCCTTTGATTGATACTTGCTTAACACTTGACTTCATGTTTGGTAGCTAGGTAATTGATGTAGTTGTAGCTAGATTTCATTTCAAATTTTGTTTCATTTGTTGAGTTCATTTGGTACTTTATCATGTCTAAACATGCTTCTATAGTGCTTAAAATGGCTGTTGGAGGGTTAGAATGCTAAAAGTGGTGCGAAAACATGCAAACTTTGAAAAAGGCACCCTTCCGCGCGTGCGCGCACCTGGCGCGCGCGCGCCCATGAAGCATTTTTTGACCATCCACGCGGACGCGCACCGTGCGCGCACGCGTGGATCGCAAAAAGTACCCCTCCATACATTTTTCAGAGAGTTGCGTCCACACTACGCCAGCACCATGCCAGAGGCAGGCCATTCACGCGTGCGCGCACAAGGCGCGGACGCGCTCTTTGACAAGTCCGCAGATCGACGCGCTAGCGCACCTGGCGCGCGCGCGCCGATCGCCCCTGTGCACTCCTGGTACATATTCCAGAGAGTTGGGCCACTCTCGCGCCTGCACTAAGCCACCAGCCCACCACCTCTGCCGCGTACGCGCACTAAGCGCCAACGCGTCCATATGCTCCTAGCGCGAGGTGCGCACCCGCGCCCATGCCGCGCACGCGTCCCTCGTCCTGCACCAACCTCTAGGCCACTCCACAGAGAGTTAGGCCAACCCCAGGCCCATCTCATGCCTGGGGCATAACCGCACTGCCGCGTGCGCGCACCGTGCGCGCGCGCGCCAACAGTCCTGCAGCCAACTTCTGGTACTTCTTCCAGAAAGTTGTGCCACCTCTAAGCCACCCTTGTGCTACCAGCACAAGCACATGGGCGCGTGCGCGCAACGTGTGCGCGCGCGCCACCGCCCCACCCCGCTTTCTTGCGCGAGCGCGCACGCGTGGGTGACCGACGTCAACATAATAGGGAGCACACTTGCCCCCCTTCATTCTTTCCCCCCCCCCCCCTTTTCTCTTCTCACCTCCTCTACTACCCATTTACCTACTACCATTTCTTCCTCCAAACAACCACCTCCTACCACCACCTCCGGTGGCCCCTACATTGCCCCTCCATTCTCCATCATTCCACTTTACAACTTCTTCTCCCATACCCTTGTCCATCTCTCTCAAGGTACTATACTAGGATTCCCTCTTGCTCTACTTCTCTCTTTTTGATTCTTTGTCATTTAATTTCATTTTCTTTTAGGTAGTCTCTTTCTTTTTTCTCCTCCCTCTTTTTAGTTACTTCTTTGGGGTGTTTTTGTTTTTTTTCCAATTAACTCTTCATAAGCATTTGGGTCCTAACTTCTTTTGCATTGGTAGATGAGATGTGTTGCATGATTTTCTTACAACCACTGTGCATTGTAGTGATTAATATTGGTTTGTGGAATGTTACATTGCTTTCCACCTCATCTATTTACATACTACAAAAAGGATGCACGCCAAGTGTTTGAGGAAAAGCATACATGAGTTTTGAGCTCATTTTGACTCATTGCTTCTTAACTAGTCACTTTTGGGTGCACCTTCACATTCCACAATCCACCCGCTCATAATTTCATAAATTGATTTCCACTTTGGTATTTGAGGGTATATGCTTCTCATGCCCTTTCCTTGCATGCTTAAACCACCCCTATACCACATGCCAATGATTTGCCTTGCTCTTCACATGTTATCTTAGTTACATGTTGCAGCTGTCATGTAATAAGGATACCCATATTCTTACGGCACAATTTTTCATTTGCATAATCGCATTCAATTACGCTTCTTTGGGTTTGATGTTATCTCCTTTCTTTACTTTCATAGGATGGTCATCAAAAAGAACAAAGGGAAAGTGCCGAAGAAGCCAGCTTACAATAGAGCGCGGCAAGAACTAACGGCCAAGCCACTCCTAAAGAAGGCTAAGGGCCCCGTTGATGTTCTAGAGAAGGACAACCCTCCAAAGGATTCAAACAAGTTCCCTAACCGCTACTGCGAACTTGTTTACTCAAGGATGATTGAGAGGAATTATCACCCAAAGCCTCTTCTAGTCCTACCGGCCCACCTCACTCCGATAGTGATGCCACACATTGACCGGAGGCAATGGAAGTTCCTCTTGAGGAAACCAAAGGAGGCCAATTTATCATGGGTGGTGGAATTCTACTCCAACTACCACTCACCCCTTCTCACATCAATATTTGTGCGCCGGAAGCAAGTGTCAGTCACAGTGGAAACCATCCAAGGAGTCCTTGGGATTAGGCCATTAGCGGATGGATATGATGCCTATCAAGAAGTCTTGACTGCATGCGATGACCGTGAGTTCGATTGGAGCGCGGTCCTCCGCGTAATTGCTTTACCCGACGCATGCTGGATTCGGGGGACCATAAAGCAAAGACCAAAAGGTTTGGATGCACGTTACCTCACTCAAGAAGCCATGGCATGGGCCCAAATTCTAGCTCACTACGTGCTCCCGAGCACCCATGGGTCATCCATTACCGCCGAGCTAGCCTTATTGATATGGTACATCTTAATCGAGAAACCGGTCGACATTTCGCATGCCATTCGCCAATCCATGGGGCGCATTCTGGTGCACGAAATTGCAATCACACTTTGCAATCCCGCACAACTAACCAGCAAGTGCACTGGGTCGTCCAAGTAATACCTTACGTGAGTAAGGGTCGATCCCACGGAGATTGTCGGCTTGATGCAAGCTATGGTTATCTTGTAAATCTTAGTCAGGATATCAGAAATTATCAGGATTGATTGTGAAAAGTAAAAGAACATGAAATCAGTACTTGTTTTGCAGTAATGGGGAACAGGTTGAGGTTTTGGAGATGCTCTATCTTCTGAATCTCTGCTTTCCTACTGTCTTCTTCTTTAAACACGCAAGGCTCCTTCCATGGCAAGCTGTATGCAAGGGTTTCACCGTTGTCAGTGGCTACCTCCCATCCTCTCAGTGGAAATGTTCAACGCACCCTGTCACGGCACGGCTATCCATCTGTCGGTTCTCAATCAGGCCGGAATAGAATCCAGTGATTCTTTTGCGTCTGTCACTAACGCCCCGCCTTCAGGAGTTTGAAGCTCGTCACAGTCATTCAATCATTGAATCCTACTCAGAATACCACAGACAAGGTTTAGACCTTCCGGATTCTCTTGAATGCCGCCATCAGTTCTAGCTTATACCACGAAGATTCCGGTTAAATAATCCAAGAGATATCTACTCAATCTAAGGTAGAACGGAGGTGATTGTCAGGTACACGTTCATAGTTGAGAATGATGATGAGTGTCACGGATCATCACATTCATCCAGTTTAAGAACAAGTGATATCTTAGAATGGAAGCAAGCATGATTGAATGAAAAACAGCAGTAATTGCATTAATCCATCAAGACACAGCAGAGCTCCTCACCCCCAACCATGGGGTTTAGAGACTCATGCCATGGAAAGTACACAAAGAAACGTGTAAAGTGTCATGAGGTACCGATACAATGTCAAAAGATCCTATTAATAGTAAACTAGTAACCTAGGGTATACAGAAATGAGTAAATGACGTAAAAATTCACTTCTGGGTCCACTTAGTGTGTGCTTGGGCTGAGCAATGAAGCATTTTTGTGTAGAGACCTTTTCTGGAGTTAAACGCCAGCTTTTATGCCAGTTTGGGCGTTTAACTCCAAGTTTTATGCCAGTTCCAGCGTTAAACGCTGGAAATTCTGAGGCTGAATTGCCACGCCAGTTTGGGCCATCAAATCTTGGGCAAAGTATGGACTATTATACATTGCTGGAAAGCCCAGGATGTCTACGTTCCAACGCCATTGAGAACGCGCCAATTGGGCTTCTGTAGCTCCAGAAAATCCACTTCAAGTGCAGGGAGGTCAGAATCCAACAGCATCTGCAGTCCTTTTCAGTCTCTGAATCAGATTTTTGCTCAGGACCCTCAATTTCAGCCAGAAAATACCTGAAATCACAGAAAAACACACAAACTCATAGTAAAGTCCAGAAAAGTGAATTTTAACTAAAAACTAATAAAAATATACTAAAAACTAACTGAAATATACTAAAAACATACTAAAAACAATGCCAAAAAGCGTATAAATTATCCGCTCATCACAACACCAAACTTAAATTGTTGCTTGTCCCCAAGCAACTGAAGATCAAAGTAGGATAAAAAGAAGAGAATATACTATAGACTCCAAAATATCAAGGAAACTTAGTTCCAATTAGATGAGCGGGACTAGTAGCTTTTTGCCTCCGAACAGTTTTGGCATCTCACTCTATCCTTTGAAGTTCAGAATGATTGGCATCTATAAGAACTCAGAACTCAGATAGTGTTATTGATTCTCCTAATTGAGTATAATGATTCTTGAACATAGCTAATGTATGAGTCTTGGCTGTGGCCCAAAGCACTCTGTCTTCCAGTATTACCACCGGATACATACATGCCACATACACATAATTGGGTGAACCTTTTCAGATTGTGACCCAGCTTTGCTAGAGTCCCCAATTAGAGGTGTCCAGGGTTCGTAAGCACACTCCTTTTGCCTTGGATCACAACTTTATTTCTTTCTTTTTCTCTTTTTTTTGAATTTTTTTTGTATTCACTGCTTTTTCTTGCTTCAAGAATCAATCTGATGATTTTTTAGATCCTCAATAACAGTTCTCTTTTTTCCTTATTCTTTCAAGAGCCAACAATTTTAACATTCTCAAAACAACAAATTCAAAAGACATATGCACTGTTCAAGCCTTCATTCGGAAAACAAAAATTATTGTCACCACATCAAACTAATTCAACTAGTTTCAAGGATAAATTTCGAAATCCTGTACTTCTTGTTCTTTTGTGATTAAAGCATTTTTCATTTAAGAGAGGTGATGGATTCATAGGACATTCATAGCTTTAAGACATGAATTTTAAATTTTATTAATTATGAATTAAAAACAAGACTCAAAAATAGATATAAGATGAGACTAGAAAATAAAAATAGAAAACAAAAAATTTAAATAGGCTCCTAATGATAGAGGTTTTCACAGAGTTAGGACTCAACAACCTTGATTTTGAGAAGTGGATGCTCCCTCAACTTGAGATGAGAGCTTTTGGCGTTTCAACTCTTGGAGTTCACGCCCCTACTTCTCTTGTTCCTTCATCAATTTGCAGAGCATGCAGTTCTGATTCTGCTGTTCTTCCTTCAGTTGCTCCATAGTTTCTTGTAACTTGATGATAGATGCTTCTAGGCTGGTCCAGTAGTCAATTTTAGGAAATTCAGGGAGGAACTCCTGCGCCCTCCTTTTGATAGAGTTGTCTTGCATTTGTCCTTCCATTGACTTCTTGGTGATTGGATGTTCAATGGGTATGAATTCATCTACTCCCATCTTTACCCCAGCCTCTTTACAGAGCAAGGAGATCAAGCTTGGGTAAGCCAATTTGGCTTCAGTGGAATTTTTATTTGCAATTGTGTAGATCTACAAGCAATCACATGATGAACCTCCACTTCTTTTCCAAGCATAATGCAATGAATCATCACTGCTCTCTTGATAGTGACCTCAGAACGGTTGCTAGTGGGCAGTATGGAACGCCCAATAAAGTCTAGCCAACCTCTTGCAATTGGTTTGAGGTCTCCCCTCTTGAGTTGGTTTGGGACACCCTTTGAATTGGTTATCCACTTAGTTCCAGGGAGGCATATGTCCTCTAGAACTTGATCCAACCCTTTATCTGCTCTCACCATCCTCCTATTGAAGGATTCAGGATCATCCTGCAGTTGAGGCAATTTGAAGATTTCTCTTATTTTGTCCAGATGGAAGTACATAACTTTCCCTCTGACCATGGTTCTGTAGGTATGGTAAGCAGTTCCAGTCATTCTCTGCTTATCTGTTAGCCACATATTTGAGTAGAATTCCTGAACCATATTCCTTCCAACCTTTATCTCAGGATTGGTTAGAACTTCCCATCCTCTATTTCGAATTTGCTCTTGGATCCCCAGATATTCATCTTCTTTCAGATCAAATTTAACTTCCGGGATCACTGACCTCAGACCCATTATCTTGTGATAATGGTCTTCATGTTCTTTGGTTAAGAACTTCTCTTGATTCCAAAGATTCTTTGGATTATTCTCTTTCTTTCCTCTTAAATTGGTTTGTTTTCCCTTTGGAGCTATGATCTTGATGAATCTTGGCTTAGTGATCACGGAAAAGCACACCAAACTTAGAGGTTTGCTTGTCCTCAAGCAAAAGAAAGGAAAGAAGAGAGAGAGGAGAAGAGCAAATTCGAATGGTGTGGGGAATGGTGAGGCCGAACAAGCTTGTATAAGGGGGGGAAGAAGAGATTTCGAAAAATTGAAAGGGGATTTGAGAAGATATGGAGAGAATTTGAGAGAAGGGTGAGTTTTTTGAACAAGATTTGGGATTGATTTGAGAGATTTGAAGAATGATTTTTGATTTTTGAAGATTTGAAAGTGAATGATGAAAGGTTGAGATGTATTTATGTAGAAAAGTATGGGTAAGAAAAGGGAAATTTGAAAAAAAATTGATTGGAAATCAAAATCTTGGTCCCCTCACCTTTCTGGCGTTAAACGCCCAGAATGGCATTCATTCTGGTGTTTAACGCCCATTTGTTACCCATTATGGGCGTTTAACGCCCAGCCAGGTGCCCTGGCTGGCGTTAAACGCCAGAATTCCTTTATCACTGGGCGTTTTTCTAAAACGCCCAGGATGCTGCACACCTGGCGTTAAACGCCCAGAATGGTGCCCATTCTGGCGTTTAACGCCCAAAATGCCCCTTACTGGCATTTTTTCGCCAGTAAGCTCTTTTTCTCTGCTTTTTGCGCTGAATCCTTCTGTAACTCTGTGAATTCCTTCATTTTTGATACTTGCCTTTGTAAAAACAAAACATATAACCTGCTAATGACTGGGTTGCCTTCCAGCAAGCGCTTCTTTACTGTCTTTAGCTGGACCTTTACTGAGAATTACTCAAGTCTCAGTTTTGAGCACTCCTGCTCAAAATTGCTCTCAAGATAATGCTTGATTCTCTGTCCATTAACAATGAATTTTTTGTCAGAATCAATATCCTGAAGCTCAACATATCCATATGGTGACACTCCTGTAATCACATACGGACCCCTCCACCGGGATTTGAGTTTTCCTGGAAACAATCTGAGCCTAGAGTTGAAGAGCAGGACTTTTTGTCCCGGCTCAAAGACTCTGGATGACAGCTTCTTGTCATGCCACTTCTTTGCCTTTTCCTTATAAATTTTTGCATTTTCAAAGGCATTGAGTCTGAACTCTTCTAGCTCATTTAGCTAGAGCAATCTTTTTTCACCAGCTAACTGAGCATCCATGTTTAGGAATCTGGTTGCCCAGTAGGCTTTATGTTCCAGTTCCACGGGCAGATGACAGGCCTTCCCATACACCAGTTGGTATGGAGAGGTTCCTATAGGAGTCTTGAATGCTGTTCTGTATGCCCACAGAGCATCATCCAAGCTCTTTGCCCAATCCTTTCTTCGGGCTATCACAGTCCATTCCAGGATTCTTTTTAGCTCTCTGTTAGAGACTTCAGCTTGCCCATTTGTCTGTGGATGATACGGAGTTGCCACTTTGTGGCTAATCCCATATCTAACCATAGCAGAGTATAGCTGTCTATTGCAGAAATGAGTGCCCCCGTCACTGATTAGTACTCTGGGAACACCAAGTCTGCTGAAGATGTGTTTCTGGAGGAATTTCAGCACGGTCTTGGTATCATTAGTGGGTGTAGCAATTGCTTCTACCCACTTAGATACATAGTCCACTGCTACCAGAATGTAAGTGTTTGAGTATGATAGTGGGAATGGACCCATGAAGTCAATTCCCCATACATCAAACAATTCTATCTCTAATATCCCTTGTTGAGGCATGGCATATCCGTGAGGCAAGTTACCAGCTCTTTGGCAACTGTCACAGTTACGCACAAACTCTCGGGCATCTTTATAGAGAGTAGGCCAGTAGAAGCCACATTGGAGGACTTTAGTGGCTGTTCGCTCACTTCCAAAATGTCCTCCATACTGTGATCTATGGCAGTGCCATAGGATCCTTTGTGCTTCTTCTCTGGGTACACATCTGCGGATCATTCTGTCTGCACATCTCTTAAAGAGATATGGTTCATCCCAGAGGTAGTACTTGGCATCTGAAATTAATTTCTTTCTTTGCACTCTGCTGTACTCCTTGGGTATGAACCTCACAGCTTTATAATTTGCAATATCTGCAAACCATGGAGCTTCCTAAATGGCAAAGAGTTGCTCATCTGGGAAAGTCTCTGAGATCTCAGTAGAAGGGAGGGACGCCCCAGCTACTGGTTCTATTCGGGACAGATGATCAGCTACTTGGTTCTTTGTCCCTTTTCTGTCTCTTATTTCTATATCAAACTCTTGCAGAAGCAACACCCATCTGATAAGCCTGGGTTTTGAATCCTGCTTTGTGAGTAAGTATTTAAGAGCAGCATAGTCAGTGTACACAACCACTTTGGACCCCACTAGATAGGATCTAAACTTGTCAATGGCATAGACCACTGCAAGTAACTCTTTTTCTGTGGTTGTGTAATTCTTCTGTGCGTCATTTAGAACACGGCTGGCATAATAAATGACGTGCAGAAGCTTGTTATGCCTCTGTCCCAACACTGCACCAATGGCATGGTCACTGGCATCACACATTAGTTCAAATGGCAATGTCCAATCTGGTGCAGAGATGACTGGTGCTGTGACCAGCTTAGCTTTCAGGGTCTCAAATGCCTGCAGACACTGTGTGTCAAACACAAATGGTGTGTCAGCAGCTAGCAGGTTACTCAAAGGTTTTGCAATTTTCGAAAAATCCTTTATAAACCTTCTGTAGAATCCTGCATGCCCCAGAAAGCTTCTGATTGCCTTAACATTGGCAGGTGGTGGTAATTTTTCAATTACCTCTACCTTTGCCTTATCCACCTCTATTCCCCTGCTTGAAATTTTGTGCTCAAGGACAATTCCTTCAGTCACCATAAAGTGACATTTCTCCCAGTTTAAAACCAGGTTAGTCTCTTGGCACCTTTTCAGGACAAGTGCTAGGTGGTTAAGACAGGAGCTGAATGAGTCTCCATATACTGAGAAGTCATCCATGAAGACTTCCAGGAATTTCTCTACCATATCAGAGAAGATGGATAACATGCATCTCTGAAAGGTTGCAGGAGCATTACACAGACCAAAAGGCATCCTCCTGTAGGCAAACACGCCAGAAGGGCAAGTAAATGCTTTTTTCTCTTGGTCCTGAGGATCTACTGCAATTTGGTTGTAACCTGAATAGCCATCCAAAAAGCAGTAATAATCATGACCAACTAGTCTTTCTAGCATTTGGTCTATGAAAGGTAAAGGAAAATGATCCTTTCTGGTGGCTGTATTGAGCCTTCTGTAGTCAATACACATACGCCACCCTGTGACTGTTCTTGTAGGAACCAGTTCATTTTTTTCATTATGAACCACTGTCATGCCTCCCTTTTTGGGGACAACTTGGACAGGGCTCATCCAGGGGCTGTCAGAAATAGGATAAATAATCCCAGCCTCCAGTAATTTAGTGACCTCTTTCTGCACCACCTCCTTCATGGCTGGATTTAGCCTCCTTTGTGGTTGGACCACTGGTTTGGCATTATCCTCCAACAGGATCTTGTGCATGCATCTAGCTGGGCTAATGCCCTTAAGGTCACTTATGGACCACCCAAGAGTTGTCTTGTGTGTCCTTAGCACTTGAATCAGTGCTTCCTCTTCATGTGGATTTAAAGCAGAGCTTATAATCACTGGAAAAGTTTCACCCTCCCCCAGAAATGCATATTTCAGGGATGGTGGTAGTGGTTTGAGTTCAGGTTTGGGAGGTTTATCCTCTTCCTGAGGAATTTTCGAAAATTCCTTTGTTTCCTCTGGTTCTTCTTGATCAGGTTGAGCATCCTTGAAGATGTCCTCAAGCTCTGATTCTAGGCTTTCAGTCATATTGATCTCTTCTACCAGAGAGTCAATAATGTCAGCGCCCATGCAGTCATTTGGTGTGTCTGGGTGCTGCATAGCTTTTACAGCATTCAACTTGAACTCATCCTCATTGACTCTCAGGGTTACTTCCCCTTTTTGTACATCAATGAGAGTTCGTCCAGTTGCTAGGAAAAGTCTTCCTAGAATGAGAGTTGCACTCTTGTGCTCCTCCATTTCCAGCACCACAAAGTCAATTGGAAAGGCGAATGGCCCAACCTTGACAATCATGTCCTCTATTATGCCTGATGGATGTTTAATGGAGCCATCAGCAAGTTGGAGGCATATCCGGGTTGGTCTGACTTCTTCAGTCAACCCAAGCTTTCTGATAGTGGATGCAGGTATTAGGTTGATACTTGCTCCAAGGTCACACAGGGCTGTCTTGGTGCAAGCACCTTCTAATGTGCATGGTATCATAAAGCTTCCTGGATCTTGAAGCTTTTCTGGTAAGCTTTTTAGAATGACTGCACTGCATTCTTCAGTGAGAAACACTTTTTCAGTTTCTTTCCAATCCTTCTTATGACTTAAGATTTCTTTCATGAACTTAGCATAAGAAGGTATTTGCTCAAGTGCCTCTGCAAATGGAATCTTTATTTCAAGAGTCCTTAGATAGTCTGCAAAGCGGGCAAATTGCTTATCCTGTTCCGCTTGGCGGAGTTTTTGAGGATAAGGCATCTTGGCTTTATATTCTTCAACCTTAGATGCTGCAGGTTTATTCCTTACAGAAGTGGTTGAAGAAGCCTTGTTAGAGGGATTACTATCAGCACTCTTAGGTGTCTGATCCTCCCTTGGCGTCTGAACGCCAGGATTGGGTGGAAAATGGGCGTTTAACGCCAACTTTTCCCCCTTTTCTGGCGTTTGATCGCCAGAACTGGGCAGGGAATGGGCGTTTAACGCTAGCTTTCCCCCTTTTTCTGGCGTTTGAACACCAAAAGTATTCCTCTCTGGGCTCTTACTGTCCTCAGAGGAATTTTGAACAGTGGTTTGGTTATCCTCTGTCAATTGTTCCTTATTTGGCTTTTTGCTCTTTTGAGCAGTGTTATTCAGTGTCTTCCCACTCCTCAGTTGAACTGCTTGACATTCCTCTGTTATTTGTTTAGATATTTGCTGTTTTGCTTGATTCAACTGCAGTTCTATGTTCTTGTTAGCAACTTTAGTTTCATGGAGCATCTCTTTAAATTCTGCTAACTGTTCTGTCATCAGGAGCAATTGTTGATGAAGCTCAATCATCTGTTCTTGAGGATTAGGATCAGTGGCTACTGCCATGACTTCCCCTTTTGGAGAGAGCTCATTGCTAGAGTACAAATATTCGTTTCTAGCAACAGTGTCTATAAGCTCTTGAGCCTCTTCAATTGTCTTCCTCATGTGTATAGATCCACCAGCTGAGTGGTCTAAAGACATCTGAGCTTTTTCTGTAAGCCCATAGTAGAAGATGTCTAACTGTACCCACTTTGAAAACATTTCAGAGGGGCATTTTCTTAGCATACCTCTATACCTCTCCCAGGCATTATAAAGGGATTCAATATCCTCTTGTTTAAAGCCTTGGATGTCCAGCCTTAGCTGTGTCATCCTCTTTGGAGGGTAAAAGTGATTCAGGAATTTGTCTGATAACTGTTTCCATGTCTTTATGCTTGCTGTAGGTTGGTTATTTAACCACCTTTTAGCTTGATCTTTTACAGCAAATGGAAACAGTAATAGTCTGTAGACATCCTGATCCACCTCTTTATCATGTACTGTGTCAGCAATTTGTAAGAACTGTGCCAGAAACTCAGTAGGTTCTTCCTGTGGAAGACCGGAATACTGGAAATTTTGCTGCACTATGATAATGAGTTGAGGATTTAGCTCAAAGCTGCTTGCTTTGATGGAAGGTGTACAGATGCTACTCCCATATGCAGCTGTAATGGGGTTAGCATATGACCCCAGAGTCCTTTTGGACTGATCAATCCCACTTAGGTCCATAATGGATAAAGGGAAATGATATGGATTGCAGATAGATAAATTTTTTTTGAATTAATCGAAAAATAAAATAAAAACAAGAGGAAAATAAAATAAAAAATTCGAAAATCAAAAGAAAATAAGATCAAAGCAAATTAAAAACTGAATCAATTAGTCAATTAAAAAGATTTTGAGATTAGCAATTAAAAAGATATGATTGAGAAAATTTTTATGAAAAAGATTTGATTTTTGAAAAGAGGAAAGAGAAAAACAACAAAAGGACACCAAACTTAAAATTTTTAGAAAATCAAACACAAATTTTCGAAAATTTTAAAGGAAAAACACAAAGAGGACACCAAACTTAGAATTTTTAAGGATCAAAAAGGGACTAAGGACATGCAAATTCGAAAATTAAAAGAAAAGCAAAAGCATGCAATTGACACCAAACTTAAAATATGAAACTAGACTCAACTAAAAGACTCTAAACCAACAAAAATAAAACAGTCCTAATCTAAGCAACAAGATAAGCCGTCAGTTGTCCAAACTCGAACAATCCCCGGCAACGGCGCCAAAAACTTGGTGCACGAAATTGCAATCACACTTTGCAATCCCGCACAACTAACCAGCAAGTGCACTGGGTCGTCCAAGTAATACCTTACGTGAGTAAGGGTCAATCCCACGGAGATTGTCGGCTTGAAGCAAGCTATGGTTATCTTGTAAATCTTAGTCAGGATATCAGAAATTATCAGGATTGATTGTGAAAAGTAAAAGAACATGAAATCAGTACTTGTTTTGCAGTAATGGGGAACAGGTTGAGGTTTTGGAGATGATCTATCTTCTGAATCTCTGCTTTCCTACTGTCTTCTTCTTTAAACACGCAAGGCTCCTTCCATGGCAAGCTGTATGCAAGGGTTTCACCGTTGTCAGTGGCTACCTCCCATCCTCTCAGTGGAAATGTTCAACGCACCCTGTCACGGCACGGCTATCCATCTGGCGGTTCTCAATCAGGCCGGAATAGAATCCAGTGATTCTTTTGCGTCTGTCACTAACGCCCCGCCTTCAGGAGTTTGAAGCTCGTCACAGTCATTCAATCATTGAATCCTACTCAGAATACCACAGACAAGGTTTAGACCTTCCGGATTCTCTTGAATGCCGCCATCAGTTCTAGCTTATACCACGAAGATTCCGGTTAAAGAATCCAAGAGATATCTACTCAATCTAAGGTAGAACGGAGGTGATTGTCAGGCACACGTTCATAGTTGAGAATGATGATGAGTGTCACGGATCATCACATTCATCCAGTTTAAGAACAAGTGATATCTTAGAATGGAAGCAAGCATGATTGAATGAAAAACAGCAGTAATTGCATTAATCCATCAAGACACAGCAGAGCTCCTCACCCCCAACCATGGGGTTTAGAGACTCATGCCGTGGAAAGTACACAAAGAAACGTGTAAAGTGTCATGAGGTACCGATACAATGTCAAAAGATCCTATTAATAGTAAACTAGTAACCTAGGGTATACAGAAATGAGTAAATGACGTAAAAATCCACTTCTGGGTCCACTTAGTGTGTGCTTGGGCTGAGCAATGAAGCATTTTCGTGTAGAGACCTTTTCTGGAGTTAAACACCAGCTTTTATGCCAGTTTGGGCGTTTAACTCCAAGTTTTATGCCAGTTCCAGCGTTAAACGCTGGAAATTCTGAGGCTGAATTGCCACGCCGGTTTGGGCCATCAAATCTTGGACAAAGTATGGACTATTATACATTGCTGGAAAGCCCAGGATGTCTACTTTCCAACGCCATTGAGAGCGCGCCAATTGGGCTTCTGTAGCTCCAGAAAATCCACTTCAAGTGCAGGGAGGTCAGAATCCAACAGCATCTGCAGTCCTTTTCAGTCTCTGAATCAGATTTTTGCTCAGGACCCTCAATTTCAGCCAGAAAATACTTGAAATCACAGAAAAACACACAAACTCATAGTAAAGTCCAGAAAAGTGAATTTTAACTAAAAACTAATAAAAATATACTAAAAACTAACTGAAATATACTAAAAACATACTAAAAACAATGCCAAAAAGCGTATAAATTATCCGCTCATCACATTCATGCCAAGGGAAATCTACCATTTCCCGCTATGGTGACCGAATTAGTAGCAACAGCCGGCGTCCACTGAGAGGCTAAGGATAGGAGGACCTCAATTCCGGTCGAGGGCGATTTTATTCCGACCAAGAGGTGCCTCAAGCCTCCGGAATTCACTAAGGACATTGGACTACTCACACCAACTCCCAACACCACTACATCATCCACACCACAAAAATCAGCCACCCAACGCCTTGAAGACCTTCACAAGAAGTTGGACCGTTATGAGAGGCGTAACCAACGCCGATATGCTCACGTGAAGAAACTTCTAAGCATTGTCACCCCACCTATGGAGGAACCAGATATCTCCACATCCATCGCAACTTCAAGCGGGAATAGCGATGACATTGGAGATGAGGGACACTCGGGACTCGACCACCCATTGCACCTAACCTATAGCACGGAGGACCGTGCTAAGTTTTAAGTGTGGGGAGGTCGGCTGACCGATCTCCGTAGGTAACACCCGAATAAATTTTCGTTCTTTGAACTCCTTTATAGTTAGGATAGGTTGCATGATTAGATCTTCTTTGACATCATTTGCATGATAAGTTTACTTGGTTGGAACAATGAAACTCTTTCTTAGGAAACCAATACTTTGGGACAACCGTAGCATTGCCAATTTTGAATATTTTGATGTCAAACTTGCTTGAAGAATTGTATTTTGGAACATGGATTTCGAGTTAAGAACACAAGCTAGTGAGCTTTGAGCCTTGTTTTGTGGCTACATCTTATAGTCACTTATTCTCCTTCTTGTGTGCAATTGTTTTTCTCTCTATGAGTGTGATCCTTGCTTTGTTTGAGTCTATATGTCCATTATTCCTTGTATTCATGCATTTATATGATTGAGGCCATCACTTTATTAGCCCACGTACCAAATAGCCTTACCTCTTCTCTCCCCTTGTTAGCCAAATTTGAGCCTATGCTTAACCCACTTGTTCTCAATTTAGCACATTACAAGCCTTAAAGCGAAAAACAATAAAAGTCCTTATTTGAATCTTTGATTAGCTTAGGCTAGTGTGTGTGAGTAGCATTCAAGTGTGGGAACCTTGGGACATTGGGTGAATAAAAGGGGTAGTTTTTGTATTGCTATTGAAAATACTGGGAATTGGGTGCATACTCATGTATTGGTTAAATGTAAAACCTTATGCATTGAGATCCTTGTATAGAAAAAAAATGATGAGAAAAACAAAAGAAAAAGAAAATTATATGGAAAAAAAAAGAGAAAAGAAAGGAATAAAAAGGGGACAAAATGCCCTAAATCAAAGTATAGTCCAATAAAATAAATGCATAGGTATTGTGAAATTAAAAAGGAATACATGAGTATGTGAAAGAAAAAAAATGGGTAGTTAGATTGGAATTTAATTGTATAGGATGTCATAGGTTAGGTGGGAAGTTTAAGCTTATCAAAGATTCAAATTTCAAACTCACTTAACCAAATATGCATCCCACCTTGACCCTAGCCCCATTACAACCTAAAGACAAGACCTCATGATATTTGTACACATGCATGGAATAAATGTTGATTGTTAGATGGAGAACAAATCTTGGAGAGCATGATTAGGAGAAAATTAAGAGAATCAACCCTAGACACTTGAGCGAATGGAGTGTAAACACTTCCGGTGAGGGTTCGAAGGCTCTAATTCATGATTCCCAGCTCTCACGAGCATTCTTCATGCAAGGTTGCATATATTGCACTTGATG
Organism: Arachis hypogaea; assembly: GCF_003086295.3. Lineage (NCBI taxonomy): Eukaryota > Viridiplantae > Streptophyta > Magnoliopsida > Fabales > Fabaceae > Arachis > Arachis hypogaea. The sequence continues at coordinate 4,816,583 of NC_092042.1, read as the reverse complement.
CTTGAAAATTGGTAAGTCCTATATATTGACCACCATCGTACCCTATATGCTTGCATATATCTTAGGAAGGTTGATTTGTTCCCAACCAAGTAGATAGTAGCACTAGTCATAGTTGCATTCATGTAAGTAGGTTGCCCTTTATAAGTCTTATATCTTTATGATCCTTCGGTCTTTTGCATTTCTCTAAGCATGTTCTCTAAGCATGAGGACATGCTAGAATTTAAGTGTGGGGAGGTTGATAAACCCCATTTTGAGGGTTTATCTTGTATCGATTTCAGGGATTTTATCAATGACTCCACACGCTTTTTATATGAAAATACAAGACTTTGTGTTCCTTTCCTAATCTTTGCCTCATGGATGAAAACATGCTTATTTTGCACTAAATTAGATACATTTCTAATCTTCTCTTGGTGCCATTCGATGTCGTGACCTGTGTGCTAAGTGGTTTCAGAATATAGGGCAGGGATGAACCGGAAGAGAGAAGGAGAACGGGCACAAAGGAAGGGAGCATGAGAAATTGAGCTTTGGAAACTTCAGCAAGGGCGCGTGCGCGCACTTGGCGCGCCCGTGTGGATTGAGCAGCTAGAAGTCAAAGCCAAGAGCCAAGCTACAAGCCGGCTTATGTAGCGGCTAGGCCATGATCTCCATGGGCGCGCACGCGTACATTACGCCCCCGCGCACATTACAAGATGCCTCAGTGGTGCGCACGCGTGCTTTGCATGTGCGCGCCGATGCTCGAATATGATTTTTTTAAAAGAGTCACGTGACCTGGGCGTGGAGACAGTTGGGGGATCTCATCTTGGGGAAGTGCCTTGGCGGGAAGAGCTTAAGAAGACCAAAGATTGAAGGGTTAAGGGACTTTTGGCTCATTTGTAATTGTTCTAGATATTTTTGCTATAGTTAGTTACACTCTTGGAGAAGGAAGTTCACATTAGGGTTCATCTTCATCCATTTTCTGAATTTTCAATCACTCTTTGCTGAGATCCATTGCAATTCTCCATTTACTTTGTTCATGTCATAGATCTTCTTCTCCAATCTCAATTAGTGTTTGTAATTGCTCAATTTTCATAGATCCTAGATTCAACTTTGTAGTTTTGGATTTTATCAAGTTCTTGAGAGTTTCATTTCCATTGTTGTTCTTTGTTAATTGTTGTTAATTTCTTGTGATGGAGCATTTTTAATTCTACTTTCTTCTCATTCTTACTATGCCTTTCATTCTTGCTCATCAATTGTTTGATGAAATGCCAACACTAGTTATGGAGTAAAAGTCTCTTACTTGGCATAGGGTTTGGATCATTAGAAAGAGTTGAATAGTTTATGTCAATTGTTGATTTGGAATTAGAAATTGTTAGTTGACTTGGAGTGCACTAAAGCTAGATTTCCCTAAGGTAAAGCTAGAACTTGTGACTCAAGTTAATTACTCTCATTTGACTTTCCTCTATACCTAGGGGTTAACTAAATGAAGCAAGGCCTAATTGTTGTCATCATTGAAGGAACTATAAGGATAGGATTTCTAATGCCAACCCTAGGCCAAGTCTTTTAAAGATTGATTGTTTGTCATTTATTTTGCTAAACCTTCAAAGAATCATAACAAGGCTTCCTAATCAATAAGATGCATGCTTTAGCAATTTCAAGGGAGGACGACTCGAGAGACTAGTACTCTCGGTTATAGATTGTAGGATTGTTTGATGCGAAGTTTAAGTGTCGGTTAGACTATACTCACGATCATATTCATCATTGAATTCTATATCGGCATGATAAATTCGGAAAGTCTAACCTTGTCTGTGGTATTCCGAGTAGGATTCCGGGATTGAATGACTGTGACGAGCTTCAAACTCGCGATTGCTGGGCGTGATGACAAATGCAAAAGAATCAAGGGATTCTATTCCAACATAATCGAGAACCGACAGATGATTAGCCGTGCTGTGACAGAGCATTTGTACCTTTTTCACTTAGAGGATGGGATGTAGCCATTGACAACAGTGATGCCCTACATACAGCTTGCCATAGAAAGGAGTGACAAAGATTGGATAAAAGCAGTAGGAAAGCGGAGATTCAGAAGGAATACAGCACCTCCGTACACTTATCTGAAATTCCCACCATTGAATTACATGAGTAAGTCTATCTTTATTTTCTGCCTTATTTTTTATTATTCGAAAACTCCATAACATTTATTATCCGCCTGAATGAGATTTACAAGATGACCATAGCTTGCTTCATACCAACAATCTTCGTGGGATCGACACTTACTCACGTAAGGTATTACTTGGATGACCCAGTGCACTTGCTGGTTAGTTGTGCGGAGTTGTGACTAAGTGTGATTCACGCTTGAGAGCGCTACCAAGTTTTTGGCGCCATTGTTGATGATCACAATTCCGTGCACCACTTAGGGAAGAAGCTTTTCTCTCTTTCTAACTTTTCTGAGTTTCTGACCAACTCACATAGGTGAACGTTGCTTTTGGTTATACAAAAGAGAGGGATTTGCTTTTCTGAAATCAGATCGGGCTTGGATCGGGTAGTAATATGCTTGGCCCGTTTTGATTTCTTTGGCTTCTTTCTTTGCTTTTTCTTGGGCTCTTAATTTTACTTTCAGCCCAACATCCTTGCTGATCGCTTTTCATTCCATTTGGGCTATTGAATTTTTGCCTGCAACAATAAATAATTAGTAATAAGTAATTATAATTAATCAACACTAATTATTTATTTTGCCCAAAAATAATGTTTGTCATCAATAATTAATTTAGTTAATTTCTTTACTCAACAGACTAAACACTTCCGAGCCTTGGAAATGTTTCCGATTTAAGAATGAAATTGAATTGGCCTTTGGGCTTAAATAATTTTGGTTTTGAAAGTGGTTCGGAACTTTTAGCTTACATGCCTTGGTTTTGGTTTTAAATCTTTATTTTGATCGATTTTAATTCAAGTAACTATGATTTCAAGTATTTCTAAAAATATTTAAGAAGTGAGGTTGGCTATTTTCCCTAGAGTCTTGAGTCTTTGATTAGGAAATGAACTCCTAAACAACATCTTTTACCACATTCAGCAAAGCAGATTTCTTCCCAGTAGAGATGGATGTACCCTCAGTGGAGAGAGATGGAGAATCCTCAGGAACAAAGTCATCATCTTCATCATCTAAGACCACCCTTTCAAATCGAGTAGGTCCTTTGTTCTATTTCACTGAACTACCTCCTTTTAGATATGAATGTCTATTTTCATATTCCTTATTGGTCAAGTCAACACCAAAATACTAAAATATGCAAGTTAGAAACATGCCATAAGGTAGTGCTTTGTCTTTTTCACTCCTAACAGAGTCAAACATATATCTAACCATCAAGTATGCAAATGAAATTTCAGTTTTGGTGAGAAGGGCATATAAAACAAGAGTATCAGTGTTGGAAATCCTTTAATATGAGCCGTTTTGAGGCAGAATAATGTGGTTGACCATTCGGTGCAACTGAGCACGCTCATATCCTAGGGCTTTGTGAGTGGGTGTAATACCATCAACTAAAGAAACATGTTCACAAAATGTGAGCCAATGCATCATGAAAAGAAATTCCAACTCCTTCATCCCACTTAATAGGGTGCGATACTTGTTAACCCCATCATAAAAGTCATTATTCATGGCAGATTTGAATCTATAAGGGTTATAGTTTGAGTGAGAGGTCAAAAAGTGAGCTTTGTGATTAAAAGGTCCAATGTCTAGTTCTTTAACATTTTTGAGAGGGACTCGAATGTTACCTCGTTGAGAGCGCACAGGAACCGACCTGAATTTTGGTTGTGTTGGTTCGGGAACAGGTTCCTCAGCCGCCGGACGTTTGTCCTTGGAGGAGCTAGGCTTCGCAGAACAAGGTTTTGAGGAGCCTGGCTTGGAAGTTGTGACCTTCGGTGGTGGTGTCGGCTTGGTAGGGGCAGGGTACCTTGGCGTGGTCTTGGTTCGTGCCATGGGAGTAGTGCAAGGAGGAGAGGTAGGAGGAGAAGGTGAAGGAGTAAAAGTTGGGTCTTGAGAGCGAGTTGATGGTCTAGGAAGCTTATGGATCTTTTCACGCGGTGCTCTTTTAGCAATAACTTTCTTTCCCGTTGGTTAGATTTAGGCTTTTGAGGGAAGAGAAGCAGTGGAGTGAGAGGAAAGAAACCGAAGGGTTTGAGGAGAAGTTATTGAGGGAAGAGAGGGAGTGTTGGTAACCGTACCCAAAAGTGGATTTCCAAAACCATGCAACTGCATCACCTTTTGAAATGACATGAAAAGACCTGACCTCATAAAAGAAAGATTTTATTTGATTGAAAAATTTAAACAGGAAATTAATTTTAAATTTTAAAAACTTTTTAAAAGAATTTAAATCAAATTGAAAATCTTTTTGGATCAAGAATCATTAAATGAAAGTCCTTTAAAAAAAATTAAGCACACAACCCACCAAACACAACAACCAAACAAAAATGTAACATTCATATATGGGCATGGGCCCAGAGATGGTTGGATTTAAGAAAACACATTGGACCACTCTAGATCTGATTTTGAGGTTGGCCCAGATTAACTTTCACTTGAAACAAGCCCAGAACACACTGATTTGAAGGAAACGTTCATCACCTGCCCAGAATTGTCTCATACCTATTTATGAGACAAAAAGCTCCAGCAAATACATCAGCGTTTTTCAAATAAGGAATCATAACTCAAAATTTCTAGACAAGTCCTAAGCATGCAGAATCTATCCTCAGCTAATGGTTTTATGAAAATATCTGCTAATTGCTCCTCAGATTTAACAAATTGAATACTAATATCTCCCTTTTGGACATGTTCTCTTATTGAGTGAAATTTCACTTCAATATGCTTAGTCCTAGAGTGCAAAACTGGATTTTTAGAAATATTGATGGCACTCATATTATCACACATCAAGGGAATATTTTCAGCATTTAATTTGTAATCAGCAAGCTGTGTTTTTAACCATAAAAGCTGAGAATAACAAGAAGAAGCAGCTATATACTCAGCCTCTGCAGTAGATAAGGCCACTGTCGGTTGCTTCTTACTTGACCAAATATTTAAGGACTTTCCAAGGAAACAACATAGGCCTAAAGTGCTCCTTCTATCAACTCTATCACCAGCAAAATCTGCATCACAATAACCAACTACAGAAAAATCATCAATCTTAGGATACCAAAGACCAAAATTGGATGTGCCATGAACATATCTAATGATCCTTTTAACTGCCAAAAGATGTGACTCTTTAGGTTTGGATTGGAACCTTGAACACAATCTAACACTTTGCACAATGTCGGGTCTAGAGGATGTTAAGTACATAAGAGAACCAATCATTCCTCTATACCTAGTCTTATCTACATCTTTCTCAGTTTTTTCCTTATCTAATTTAGAATTAGGGTGCATGGGAGTTCCCATGGTTTTGGCATTTTCCATACCAAATTTCTTAACTAATTCCTTGGCATACTTCTCTTGATGAATGAAAATACCATTTTCAGTTTGTTTAATTTGCAGCCCAAGGAAAAAATTAAGTTCACCCATCATACTCATGTCAAATTCACTTGTCATGAGTTTTCCAAATTCAGAACAAAGGGATTCATTTGCTGATCCAAAAATAATGTCATTAACATATATTTGGACTAGAATAAAAGACTCATTAGAATTCTTGATAAATAGAGTTGTGTCTGTGGTGCCTTTTTGAAAACCATTTTTCAAAAGAAAAGAGCTAAGTCTCTCATACCAAGCTCTAGGAGCTTGTCTTAAACAATAGAGAGCTTTAGATAATTTGAAAACATGATTGGAATGCTCTTTATTTTCAAAACCAGGTGGCTGCTCCACATACACTTTTCTATCTATCACACCATTCAAAAATACACATTTCACATCCATTTGATATAATTTAAAACCACAAAATGCAGCATAGGCTAAGAGAAGTCTTATGGCTTCCATTCGGGCAACAGGGGCAAAGGATTCATCAAAGTCTATTCCTTCTTCTTGGTCATATCCTTGTGCCACAAGCCTTGCCTTGTTTCTTGCAATCCTGCCATCTTCTCCTAACTTGTTTTGAAATATCCACTTGGTGCTGGTCACTTTCTTTCCACTCGGCCTTGGAACCAAAGTCCACACTTGGTTCTTCTCAAACTCAAGAAGCTCATCCTCCATTGCTTTAACCCAAGAAGGGTCACTAAGGGCTTCCTTGATATTTTGAGGCTCTATTTGTGAGAGAAGGGCAATGTTTGATCCTTCATTTGCCTTTCTAGTGGATAACCGAGTTCTAACCCCTTGTGAAATGTCCCCAATGACAAATTCCTCTGGATAATTCTTCAAGAATCTCCATTCACGAGGTCTGGAGGACTTGGAGGCAGATTCAGTTACCAAGAAATTTTGGGTGCTGCTGTCTTCAGGATCTCCCTCAGATTCATGAGACAAAGTGGAATTGTCTCTCGAATTTTTAGCAACTGCAGTTTCTGGATCAGGTTGAGCAGAGTTTCCATTTTCTTGATTTTGCCCAATTTTAACTTCCTTTTGAGCTTGATTTTCTGCATCACAATCTTCTAAAATGCTTTGCACCAAGTTAGTATCACAAAATGTAACATGTATGGACTCCTCAATAATCCTAGCATCTTGATGATAAACCCTATATGTTTTACTAGTTGTGGAATATCCTACAAACAAACACTCATAAGCCTTTGGATCAAATTTACCCAAATTATCCTTGTTATTTAAAACAAAACATTTGCATCCAAAGATGTGTAAATAGTCTAAGTTTGGTGGGTAGCCTTTCCAAAGTTCATAAGGGGTTTTCTTCAAAAATTTCCTTATGATAGTTCTATTCAAAATGTTGCAAGTCGTGTTAACCGCTTTAGCCCAAAAGAATTTTGGAACATTGTTCTCACAAAGCATAGCTCTTGTCATCTCTTGTATGCTTCTATTTCTCCTTTCCACCACACCATTTCGTTGTGGTGTCCTTGGACAAGAGAAGTTGTGAGATATTCCAAATTCCTTACAAAAGAATTCAAATAAATTATTTTTAAATTCAGTTCCATGATCACTTCTTATAGAAGATATTTTCAAATCCTTTTCATTTTGAATTTTCTTGCAAAAAGGTTCAAAGGCCGAAAAGGCTTCATTTTTGTGTGCAAGAAATAAAACCCAACCAAACCTAATATAGTCATCCACAATTACTAAACTAAAATGTTTACCACCTAGGCTTTGAGTTCTTGTTGGACCAAATAGATCAATGTGTAGCAACTCAAGTGGTCTTTTAGTAGAGATGTCTTCCTTTGGTTTAAAAGAACTTTTTGTTTGTTTTCCTATTTGGCAAGCATCACAAGTGATGTCTTTGTCAAATTTTATCAACGGAAGACCTCTTACTAATTCTTTCTTTACAAGTTTATTTATTTGAAACATACTTGCATGGCCCAATCTCTTGTGCCATAACCACTTTTCGGATTCTTTAGAGTGAAGACAAGCTACATTTTGATCCTTTAGTTCATCAAGGGTAAGTTCATACATATTATTAAAACGCTTGGCAACAAACATCACTTCATTTGTCTTTTCATTTACAACACAGCATTCAAATTTTTTGAAAGTCACTAAATATTCTAAATCACACAGCTGACTTATACTCAAGAGATTATGTTTCAAACCACATACCAAAATTACATCATCAATGAAAGTAGATTGCTCATTACCTACTTTCCCAACAGCAATAATTTTACCTTTACCATTATCTCCAAAGGTCACAAAATCTCCATCATACTTGTTTAGTTTGATGAAGTAGGTTGACCTATCAGTCATGTGCCTTGAACATCCACTATCCATGTACCACATGTCCTTTTTGTTCTTTGATGCTAGGAAATTCTGCATGAACAGTTTCAAGTAGCCTTAGGTATCCAAATTAATTTGGATCCTTTGAAGTTAATATATCTTAGTTGCCCAAGTGCATTGAAATCACAAACAACATTGTAAATTTTGTTTCCTACAACTCTCTTTTCAATGAAGCATTGTGCATATGAGTGACCAAATTTCTTGCAATTTACACAATGATTTTTTGATGTGTGTTGCTGAAATTGAGGTGAGTTATATTGCTTGAAGTGATTAAATGGTTGAAATTTACTAGTTTTTGGAGGAGATGGATTTCTTTTGACAAACTGATTTTGGTTATAATTATTCCTCTTTGCAAAAATATTTTCACCTGAATTTTTGAAACTCTTTGGATTTTTCGAAAATGAGGTTTTGTTGTAGAAAATTGGTTTCTTGAAAGCAGCCTCATTTTTTGAAATGTAACCCAAACCTGGCCTATTTGAAGTAGGTTCGGTTCTTGGTGAAGGTTCAGTTTTGCTTGTGTGAACTTCATCAAATTTCTCCTCAAGTGTGGGAACATACCCATACCAGATTTGTTATATGTGTTTTTTGTATTTGATGAAGAAGCCACAAACTTTATAGAGGAAGTATTGGAAACTGCATCTTCCTTGGCTATGTAGCCTAAACCAGATTTTTCAAACAATGGTCTTTGACTTGCAAGTAATTTGTCCAAGTTACTTGAACCTTGAGCAAATTTTGCTAAGTCACCATTCAGCCTTTTAATCATATCATGTAATCTTTCATTTTCAGCAATTAACTCATGAGAAGGATCCATGATGTGCTTTCCTTTTAATTTTTCAAGTTTAGATTTTAAAAATCTGTTTTCTTTAATAATGTCTAAAGCACATTCAGTTTCCTTTACCTTTTCTTTCAAAAAATCATTTTCAGCTCTTAACACATCTCTTTCAGATCTGCACTCATTGTATTTATCTAGCAGTTTTGATGTATTTAAGGTGAGATCATCAATAATAGCATGTAAATCATCTATGATTAAATCATAGTAATTTACCTCATCAAGATTGTTGTTTCCAGCCATGAAATAGTCTTTGTCTTCACTTTCAGATTCTTCTTTTTCATTTGAGTCATTCTCAAGATCCTCCCAAGCTGCCATGAGTACTCTCTTCCTTTCTTTCTTTCCTTTGTCCTCCTTCTTGAGCTTTGGACAGTTTAGCTTGAAGTGTCCAGCCTCCTTGCAGTGATGGCACGTCACCTTGCTCAGGTCGAACTTGTGGTCCTTTGAACTTGAGCCCTTGTATTTGCCCTTGTTCTTCATCATCCTTCTAAATCTCCTAGCAAAAAACAAAAGCTTATCATCTGAAATACCATCACTAGACTTACTCTCTTTCGGTTCTATCTAAGATTTGAGGGCTATTTCCTTTTTCTTTGAGTATGTGTTTGTGTGTGTGGCTTCATAGGCAAGGAGTTTTCTTCTCAGCTCATCATAGGTTATGGGACTTATGTTGTTGCTCTCGGTTAGGACAGTAGCAGTGTTTTCCCATTCTTTTGTAAGGCTTCTAAGGAGTTTTCTCACCAAGGTTTGTTCTGCATAGTTTGTACCCATAGCATCAAGGTTGTTGATTATGATTGAGAATCTCTCAAATGCTTCATCAATGCTTTCTCCATCCTTCATGCTGAACATCTCGTACTCTTTTCGCAGCATATTAATCCTCGTTTCCTTGACTTGTTTAGTGCCTTCGTGTGTAACCTAGAGTTTTTCCCAGATTTCTTTGGCTGTCTTGCATCTAGACACCTTCCGGTACTCTTCAAAGCTGATAGCACAGTGAAAAAGGTTGATTGCTTTAGCATTCAGCTCTATCTTCTTCTTGTCATCTTCGTTTCACTCAGCTTCTTCTTTTAGAGTCACCACTCCATCAGCACTTGTTTTTGTTGGGATCTTGGGACCGCTCACAATAATCTTCCATGTATTATAGTCAATGGATTGGATGAAGATCCTTATCCTTTCTTTCCAGTAGGAATAGTTCTTCCCATTGAAGAAAGGTGGCCGGTTGTTTGACTGGCCTTCAGTGAGGGTGTAGGCAACTGTGGTTGTACCCAAGTTGTTCGCCATTGGATTTTTGCTCCAAGCGGTTAAACTTAATTCTTGAGACCTTAGCTCCTGATACCAATTGAAGGTTATGGTAGGCTTAGAGAAGGGGGTTGAATCTATGCCTTCCTTTTGAGTTGCTGTTATGACCTTTTTAAAAGAAACTTTCAATTCTGATTCTATTTGTACTCAGCAGCAGAAATTTATGAGATAATTTATTTTTGTCTCATGAATATCAGAAAACAGAATTTAGCAGAGAAGAGAAAAGCTAACACCAGCATATATCCTAGTTTGGTTGCCTTGTGCTATGCAACCTACGTCCAGTCTCCTCCACAACAATGGAGGAATTTTCACTATAGTTAAAAGTATTACATACACCAATTTCACACTCAAGTTCTCTCCTAACTTGACATTGGCTATACTAACACCTAACTATTCACCCTTAGTGCTAACCCAACTAAGAAAGGGATACCTAACAGGTACAAGATGCAAGACACTTAACCAACCTAAAGAAATAAGAAAATAACTCTAGGCTTTTCTCTCAAGTGTATCACTCAGCCTTTTTCCACTCATGGCTTTTACTTGAGCTTTTTCACAATGCCTTTTCTCACAAGAAATTACAGAAAGATAAACATTGAAAAGTACATTACAATCTGTAAAAACATAAAGGAGATTGACTTTATCAACAGCCTCTTTGCTATGTAATAAACCATATTTGCAAACCTCAAATTCAATTTTTCAGTATTGGCCGAATGCTTCTTTGAAAGAAAGCATTATCCAAGTAGAGGAACTTTTTTTCAGAACACTACTCACCAAACTCTGGTTTTCTCTCCTTGCCTTCTGAATGAACAGCAAGCTTTTTTTATCTCCTTGCATGTTCCTTGGTTCTTCTTCCAAGGTCAACACCTTGAGCCTTGAGCTTCACCAACCCACAGATTCACTTTTTTCTCCTTAATCCCCAGATTAGAAACTTTGCTTCTGACTTCTTCATCTTGACCGAAAGCCATAAAGCAGCAACCACATGAGTCTTCCAATGGTCAACTTGATCTGAGCCCTTGAAAACCAACTTGGTCCCCAAGTCATGTTTAAGACTGTGGATACACAGCAGGGAAGAACAGAAACTAGCTTTCCTTTGTATCCCATTTCGAATAGAGCAGAGAGTTGGGAGGAAGAGAAGAAGTTCTGATGCATGCAAGGGAAAATGGATTACCTTTAACCTAAGCTTGATTTGGTTTGAACTTAGTGATTTAACGTCTGCCTTTCATGCTTAATCCTTCTCTCTCTTGCTTCTTTGGTGATTAGCTTAGGGAAGAAGCTTTTTCTCTCTTTCTAACTTTTCTGAGTTTCTGACCAACTCACATAGGTGAACGTTGCTTTTGGTTATACAAAAGAGAGGAATTTGCTTTTCTGAAATCAGATCGGGCTTGGATCGGGTAGTAATATGCTTGGCCCGTTTTGATTTCTTTGGCTTCTTTCTTTGCTTTTCCTTGGGCTCTTAATTTTACTTTCAGCCCAACATCCTTGCTGATTGCTTTTTATTCCATTTGGGCTATTGAATTTTGGCCTGTAACAATAAATAATTAGTAATAAGTAATTATAATTAATCAACACTAATTATTTATTTTGTCCAAAAATAATGTTTGTCATCACTAATTAATTTAGTTAATTTCTTAACTCAACAAACTAAACACTTCTGAGCCTTGGAAATGTTTTCGATTTAAGAATGAAATTGAATTAGCCTTTGGGCATAAATAATTTTGGTTTTGAAAATGGTTCAGAACTTTTAGCTTACATGCCTTGGTTTTGGTTTTAAATCTTTATTTTGATCGATTTTAATTCAAGTAACTATGATTTCAAGTATTTCTAAAAATATTTAAGAAGTGAGGTTGGCTATTTTCCCTAGAGTCTTGAGTCTTTGCCAAGGTTGTTAATTAATAACTCTGATTTGAAATGGTCAAATGAATGATTTAAAAGTGAAGGATTGAGTCTTTTCAAAGAAAATTTCCTTTTGATATGATATGATTGAAAGTCTTTTGGAAGTTTGGGAAATGTCACATAAGGTGGCTAAATTTTGAAAGAGAATCGATTTTGAGGAAAAAGTGGATTATGAACTTGGAATAATTTGAGATATGAGAAATTTTGAATTTTGAGACAAAGATGAGTTTGATTTTGGTTTTTAAAAAAAAAGTGATTTGAGGAGAAAGTGATATATGGAAGAAATGATGTTTTGACTTGATATAAAGTGTTAATGAAGTGCGAAAATGATGATGAATGAATATGTGGCTTTTGCATTTCTTTTATCTAAAATACAAGTTTCTTTGGGTAAAGTATCATGGCTTGCCACCATGTGTTCTAAGTTGAGACTCGATACTCTGTTGACCCTACGACGTAAGTGTGACCGTGCACTTATAAATTCTCAGGAATGTTGATCCTCATTGAGCAATTTTATATATATTTGAGAAAAAGCTATGCATAGACTCTTGAGGATGCGCGTTAGGGGACAGTCCAAGGGTTTAGCAAACCGGACTTGTCGGGTTGACTTGATAACCGACAGATGAGACTCATCAGCCATAGGACAGACATTCATCATTTGCATCTATGTGACATTGTTTGAGTGTGCTGTGTGAATATTGTAATTGGTTTACCTATGTGAATAATTATGTCCAATTGCTGATTGCTCTACTTAGTGTAAGTGTAACTGCTTGATTATGTTTGAACCTTCTTACTTGTGTTTGTGATTGAAAACTGGTTGGATTATGGTGGATTGACTGTTGATTGAAATGTTTGGGCCTATGGCCGTGATTGATTATGTGATGGGCCGAAGGCCGTGAATAGTTTGTGTTTTTAGTTTAGTAAAGTATGAAAAATTAAACTGGTTCAGCATAGACTTAATGAACCTATGCTTGGAACAGTTTGGTCATTCATACTGCCTAGGAAAAGCTTTTAAAAAGGTTTGGATTTTTAGAGAATTAATGGATTTCTCTTTTAAAAGGATTTCAAATTTTGAATATGGATCTATAATTTTGAAAAGATACATAATGCAAGTAGCAATCATTGTACTGTAAAAATAGTTTCTATTTTCACGTATCCTATTATAGTAATTCTCTAATCCGATAGTGAGAACCAGCGAGGACGATGTTCTCACTCCCCTACAGGTCTTTTCTTTTTCAGGTCTTGGGTAACGAAGTTCGGGAAAGCTTATTTTATTCCTTTTCTGTTTAAATGAAGCTTTGTGTTGTATTAGTTACTTTTTCTCTCGCCTTTATCTTTACGAGTTTTTATAAGAGGGATAGAAATTTGATTATGTATTGCTTATAAAATTAATATTATGTATGTATATATATATATATATATATATATATATATATATATATATATATATATGTATCCTTTGTAAGTATTGGTTTTTGCATGGTAGGTATGGATGTATGTTATTATTAAAAAGTCTTTTGAGCGGTTACACGGTTTAAGTTTTTAACAGGCTCATATTTTAGTATTAAATAATTTTAAGAGTCGTCGTAATACCCGAGCTATCAGAGTGCCGCAGCCGGAAGCGTGACTTTTTGACAGTTAGGGTGTTACACTGGATGTTCAATTCACTGTGTATACGGATGATTATTTTTATCCTTAAGTGGATGGTTATTTGATTGGATTGGAGGAGGAGGAGTCCGGCGGCGCCGTTCATTTTCGGTCTAGAGGAGAACGACGCCGATGAAGGTCCTTGTTGACGAATCAACGGCAGTGAGGAGGATCCCGATGACGACGATGGGGGCTGGTTGGCAACCAAGCGATAGCGTGAAGAACTCAGGAGGTGATGATGATGTTCGGTGAGTGAAAGAGTAACGCGGACGGCAGGTTGGTGAGGCGGCGATAGCAGAGGGCTTGGGGGAGAAGTTGGTGCTTTGGTAAATTAGGGTATAACGGATGGTTAAAATTTTTGAATTACTGAATGAGATTTTTTAGTTGGGTAATTTGGGTGGAGTGTTTTTTTTTTTAACTTCGTTGGACCAAATTTCTAATCCATTGTTCACTTTATTCAAATTCTCCGTTGTCTACCTAGTCGAGCCAATAATTAAAATTTAAAATCATTAACTAACTAATAAAACTCATAAACTAACTAACAAATAAGAACCATGAACCATAATTTATAAAATTACACATAGTAATCTATAACATAATAAGCCTGTAAATTGAAATAGGCATAGATTGATAGTAATAATTTGTTAAAAAAATTACATGAAGTAGGAACGTGACTGCACTACTGATGTAGAAGTAAAAGCAACGAAAAAGGATGAATGAACGCAGAAGAACAAGAAAGTCAACTTTCAACAGAAAGAAAAAGGCGTGGTATAAACAACTGTACACAACAGATGCAGGCAAAGAAGATGAGCACAGAAAAATAGAGGGTGGAGTTGAGAATGGTAGTGCGACGACAATTTTTTGTAGAAGCGTGCTTTGAAAGAGAAGCATGACAAGGGAAGATGAGAGAGTGGATGTGGGAATGGCAATGCGGCGGTGAATGACCATAGAAACATGTGGCTTCGACGGTCAAAAAAGAGTGACAAAGGATGAAAGAAAGAGCTAGCGGAGGTGGAACTTCGACGGTCAAAGAAGAGTGACAAAGGATGAAAGAAAGAGCTAGCGGAAGTGGAACGACACATAACTTTCTCGCCCAATCTCTTGGTTAGATGTTTGCTGACTTAGTATAACACTAAGCAATGATCTGATTCTCTAACTCTTTTCTTTAAAAAAAGACACAAAACGATACCGTTTTAATTAAGTTGGGACAAAATTCAAACTCGTAAATAGATTCATAAATTTGAACGAGTTTGTTCGAATCTACTTGAATCCGATTGCATCTATCAAGAATCAAGATACAAGTTTGAGTCTGAGTCAATCCGATTTCATCAACAAATTTATTCATGAATTTGACAAAATATATATATATATATATATATATATATATATATATATATATATATATATATAGTCTAATAATATATTTTTAACTCACATTTTTAAATATTACTAATTAACTATTGACTAAAAATAAAAAAATTATGATCCTCTAACATTTCTCTAATAATATTTCAAAATTCACCTTGTTGAAGCTTTACATTTCGTTTTCTATTCAATCTATCTATTGATCTATTGATAATTTTATATCTGATATTATAGTAATTATTTCTAAGAAAACTAACAATATGCATTGATCGATAGTCAATTCGAGATTTCGCAAAAAATAAACAATGATGTTTTGAGTATATAAAAAATCAGTTATTATTTTATATATTAACAATAAAGAATAATATATATTTATATCTAAATATATAATAATTAATTATTTTATATATAAATAATATTTTTGATAAACAAATAACAATAATATATTATTTCATAGCATTATCACCGTTTAAATATCACTTTCAGTGCTTACTAATATAAACTTGTCAAACAGATAGGTCAAATCCAAGTAGTTACATTGATTCGTTGCTTTATAGAAATTGTTGTTTACAACTCTAGTATTCCACTAAAGAACAAAACTCACAACAACTTCATTAGCTGTTAAAAGAGTGGCATTCAATTATTTACATAGCGTCTCAATTTAAAGTTTAATTTGTCATTGTCAACCTAACCAAAATATTATATATAATATATATATATATATATATATATAATTAAAGCAATTAAACAAACTATATATAGAACCAGAGTTGTCGGCAAGTACTTTACCATAATTAATTAATTAAATTAATTAAGTGCTAATACCAACAAAAAATTAAATAATGATAGACCCTTCTAATTTATTCCTTAGCATGCATTATTCTCTAGTGCATTCACTGGATTGCTCTAATTATTCTTTTAAAAATTAAAATATTTACCGGAATATTTTTTTTACTTCGATTTGTGTTTTTAAAGATTTAAATTATACATTTAATTTAAATAAAGATTCAATTAAAATATGGTCTAACCGATAAACTAGTTTAGTTGGTTCCACGTGTTTGAGTTTTCATGGTGAGATTCTCTGACATCCGAAGTGATTGTTAACTTGTTTCAATCCATTTGATCTCTGTTGAGATCTTCCCCTTTGGGAACTTGTGAAACTTGGATCCTAGTTTTTTCTCTTTCTCTTGCTTTTACCCCACCGCCAATAACTAATATCTTTTTTCCTAATATGGAAATGATATTAATGGATTATTTTTAAAATTTTAAAGTTGATGTGTATATAAAATAAAATTATTAAATTTTATTTTATATTAAAAATAATTGATAATATGATATTGGTTTTATTTTAAGGAAATAGTTTTATTTTAGTAGATAATCAATTAAATATTATTATGTAAAATTTAAAATAAATTAAAACTAAATATTAGACTACAATATAAATACTAATATAATATTTTGTGAGATTCAAAATAAAATAAAATTAAAATTGCATATTAGAAATACCAACATAAATACATAAATGCAGATAAATCATGAATGTATCTTATCATGAATATAGATAAAGTTGGAAAGAATATATATATTCATTTTTAATTATAGAGATCAGACTATATAATGTGTTATATTATGAATAATGTATTTCAAAATTTAAAAATTATTCTACATAATATAAATGTTTATATATTTAGTACAAATGTATGAAATATAATCTCGGTGACTCATTTAGGTAGTGTTTGGTGGAGAGATAGAGACAGAAAGACTGAGATTGAGAAACAGAGACTAAAAAACAGAAATTGGAATAAATTTCAATATTCTGTTTGGTGCAAAATGGGAGACAAAAATTAAAACAAGAATAAAACTCTAATTTAATTTGTACAAAGGATAAAATTGGAATTAATTAATTGAAATGAGGATATTTTAGGTATAAAATGTTATTAAAGTTTCAGTCTCCAACTCTAAAAATTTTTTATCTCCTGTATTCCTACTTTTTGGAGGTACTAAAATATTGAAATATTAGGGACAAAGACTGAAATTTTAGTACCATTCTCTGAACCAACAAATAATATAATACTGAGTCTCAATCTCCCAATCTCTGTCTCAATACCTCAAAACAAACGCTACCTTATATATGATCTAATTGCTAAATTTAATATTTGAATTTTCAAATACTTTACTTCTTATCAATTAATAGATTTTGATAATAGACGAATTATGAATATACACATTACTATATATAAACATAAAGCATGTTTGGCTAACACAGAAAAAAAAATGTAAAACAGCATATAATAAGGGAAAATACTATCTTGAAGACTATGATTATAAGTAAGTATTTAATTATTTTTTAATTAAAATAATTTTATCAATTTAATTTCAAATATTTATATAAACAATTATTTTGAATTTATTTTTTAGAATTATGCTATTTAAAAATATTTTTTAATATATATCTAAACCTAATACATTATCTTAAAATTACTTTTTAACTAAAATATTTAAACAAAATTAATGATCATATAATCGATTATTTTTAAAAAATGAATTATAAAAATAAATTTAAAATTTTTCAACATTCTTAAACACATCCTTAATATGTCAATATTCTTATGAGAACCTTATTATTGAGACCAATATAACAAGTGTGACTAATTTAGTAATTCAGCTGAAATCCAGGGTTCATGTGGAAAAAAAAAAAAAACAGATAGAACATAAAGAGCTGGCACAGGAACAGCATAAGAATCCACACATCATTCTTTCTCTTCTTCTCAATTCTCATCATCTACTTTAATCTCTCTCTTTCAATCCTATAATAAAAAGCAAGTTTATCTCTGCAATTAAGTGTCTTTGCACATTCACAAATCCCCAAAACATGGAACACAAAAGAAGAGGAACCACTTCATCAAATGATGTTCTGTTCTCAACTCTTATCCTCATCATCATAGTACTTTGTTCTTCAGGATCTTTTGTTGTTGTTGATGCTTACAAGAATTACACAGTGGGAGATTCTTTAGGATGGTTTGATAGTACCATGAATTCTGAGATCAATTACCAGAAATGGGCTTCCAATAAAGTTTTCAGCTTGGGTGATTTCTTAAGTGAGTTTCATTTCTAACACATCATTCTGATTATTCTTCATCTTCACTTTTTCTTCAGTGTTCTTTTTGTTTTGGCTATTTAAATTTTAATTTTGGTTACTAAGTGATTATGTCATGTGGTTATTTTGAAATCTGTGGTTGATATATATATATATGAATTTATTTTTTATGTATTGACCGTGTAATCATATTATTATATCTATTTTTTAGATAATAATTTACACCATCAATATAAAAAATAATTATTTTTATTAATATGATGTTATGTAATTAAATATACATATAAAATTATTTAACACAGTCATTGCATTAAAATTATATATATATATATATATATATATATATATATAACATTTATGAAAGTAAGTTTTCTTATCATGCCATGAGCTTTCAAGTGTCAATTCCTTGAATCTTTATCTTCAATTTTCCGTTGATATGTTGTTTGTTTAGATGAAAAGTTTAACACTAATTATATAATATCTTGTCATGTTTACAAGAAATTTTAACAATATTGGAAAAAAAATTATTTATTTTTTCAATTTTATTTTTGTACTTTGGTTTTATCCTTTGTAAGGTTGATAAGATATGATGAAGAGCAGGAACAAAAATGTACTCTTCTCTAATATATTTTAATCCTGAAATATATAATATGTGGCAGAATATGTATATCTGAAAATGGCATTAATTTATATTTGCTTAAAGCCTTAAATCAAGTAATATTTCTTCCATTTAGCAAAAGGTGTAGAAAAACAGAAAATAATAAATGAAATTACTGTTAACATTTGAGAAAACAAAATCTCTTTTTCTTAACCATTATTCTTTTCTTTTGGTACACTTAATAAATATTCTCTTCCGATATTGAATACTGAATAGTGCTTCCTTCTTTTAAAAAATTTCTTTTTAACTTTTTTTTTTAAATATTATGAGAATATTTTGTGACGGTGGAAATAGTGAAGAAAGGCACTGACAAGTCATGTTCATGTATAACTTTAGACTTTAGAGCATTCAGTTGGGGGTTGAAGGTAGGTCAATGTTTGAAAATAGATCATTTATTCCAATATTATAGTTATTATTGTCTCAATAAATCTTTCATTTCAATAATCTTATTCATTTCTATAATCTATTAATCTTACACAATAATTAGTTGTTTGATATATATGAGTATTCATGATCTTACTATTTTTTTTATATCATCTCAAAGTAAGGGTACACTTTGAAGGTGAACTAGGTTGAACACTTAACTAGCTCTTTTTTTTTTTCTCTCCTTTTTTCACATAAGCCTTAATTTGATGCCTAACACTACAAGAGATTTTGTCATCCAATTAGATACCTTTCTTTTTAACTATTGAAGTACTTAGAGTGAAAAATATGATTATGTTATATATTCTATTAAGTTAAGAATTCATAGATAATTAAATGACAATATATATGTTTAGATAAAAAGATAGGTAGAAAATAAATAAAATATTTTTGTGGCAAATATATTTTTCTCAATGATTTTTGTCCACCTATATAGGACAACAAATATATATATATATATATATATATATATATATATATATATATATATATATTTTTAAATTTCTAACTATCTCAATATAATATCTTGTGATTTTGTTTTATGAGGTTGTTGCTAAATGAAGTCATATTATAATTAAATATTTTAATTTTTTTTTACACTTATGCATATAAATTACATAGTTGTTCATTATCAATTTTTCATAGAGGAAGGATAGAGAGTTAATGGAGTATCTGTACAATGTGTACAATGAGATTTAGAGACGTTCGATTCAATAAGATATCAGATGTTTTATTATTCTTGGTACTCAGATGGTTATTCTGGATAGTATGAGTGTATTGTGTTTGAGAAATTAGTAATATTTTATCCTGAATGTTCATTTTTTAACTCATATTGGGCCAAATAAATAGCTCATTGTACACATTGTACAAATACTCAATTGGCTCCCTAGCGGGATTTTTTTGATACCTCTAATCCATGTAGTTTCTCTTATGACATAAAAACAATTACTTTTTAACTAATTTGGGTGATTTTGTTGTTCAATTTTGATGCATGAAGTTTTCAACACAGACACCAATCACTCAGTTGTCCAAACATACAATGCAACAACATACAAACAATGTGACTATGATGATGCACAAGACAAAGACACAAACCAATGGCTTCAATCAAATCCATCAAACACAGAAACACATCCAATCTCAGTTTCAGTTCCTTTGAAGAAGGAAGGTGTCACCTACTTCTTCTCAAGTGACTATGATGGTGACCAATGTAGAAGTGGACAAAGGTTCCAAATCAATGTCACTCATGGTCAAGGTTTACCTAAGAGCCTTAAGGATCCTTCTGAGGATTCTGCTCCTTCTCCTTCCGGCACCGGTGGCGGTGGTGTTGCCGGCGACGATGATGCAGCACCGGATACTATTGTTCCGGCAAATTTTAATCACCCCAAGTATGAAAATAGTGATAGTAGTGGTGACGACGATGACAATGATAGCAAGGCAAAAGGAAAAGCTAGTTCTGATTCTGTGTCGATTTATGATCAAATTCATACGAAACTATTTGCGTCTCTTGCTTTGTTATTGGTCGTTTTCTTGTGGTGGTGAAAATTTACGTGTGCATTAGTTTTCATAAAATTGATAGTTGAAAATTGTTAAATAATTTGATATGTTTGACTAAATTATTATCTAACAATTTTCACCTATCAGCGTATACTCTTATCATCGGCTGATATGGTAAACCTCTCATTTTCGAGTTTTATTATAGTTACACACCATGGATTTGTACCTAATATACCTTGCAGTTGAGTCCTATAGAGAGAGTAAGAGATTTTTATATATATATTTGATAGATTTTACACTTTTACACCTATTTTTATGTATTTATATTTTAATTGATTGTGAAAGAGGATATATATATTATTTGTAGACTAGAAATAATTTAATTATTGCATCCTTTATTGTTGTTTGTGTTGCTAAGTTCTCCTATTTTCTTTAATGTTTTCAATTGATATTGGTAGCAACTCAGTTTAATTAGCAAAGCCAATTGACCCTGCCATGGTGATGAGTTAGTTTCAATTTTCGTTTCTCCTTCAATGAAGAAAATCAGAGACATCTGAAATCAGTGCGATGAGGGGCTTTGGACAAATATCTGATATAATTAATATTAATATAATAATAAATTTCAGCTTCTATAAATAGAAATTAGACTCTTAACTACTTGAGTTGGATGAGTAGCCAATTCACTCGTTCGTTTAAATAAGTGTCAAAAGTTTGAATTTCGCCTTATACATATAGCAATCAATTGATCAGTAATAAACTCTTAAAGTTTAGATTCACGATAGATTAATCCTTAACCTAATAACTTATTAGGTTGGGAGAGATAATGAGAAAAAAAAAAAAACTCTCAAACTTAGCCCTTGAACATCAATTACAAACAATTAATTTCTAACCATATAAACAACTTTGTAATAGGTTAAAAAAAAACATAATGTCTCCCTTATAGGCTTATAGTAGTTACAAATAAATTAGTAAGCAATCCAAATGGAAAAAAGTGCCATAAAATTAAAGATGCTTTCAAGAGATAATTAGTTTATAATATTGAGATTCTAATTTCAAAGATATCATGAAAAATATTATTATTATAATATTCACAATCAAATTGACATCGTCATAAATAATACAAAATAGATTACATAATTGATTTAATTTAGTGTAAAAAGCATATCAAAACTAAAGAATTGATACGATTTTTATTAACAAATAAATTTATATTGTTATTTTATTTTGATTAAACCTCTGAATTTTTAAAATCAATTGGATTATTCAAAATTGTGATATGAAAAAATTCTAAGAGTTAACTTTTTTTTCTTTGGTCATACAATTCACAGTTTCACACACATTCATACACATTTTAACACTATTTAAAGGTTTCATCTGGTGTTACTGAGATTCGAACCCCGGGTGTGGGTTTTTACCAGACAAGTCGCAATTTCCGTAAGGAAAGCCCAAGAGGTGACTTGGAGGAAGGGAAAGACTAAGAGACTTAAAAAGACCAAAAAGCCCAAACCACTCTTAACTCTTAATCCCGAATTTCGATCCCAAACTTGGTTTTACGAAGAAGCAAAGACATGGCGGAACCAGCAAAAGTATCGTCAATGGTGGCAGGGAAGTCCGACGCGGAGGTCGAGGAGCTTCTTGATCGGATGCTCACTCGTTTGGCTCTCTGCGACGATTCCAAGCTTGAACCCTTGCTCTCCAAGCTCCTCCCTCTCTGCATCTCCTCACTCTCCTCCAACTCCGCCGCTGTTCGCAATAAGGTTCGCCGATTCTCCTCTCTCTATCTCTCTCTAGCTTATTTTTTTTAATCAGCAATTTCGAGTGTTTTCGCTTTTGCAATTGAAGATGCTACTGCTGGAGTTTCGTTTCGCTTTCGATTTTGTGGAATTCTTGTGTTGAGTGTGCAAATGTCGTAGGATTTCACATTTGCGTTTGCGAGTGACTTAGGGGACTTAGAATTAGAATATAGGAGGGAAGATAGTTTTGCATTGTAGTGTTCTAGCTACTAGCTGGTTGAACTGATCGAGAGAGCGAGAGAGATTTTGCATTAGCTGCTGTGTGTGTGCTTGCTACTTATATGGTGTAATTTAGGTTTTGCATCAGCTGCTTGTGGAATTGATAGTGGAGTGAGCATAGCTGTTGTTGTTTGTGGATTGATCATCCTAAAAGATTTAGCTACTAGGTGGAGACTCAGGAGTCAGTAAGAGTCATGGAGGCTGGTGCGGATATTCTTGGTTACGTACCTGGTCTGCTGGTCATGAAGGCTCCACAGAGCAGCATTCGTTGAAAAAGCATTAAGGATTGCGTCGAGGGCTTGAATTTGTCTTATATCACTGACAATTGTTCTATTTTGTTGCTAACAGGTTCTTGAGATTTTGAGTCATGTGAACAAGAGAGTGAAACTTCAGCCTGATATTGGTTTGCCTTTATCCGAGTTGTGGGAGTTGTATTCAGAATCTGGTGCTACTCCAATAATAAGGAACTTTTGCATTGTCTATATTGAAATGGCTTTTCAGCGCGTCAGTGCAAAGGTCCATCATCCTGTATTGGATATTTTGAAATCTTAGTGCCTGTTTGTTTATTCTATTCTGTGAATGCAATGTGGATTTCCATATTGATAATTCTTCTTTTATTATTTGGCCAAAATTTAAAAGTGTATTGAATATTTTGGAGAAATCATTGATTTTTCATTTTTCCCATTTCAAAATATGCTTGGAAGTTTTCAATTATAAGGTTTTTTGAACTCAAAATAAGCTGATTCAAACACGAAGTTCTATTTCATTACCAGGTAGAGAAATTGACATATTCCCCCTGTGTCAGTCACCTGACTATAAAATATGACACATAGTAATTTCACAATAGATACATAAATATATCTATATATCAATATATGCTATGGAAGCTTGTCAAGGAACTTATGAAGACAATCTAACGCCCCATGCCTTTGGAATAGGAAAAAGAAGATTTGGCACCTATCCTCCTGGTGAACATCTCAAAACTTCCTCTTCAACACCAGGAAATTATCCTTAGAATCATTGTTAAGGTATCAACCTTCTTGAATCTTTTAATTGTGATATATTGTATATCTCTTTAATATATACTTCTGATTATTTATGGCTTTTGTAAGTGAACAAGTCTGAGATTGAGTCCAAAGCTTAGGCATTGACTTCTTTGCATGGGAATTCTGTGGATGTATTTCATTGATTTAGCTTTTTGGAGTCTTATCTTCCCTATTATGTGCTAGCAAGAGTCATGCTCATTCCATGCATCTTTTGGGTATGCTGCTCCTTCTAATCAATTGCTGCTTGCATTTAGGTAATTGGTGAATGCCACTCAAGCCAAATTGGTGATGAAGTTGCTGCAAAGTATAAAAAAGTGAACAATTCTCAAGATAGAGACCTGTTTATTGAGTTTTGTCTTCATACAATGTTGTACCAGCGAGTTTCTCAAAGGTCTGGAAATGGGTCTATGCTAAAAGGTGGTTATCATATATGAATTCTGTTTTAGTCTGACTGATTTTTAAGTCAAATAGTGGTTTTTCTTTATTGCAGTGGTGGGTACCCTGGACTTTCATTTGGTCAAGCTAATCGTGTTACAGGGAAACAACAGTTACAAAAAGATGAAATTTTATTGAGAAAGGTAATTATGTAATGGTTTCAGAATTGTCTTACCATTGAAGGGTCAAATAGTGCATGCTGCTTCTCATTGCAGAAGAAATTCCTTTTGATTAAAGAATTCCTCACCTAAATATGCTATGCAATTATTTTGTTTGATCTTTATAAATTTTTCACATGCAAACTGTCAGTATTTCCATGTTCTAAATAAATACAAGAATGTTCTATTGTGCTTTTACTCAGACAGCTACATGCTATCTTACTGTTGTTATTTTCCTGGTGCAGTTGGGTATTTTGAACATCATTCAAGCTATGGATCTTCCCCCTGAGCTTGCTTATCCTCTATATGTTGTTGCTTCTGTAGATTGGTATGTTTAAGTTTTCATGTTACTCAAATCATGTTTGCACTTCCTTCCTAACTACTTGTATTAATTTTTATCTTTTTGGTGTATGATTTGTGGATCATCAAATGTGTTCTTTGGTCATTAACTCAAGTGAAGAGCCTGTTGTTAAGAGAGGCGAGGAACTATTAAAGAAGAAGGCCAGTGGTGCTAATTTAGATGATTTAAATCTGATCAACAGACTATTTTTGCTATTCAATGGTATGGTTTGTAAACTTTAGTCTATACATAAGAATATTTATTTCTGTCAAAATATAGAATTGAAATATTTTAATTTATTTTTTCTTCTGTTTGTTCTTGATTGTATGTATATATGTAAAAGATAGCCATATTATAAAAACTTAGTAAACCTCTTTGTATGCATTATTATATTGCAGCAAATTTATCTCTCTTTTAGTTTTCCCTTCAGTATTGGTGTATGATTGAGACTGATTGCAGGTACTTCTGGAGCTGAAAATGTTGACTCAGAATCAAGAGTCAGTCCAGCAAGTCCTGCTTTGAAGGCAAAATTAATGTCTATATTCTGCCGGTCTATTGCAGCAGCAAACAGTTTCCCATCAGCATTGCAGTGCATTTTTTGTTGCATCTATGGTAGTATAATACTTCTTTTTGATAATATATTTTCTTTGATTTAAACAGTAAAATTAAATTATTCCTTCTAAACATGGATCTTGTTAACAAATCCCTTGGATCTCTCTAATAATCAAATATGGTATGGCCCCAAGTAAATCATGGACTGCAGACTAAAGGGGGAGAATGGATTACTTGTCCTCATCACCATACAGAAATTGTAATCTATTGGAATTTTAGTGAGCCATGGTCTGAATGCCATATGGAAAGCAAGTGGATATCTTTTCATCCTGTGGGGATTGAAGTTTCGTCTATATTTTTTAATAAATAAAATAGTCCTGTTGTTCTAAATAAAATTCTGCATTCATTATCCGTATATGAACTCTTAAACACAATATTCTGTGGATTAAATGATTTTGTTACAGCAATTTTTTTTTTCATGTTATATTTATTCTACCTTTGGCTTTTCTTCTCTTAATCTTTATCTTTGATCTTATATATACTCTTGAATTTTATAGGGAATGACACCACATCACGGTTAAAGCAATTGGGAATGGAATTTACTGTATGGGTATTTAAGCATGTGAGTGTGATATTACTTGGCTTTTGATAGTAATCTTAAATTTTAATTTCTAACAAAAATCAATTCTATCCTAGAAACTCAAATGCTGATTTAAAAGGAGCTTATAAGTTTTTATATGACTGTTATATTAGCTCTTTTTTTGGGTTGGTAGTCTTACTTGACCAGTAGCTGATGTGACAGAAATCTAGATATTTATTAAATTATTAGCTCCAGTAGTTATGTACTGCTGTTCTGTGTTTCAAATATTTCATATAAAATGTTGGCTCTGAATTTTGGCGAGATCAAAAGTCTTCTGCCAGGTTAGTTCCTTGTTTTCCTTTTGTAGTAGTAGTGTTGTTGTTGTTGGTTTATTATTGTTATTGTTATTGTTATTGTTATTATTATTATGATTATTATTATTATTATATAACAGAAAATCTCCTTCCCTTTCCCTTTCCTTTTCCTTTTCCGTTCCTTCTTCACAAATGACAACAATTCAAGAACATTGCTTCTATGTGATGAGTTACCTTGACAATGCAATGGGAATGTTTCACATCTTCCTTTGTCCCTTATATCCTTTCTTCCGCAATTACATATTTTTCTATTATTTTTATTGCATTGCATTTATTGAAGTTGTTCAAGTTCTTGTTCTCTGATCATCTTAATATCTGTAAGTGCAGGCGAAAATTGATCAGCTTAAGTTAATGGGTCCAGTTATTTTGAGTGGAATCATGAAGTCCCTTGACAATTATTCAAGTTCAGAAGCAGGTTTGCTTTAAGACACTGAAGCTTTTGATGCAATTGTTTCAATAGAGTTAGCTTGATTCATATTAAGTTTTGAGTATTGATTCAGATGCCAGTGCACGGGAGGTCAAAACTTATGCTTTTCAGGCAATTGGGCTGCTTGCTCAGCGTATGCCTAACCTTTTCAGGTTCCTGTCCCTCTATTTTTTATGATCATAAATTTCTTTTGGGGTTAGAATTTGTTGCCTTTTTGTTGACATCATTTTGCAGATTGTTTAGATTGCAAAATTTTGCAGCTCTTGAAATAAAATAATCTACCATTTTTATCTTTAATATGATAATATACTTATTAGCATAGAGCTTGTTTTATGTACTGGATATTGACAATTGTGTTACCTAATTGCGTTTGTATAATATACTATACTTTAAATAAATCGTTCTTTTTTTACAGAAGAGAATTTCATTCCTTGAAGTTAGATACTGTATGAATTGTGTTATGTAGTTACTAATAGAGCTGTTCCCTGTCCTCCCAGGGAAAAGATTGACATGGCTGCTCACCTTTTTCATGCACTGAAAGCTGAATCCCAATCTCTTCGTCATGTTGTTCAAGAAGCAACAATATCTCTTGCTGCAGCATACAAGGTATGTTGCCTTTTCTGCCTGTTGTTTGAATATGTTTTTTATTCATGGGCTTTGTTGTGTTATACATGCTATGAAGTCTTAAGTTTTACTCTACTTTGAAACTAAGTTTGTCAAGTCTAGTCAATTAGTCATGCATTTGATATTTCATCATTTCAACTCAATTGACATGATGATAATGTGCTGCAAACTGCTCCTTGCTTGCTCTTACTAGATTTCCTTCTCAGAGCATTTTGTTGGATTCAATGAACTTTTATAGTTGGTTCCTGGCTTACCTACCTCCATGCTCACCATACTGCTTCTGTTGCAGAAAAATAACATATAATTTAAACCCTCTCATAGTCATTACATATAGTAAGACCAATTTAAATTCAAGCCTTATCTCATTCTAATTGGTTAAGGAAGTAATTATCCCTAAAGTTTAAGTTCTTAGTTGTTGGTTTAAGAAATAATAATTGTGGGAGCCTATTTGCAATTTACAAACTTCTTATCATCCCCTTATGATCATAGTTTTGAGACACTGCCCTGAATATACTTTTTTTTTTTATTCCCTGTATTATCTTTTGTATCAGGGAGCCCCAATTGCTGTGATTCGCGATTTGGAGACCTTACTGCTTAACAATTATCAAATGGTAAGACACTTGCTGTTCTTTCCTCTTCCTAGGGCACTTTATGCAGATATATTATCTTATTCAAACAAGCTTATGGTGTTTATTATTGTTTCTTTCTTCCTTTCTTTCTTTCTTTCTTTCTTTCTTTCTTTTGACAATAATGTTGAGAACCAATAATAAATTTATTTTCTTTGCTCTAGTTCCCAAAACAAAGATGTGTTTTCTGACAAACATGTTGTACAGGATAGTATTAGACGCCTAGCATGTATTTGGTGTAAAGCTGATTATTTTTTAAAGAACTTTTCCTCTTAGACATGTTGAGAATTGGAAAGCTTTGCTTTATAAATAAACCTCTTTTGCTTTGCTTTTGTATAGGTGAATGCTTATCCCCAATCTTGTTGTATCCTTCTCATCTTAATGAAAGTCTTCTTCTATCCAAAATAAAATGTCCTTTTTATCAAAATTAAAATTCTAAGGATATAGATGATGCTAATTGTAACATGATTTGCGGTGATTTCAGGAGGAAAGTGAAGTAAGATTTTGTGTTGTAAGATGGGCAACATCTTTGTTTGATTTTGAACATTGCCCGAGTCGTTATATTTGTATGCTAGGAGCATCAGATACCAAATTAGACATCAGGTATTACAAATTATTTTTGCAATTTGCCAGACATTCCTGTAATTATTCAAAGCACATGCCCTTTCTAAGGGGTTTCCCTCGCAAATATGCTGATGGATTCAACTTTGGTTCAGAGATGCTTTTCATTATTTTTAGTTGTTTTGTGTTCATATAACTTTTCTCCCAAATATTTTCAATTTTCTACACTGTCTTATTACATTTAAATAATGACCGAGTCTTATTATTTGATTCCTTAATTGAAAAGGGTCTAGACAAGTGCTAGCATATTTTTTAATGAGGCATAACTAGATAATGAACTATTTATACTGTCTTTATTCATTCTGACTCGATATTTTCCTTGTTCAAATTCTAGTCTAGCATCATAGTTTCTAAAATGCATGTACCACCACCATAATATGCAAATTGAAATGGTATACCTTTCATGTAAGAGAAAATGACATATAGATGTGTTATGTTTTACCTAAGAAATGACACTAGGCCTCATACTTATTTATTATTATCGTCAGTAACTATGCTTCCTGAAATGTACTTATCGATGTAAAGTAGCTACTTTTATTCCACTGTTATTTTTAACTCAAGTCAATGGAATATGGATAACATGTCCATACTGAGCCGTAATAAAACTTATATAGCTCCATACAGATTCAGTGGTTGATTGAGTTTGATGTTTCCATAACTGGAGTCTTTTGAATTCATTATACCAGTCATGTGTTGCTCCCTTGACTTGGATTTACTTTTTATTTATGGTTTGAAATAGAGAAATGTCACTTGAAGGTCTTCATCTTCATAAAAGCGAAAGTCCAGTTTCTGGTCTTAAGTACCCTAAACTTCAAATGATGCTGGATTATATTCTTCAACAACAGCCAAAGTTGTTGAAGTCCACTGAAATTGGAGACCAAAACCTTATTTTCCCTTCAAATACATACGTGGCAATGATAAAATTTTTGTTGAAGTGCTTTGAATCTGAGTTAGAGCAGAGGAAGTCCTCAGACCGATCGTCTGAGTTTCTGTCATCAGTAAAGACATTCTGTTTGCTCCTGGAACATTCTATGTCATTTGAAGGCTCTGTTGATTTGCATGTCAATGCTTCGAAGGCATTGCTTATAATTGGATCACATATGCCCGAGGTCAGTTCTTTGAGTTTCTTGATTGCTTTCTTCCTTGCATTCCTGGTAACATAGTTATCTTTTTATAGGTGTTAGCATCACATTATGCTCCAAAAGTTTCATGGCTTAAGCAACTTCTAAGTCATGTGGATTGGGACACTCGTGAATTTGTTGCACGTTTACTTGGAATTGTGTCTTCTGGTCTTCCTGTTGCCACATCATCTGCTATTGTTTCTGAATTGACTTCCTTATTTAGTCAAACACATAAATCAAGGTTTGCATTTCTAAAGTTGTTGAGCCTTTTTTTAATCCATTTTTATATGTTAATGTTGAATTGATTTATTCATAGGTTCGAGACTCAGCATGGTGCGCTTTGTGCAATTGGATACATATCTGCGGATATTTTGTGTAGAACACCATCTGTAAGTTTAAATTTGTAGTAATTGGGTTAGAACATGTACATGCAAAGCTTAAATTGGGACCAATAAGATGTCATATTTTTGGGCCTTGACACTCGTTAACATAGAATAGAAGTTTCATAATATGACATTTGAATCATGTGTGATTGTGATCTTGACCTCATTTAACATATCTTTTGAGGTAATGCCTTTTCTACATGTACATTTGTCTTTATACATAAGCTTTTGCAGATGCCAGAATTATTGCTCCAGAATACACTTCGATGTCTAGTTGATGTGGTTAAATCTGAAACTTCTGCACTTGCTGCTGTTGCAATGCAAGCGCTAGGTCATATTGGACTGCGCATTTCAATACCTCCACTTGATGATTCTAATTCAGGTAAAGTAAATTGATTTATGCTGGCTGATTGGTTTCTTTTGACCAACAATTGAGCTATTTGGGAAGCCATTATAGGTTGTATCTGATTAATAATTAAAATGCAGATGGAATTCTGACAATTTTACATGATAAATTGAGCAAGATTATTTCGGGTGATGACACAAAAGCAATACAGAAGATTGCTATATCCATTGGACATATATGTGTAAAGGAAACATCATCTACACAGCTGGATGTTGCCCTAAATTTAATCTTTGGTCTTTCTCGATCTAAGGTGATTCAGATTCTCTCCTCCTTTTCTTGTATGATTTGCTGTTTCTTAGGCTAACTTTTGTGGGGATTATTATCTATTTTGCTTTTCTGCTCTTTGTTTTAAGCCTAAGTGTGCAGTTTTCCCCTCTTCTGTTCTAAGTTGCTGCGCCTGAAATATTATGTGTGTATAATTTTCAGGTTGAGGATGTTCTGTTTGCTGCCGGGGAGGCCCTTTCTTTTTTGTGGGGTGGTGTTCCTCTCACTGCTGACATAATCCTTAAAACAAACTATACTTCACTATCCATGGCTTCAAATTTTTTAATGGGAGATTTGAACTCTTCTGTGTCAAATCAGGATCCTAATCGACAAAGTGAATATAATAAAGATTATCATGCTAGTGTAAGAGATGCAATCACCAAAAAACTCTTCGATGCTCTTTTGTATAGTAGCAGAAAAGAAGAGCGATGTGCTGGAACTGTCTGGCTAGTTTCACTCATAAAGTACTGTGGACATCATCCTACCATTCAGAGAATGCTCCCAGAAATTCAGGTTTTGTATTATGAAATGAAATATTTTAGTTTCTCCTATCTTTTAAGTAATCTATCGAACCTCCTTTATGGTACTGTGTTGTTTTTCAAGGTCATCTGCACTGAGTTTGTAAATTTGATTTCATTTTGGAAGAAACAACAATTCATGTCGTGGTGGTTCATATGTATAGTTATTGATAGAAATCATGATAGAACCATATCATATCAAGTTGTCTTATATTTTGATTAAATTTTTATACATATAAAAGAAAGTATAAAGAAACCAGGGTGATTGATGGGATGGAGCTTTGCTTTTTGCGAAACCTATGATTTTATTTGACGATTATCATGTGAATGCAGGAGGCCTTTTCTCACCTTCTCGGTGAACAAAATGAACTCACACAGGAGTTGGCTTCTCAAGGCATGAGCATTGTCTATGACCTGGGTGATGAATCTATGAAAAATAGTTTGGTGAATGCACTTGTGACTACATTGACGGGTTCAGGAAAACGAAAAAGAGCCATCAAAGTAAGTTAATGGTCTTGTGTTACTATTTACCATTTCAATTGTTACTTTCTTGACCCTGGCAGGATATGGCACAAGGTTGTCCTTTTGTTGCTCTCATCTTTAAGTTTCCCTTTTGAACTTGAAAATTAAATTCTGAAGTTTTGTTGTGCAGCTTGTTGAAGATACAGAAGTATTTCAAGAGGGAGCTCTCGGTGAAAGTGCAAGTGGAGGAAAACTGAACACTTACAAAGAGTTGTGTAACTTAGCAAATGAGATGGGACAACCGGATTTAATTTACAAATTCATGGACTTAGCTAATTATCAAGCTTCTTTGAATTCAAAGAGGGGTGCTGCTTTTGGATTCTCCAAAATAGCTAAACAAGCAGGGGATGCACTTAAGCCACATTTACGTTCTCTAATTCCAAGACTTGTACGGTACCAGTATGATCCTGATAAAAATGTGCAGGTACGTACCATCATTGATGGAAAATCGTTGAAGCAAGGAGGGGAAGCTGCCCAACTTTTTCCTTAACTTAGTGATGTTATATTCGAAACAAATTAGGAGCACATACACTGTACGATAATACTAACATCACAGCTCCAGTTCATTATTCAATAGTCCATAACATTACTAAAAATAATATAGTTAAAATATATTTAATCTTACTATATTAGTGTGTTGAAATTAAGTTTTTGACAATTACTCCTTGGTATTCAAAACTCGGAAGCGTTCATCAGTATTCAATACGCTTCCTCTTTCATATCAGAAGACTTTTTTCCCCTTGGGTTCTAAGACTTGGTATCATCAAGTTTGTCAAGATTATAAACCTGCATTGAATCCGTAAAAAATATCATTTTTACCTGAATTCCATCTAGGTAACATGCTATAATCAAAACTCAAAATAAAATATATATGTTTCACTCTGAAGTTTTTAGTTTAGTTCTGCCACTGTACTTTTTCTGTGACCTGCAACCTTCCAAACAATTCATTTTTCCCCAAGAAACCTTTCCTGTTTATCGTTTCTCATATTCATCATTAAATTTTATTGACCTCTTATTGTTATTTTTCTGTCTAGGATGCAATGGTACATATATGGAAGTCACTAGTGGCTGACTCAAAGAAAACCATTGATGAAAACTTAGATCTCATCATTGACGACTTACTAGTACAATGTGGATCCAGGCTTTGGCGGTCACGTGAGGCATCGTGTCTTGCGCTTGCGGACATTATTCAAGGACGAAAGTTTTATGAGGTCATTAAGATTACTTTCGTTTCTCGAGTTCAAATAACACACTCGAAGTTCTCAATGAACTATAATATTATAAAAAAAATATGCTTAAAATTATGTCCTTCTTTCCATATTTATATCATTATATATATTGATAAAATTTAAGGGGGGAAATATAATGTTAAAGAAGAGGTGAAAAGTGAGAAACTGTCACCATATTAGCAATTATAACCTGACCAGTTCTTAATCTTTTCATTTATCTTTTTCCATCCACAGGTTGAAAAGCATTTAAAAGGATTATGGACTGTTGCATTTCGTGCAATGGATGATATAAAGGAAACTGTTAGAATTTCTGGTGAAAGATTATGTCGTGCCATAACCACACTGACAACAAGGCTTTGCGATGTCTCTCTAACTGATACATCAGATGCACGCAAAGCAATGAATATAGTTTTACCCTTTTTGCTTACAGAAGGTATCCTAAGTAAGGTTGACAGTGTTCGGAAGGCTTCAATTGGAGTTGTTATGAAGCTTACAAAGGTTAGGAATTTATCCAATAGTATTGACTCATTATATTCAATTAATAAGTGATCTATTTTTTAAGAAGCTATACTATGTTGTTGTAAAAATTTCTTTATATTGAAATAGACATGACTCATTATGGTTTCTTTTCAGCATGCTGGAACTGCAATCCGTCCACATATGGCTGATCTGGTTTGCTGCATGCTCGAAAGTTTATCAAGCCTAGAAGACCAAGGGCTCAATTATGTTGAGGTTTGTTTGAGTGATACATTCATTTTTTGCATAATTTACTCACTAAGGCTTGTTCATTCATATGTTTTATCTCTTATAGCTTCACGCAGCAAATGTCGGAATACAGTCGGATAAGCTTGAAAATTTGAGAATTTCCATTGCCAAAGGCTCTCTTATGTGGGAGACTTTGGACTTGTGCATAAGAGTTATTGATGCAGAATCACTGGACACATTGATACCTCGACTTGCTCATTTAGTGCGTTCTGGGGTGGGTCTCAATACCAGGTATGCTTTTGAGAAGCTTCTGTCAATTCAGATAGGGATTAGTAGACAGGGTTTGGGGGTTTAGTAGAAAGGAGTGTGCAAGTGGTGTAGATGCATCATGTTTTCCATAATGTATATTTCTCGAATAAATAAAAAACAATTTCGGTGATAAATATGATGATCATCATGATACTTTGGTTCTCAAGCATTGTTGTTTTGATATTTAGATTGTCCTTATTCTATGCTTTTTTTTTAATTCTTATTGTGGAGGTTTCCACCCGAAACTTGCATATCTTTGTACTAGTAAATATTTGTTTGTTGTTGAAGTAGGAGAAACAAAAATACATCAATTCCAATTATACTATGTTTTGGAAGGAGCTGTTTCATTATATTTCTTAAAACTTGATATCACCCTTGTTCTCATCGTTCTTTTAGGAAACACTGCCTTAACACCCTGTTGTCATTTTCATGGCAGGGTTGGTGTTGCTAATTTTATTACCTTATTGCTTGAAAGTGTTGGGGTTGACATCAAGCCCTATGCAAATATGCTAGTCAGATTGTTGTTTCCAGTTGTTAAGGAGGAAAAAAGTATTACTGCAAAGCGTGCTTTTGCAAGTGCCTGTGCCAAAGTACTAAAGTATGTACCAGTGTTGCAAGCACAAAAACTTATTGAAGATACTGTAGCGTTGCATGCTGGTGACAAGAATTCACAAATTGCATGTGCATATCTCTTAAAGAGCTATTCGAGTGTGGCGGCAGATGTGGTTGGTGGATATCATGCAGTGATTATTCCTGTTGTTTTCCTTTCAAGGTTAGTAACAGCTGAATATTCTTCCTCTCTGATTTGATTTATTATATTGATATTTTATAAAAGCCTCATAACATATCAAATCTCAAATCATTGTTTTAGGCTAAAGTTCTTGCTCTTGACTTGCACCAATTATCCTCTATCATTTAGAATAGTTTGCTTTTACTTCCTGGTGAACACTTGGTGTAGGTTTTTTCATTTGCCTTGAAGCAGTTCTCGACTTCATCATGGTGCTTATGACTTCTTATCTGATATATCGTATATCTTTTTCTTTGTGCATTTTGATTTCTCATATACCAATATAAAGGGTGTGTAATATGTTTCACTTTATACTTATCACTTGGCAGTTTGAGAAATATCTTTCCTGTTTTAATAAAAAGAATTTTAAGAATATAGCTGAAATGTGTCCAACTCTAGGTCACTTTAGATTGTAAGGTGGACACATCACACTCCAACATATGTCGTGCTGCAGTTATAATTATTTAGATAAATGACGAAACTGGCCTCTGTAGTTCATACTATGATTTTAATGCCATTTGAGGACCAACTGTTGCAAAAAAGCTGTATCTTTTACGTGGAGCGGTGTATTGGTTTTATATGCACTGGTGAGATTATGTAATGAGTATACCTGGGTGTAAATTGTTACAGACATCTGAATTTTAAATCTAGATAAGGTAGGCTGTCTGTTTTACTAAATATGCTCACAGTCCACCTAACACAATCTCATGGTGGTAATAAAAGTACTGCATGAATACTAAAAAATATTAATTCTCATGCAGATTTGAGGATGATAAAAGTATTTCCAATATATTTGAAGAATTATGGGAAGAATATACCAGTGGGGAACGAGTCACCCTTAACTTGTACTTAGGTGAAATTGTTTCCCTTATTTGTGAAGGCATGTCATCATCATCATGGGCAAGTAAAAGAAAAGTAAGTGGTTTTCTTCTGCCCTTGCTGTTGTATTGATTTAAACTTTATTTCAGCTGAGTTATTTTCGTTTAGAGATTCACAAATTTTCTGTTGTACCTGCAGTCTGCCCAGGCTATATGTAGGCTCAGTGAAGTTTTGGGTGATTCACTTTCTTCCCATCATGAAGTTCTGCTTCAGTCTCTGATGAAGGAAATTCCTGGTCGCCTATGGGAGGTTGGAAGTTGGATGTTGAATTAGTGTGCTTTTATTAACAATGATGCCACTTGAAGTTTTTATACGTGACAATTTATTATCAAATATCAGTCTTAGACAATATTTTTCAAGTTTCATATGGATATTTTACTTATTATGCTCGACAGGGAAAAGAGGTGCTATTACTAGCATTAGGTGCTCTATCTACATCCTGCCATAAGGCGATATCCGCCGAAGGTTCTGCGCCTTCCATTGCAATTTTAAGTGTGGTGTCTTCTGCATGCAGCAAAAAGGCAAAAAAATATCGTGAAGCAGCATTTTCCGCTCTTGAGCAGGTTTGTGCCTAGTATTGAGTTCATTAAAAACAGCAGAGGATAACTATTTCAATAATTTAGTGTTTTTCCTATAAAACAGTAGAAATAACTAGTATCGAATCTTGATTACTTTTGGTATACTTTATCAGGTTATAAAAGCGTTTGGCAATCCAGATTTCTTTAATATGGTATTTCCCTTGCTGTTTGATATGACCAAGTCAGCGCCCGCGAAATCTGGGCAGCAACCTTTGGCTGGTGATACCGCAAAAACAGGTGATGACAAGTTCTAGATCTTCATTTATATGTTGCCATTCTTTTTACTCATTAGATAGTTTATGACCAATGGAGGGTACTCCAATAATTAGTAGCAAAAGGAAGAAAAACTATAGGTAGAACTTTTAAGAAAGATTTGAGATTTCAATGGTCTGTTTATATATTTGGTTTATGATTGGATACTACATGGCAATGGCATTTGATTTATGATGTTGATGCCACAGACTCTACAAACTTCTTTACCGATATATCTTCTTCTTTGCAGATTCGGACGGTGTTGAAGAAATTTTTGTTCCACATACCAAACTTGTGGAGTGTCTAACCTCTTGCATCCATGTGGCCAATATAAATGATATTCTTGAAAATCAAGAGAACTTAATGCTCTTGTACGCAGCATTTCTATCACCTGAACATAAATGGACAGGTATATTTTTATGCTTTCGTTTTTTTCATTTCCCAAATTCTGCTATTCTTTTTAAAAAGAAAGAAAATGTAAGAATGTTACCTTTCTGCAGTAAAAACTACCGCGTTTTTATCCATCAAAGAACTTTGCTCAAGGCTCCACAATGTCATCAAGGACTCCTCGGGAAGTCACGACATTACCAGGGTAGCTTCCCTGGTTCAGGAGGTAAATCCCGGTTCATTTGAAGTTGTTCTTGTATTGAATTCTGATTCTTAGATTCATCCTAAAATCAACTTCATTCTTCCTGCAGATATTTCATTCTACATCACCAAAGATATTACATTGCATAAGCACAGTAAAAATTGCACAGGTATGCTGCTATCTTTGCATGCATGAACAGTATTCACGAGTTAGATTCCCCATAGAGAAAAGGAAGAAAAAAAGAGAGAAGGGGGGGGGGGGGGGGAGGGGGGGGTTAACTAAATCTTGTGTTTAGAAGGAGTCAATATAATACCTACTTGTAGTTTGGTCTCTGTTTGTTCTCAGGTTTAATCAGTTTTGGAATTTAGTTCTAGTTTCATATTTAGCTCTATTTGTAGATGCTGGCTAAGCTATTTTGTTGTACCAATCCCTGTTAATGATTAAAAAAAATAATCGTGTTTGGATGTGACTCTTAAATTAAGGGAGGGTGTTGCATTTCATGAAACATAGGTTTTTCAGAGAAAAACTATAAATTGCTACCTTTCCTGAGATGAAGATTAGCAAATTAAAAAATGTAATGAATAAAAAGGATACTATTGCGCCTTGTTATACATAGTTTGTTTCATCTTTTGCGTTTCTTGTGCCCAAAATCAGGTTCATGTTTCTGCTTCAGAATGCCTTCTTGAAGTCCTCAAACTCTCCATGGAAGTGCCTACAGTGAGTGCCATCGATGAAGGATTCAAGGATGAGCTCCTTCACCAGTATGAGATAGAGAAGAACGAAGAGGCAAAGTCATTATTAAGAAAGTGTCTCAACATTCTTCAAGACTGGAAACACTAGACTTTACAGGATGAAATATCTAACATTGACGATAGAATTCTGTACCTTATGCAACTGCAGTGACATTCTTTACAATGTAGACAACAAATTTCTTCTTAGTTAATGTTGCAAATTTGCAATACATGAAATATTCAAACTCAGTGCATGTAAATTAAGACAGAAAAAATATTTACTTAAAACTATATTGAATATCGTAGAGTAAACAGCACCCTCTAATCATTTGAAATTTCTCTTAACACGCCAATCATTGTTCTAATGTTATCGCAGCTTAACTTTTTTTTTTTTTTTTTTTTTGCAGAGAAGGTTCGTGCTCGTTGGTCAAATGTTTAAGAAAATCAATGGCCTCATTTTATAGAGGCTTAAGAAAATTATGGCGTGTACCTATCATATATTCATAACCAATAATATAATATAATCAAAATTCATGTGACTAAATTAATAGATTTGTTGTAAAATAAAAGATATATAAAATAAAGATGTATAAATAAAAGACTCTAGTATTAAAATAATTAGCTCAATAATAATTTATATATATATAATAATATTATATGTTGTAATGTATATATATATACAAAGATAGAAAGGAGTATAAAAAGTAAATAGAGATAGAATTGTATAAGTATATATATAAAGATAGAAAGGAATATAAAAAGTAAAGAGAGATAGAATAGCATTTGCTTTTGTTTTATTATTGTTTTTCACTTGTGTATAATACTCAGAGGCTTAAGCCTATTTATATATGTACATGAGTAGCTTTTTAAGATCATATTAAATAATAGTCATCCTTGAGAAACTACACCTTATGGAAAATGGGCATCCACGTAAGGTGTGATAGTATCCTTATCACAACACTCCCCATTGGATGACCATTTAGGATTATTGCCTCGTTAAAAACCTTACTAAAGAAAAACTATGTGGGAAAAAACCTTAGTGAAGGAAAAAGAGTACAATATCCTTTAGTGATGATGACTGCCTCATTAAAAATCTTGTCAAGAAAAATCCAATGGGAAAAAATTAAAAATCTTGTCAAGAAAAATCCAATGGGAAAAAACCTGACCAAGGAAAAAAGAGTACAGTCTCCCCCTCTTGCCAACATCATTTAATGTCTTGAAAACGGCGCATTCCAATCTCATATACCAATTTTTCAAAGGAAGATTTTGGGAGTGACTTTGTAAATAAATCTGCCAGATTGTCACTTGAGCGGATCTGTTGGACATCAATTGTCCCTTGATTTTGAAGATCATGAGTGAAGAAGAATTTGGGAGAAATATGCTTTGTTCTATCACCTTTGATGTATCCACCCTTAAGTTGAGCAATGCATGCTGTATTATCTTCAAACAGGACAGTTGGAACTATCTTATGATCAATCAGTCCACATGATAACAGAATATATTGAATCAGACTCCTCAGCCAAAAACACTCGCGACTAGCTTCATGAATTGCTAGTATTTCAGCATGATTAGAGGAGGTTGCTGCTATAGTCTGTTTCGTGGACTTCCATGATATAGCTGTACCCCATATGTAAACAGGTATCCTGTTTGAGATCTCCCTTTATGTGGATCAAACAAGTATCTGGCATCTGCATAGCCAACTAGTTATGACTTGGATCCATAGGGATAAAACAACCCCATATCAATCGTTCCATGAAGATATCGAAAGATCTGTTTGATTCCACTCCAATGTCTTCTGGTTGGAGAGGAACTATATCTTGCTAGTAAATTCACCGCGAATGATATGTCAGGTCGCGTATTATTAGCAAGATACATTAGCGCTCCAATGGCACTAAGATATGGTACTTCAGGACTAAGGATATCTTCATTCTCTTCTTTAGGACGAAATTGATCCTTTTTCACATCCAAAGATCTTACGATCATTTGGGTACTCAAAAGATGTGACTTATCCATATAAAATCTCTTTAATATCTTCTCTGTGTATGTCGCTTGATGAATAAAGATCCCATTCTTTGTATGCTCGATCTGCAGGCTGAGACAAAATTTAGTCTTTCCAAGATCTTTCATCTCAAACTCTTCTTTCAGAGTTTTTATAATCGTTGGAATCTCTTCAAGAGTTCCAATGATATTTAAATCATCAACGTACACAGCAATTATAATAAATCCAGATACATATTTCTTTATGAAAACACATGGACAGATATCATCATTCTTGAATCCATTTTTGGTCAGATACTTAGTAAGACGACTATACCACATTCGTCCAGATAGCTTCAGACCATATAAAGATCTTTGCAATTTGACTGAGTATAACCCTTGCGAATATTCATTGGATGGTTTAGATATCTTTAGTCCTTCAGGGACTTTCATATAGATATCCCGATCTAATGAGCCGTATAAGTAGGCTGTTACCACATCCATTAAATGCATATGCAGTTTATGATATGCAGATAAACTGACCAAATAACGCAATGTTATCACATCCACTACAGGGGAATACGTTTCTTCATAATCTATATCGGGCCTTTGTGAAAAACCTTGTGCCACAAGTCGGGCTTTATAGCGCACAACTTCATTTTTCTCATTTCGTTTTCTCACAAATACCCACTTATATCCAACAGGTTTTACATCTTCAGGTGTACGGACTACAGGTCCAAAGACTTCACGTTTTGCAAGTGAGTCTAATTCAGCCTTCATAGCTTCTTTCCATTTTGGCCAATCATTCCTTTGTCGACATTCTTCGACTGATCTTGGCTCAAGATCCTTACTTTCATGCATGATATCTAATGCCACATTATATGCAAATATTTCATTGACAATTGTCTTATTTCGGTCCCATTTCTCTCCTGTAAAGACATAATTTATCGAGATCTCGTCATTTTCACAATTTTCAGGTACCTGAACGTCTTTTGGCGTTATATCAGAATTTTGGACAACTGCAGGTGTCTCTACTATGTCTTTTTCAACAGGAATATTATTTACCTCTTTTCTCTTTCGAGGATTTTTGTCTTTGGAACCGACAGGCCTGCCACGCTTCTGGCGTGAATTTGCTTCAGTTGCTACTTGTCCTACTGGGACATCAATTCGAATTGGGACATTTTCCGCTGGTATATAAGATTTAGTTATCCTCTTTGTATCGGAAAATGCATCAGGCAAATCATTTGCTATTCTTTGTAAATGTATAATCTTTTGAACTTCCAGTTCACATTGCCCTGATCGAGGATCTAAATGCATCAATGATGATGCATTCCAGTTAAGCTCTTTTTCAGGAAGCTTATTATCTCCCCCTAATGTTGGAAATTTTGATTCATCAAAATGACAATCCGCAAACCGGGCTTTAAATACATCTCCAGTTTGTATCTCAAGATACCTCACTATAGAGGGAGAATCATATCCAACATATATTCCCAATTTTCTTTGGGGTCCCATTTTGGTGCGATTAGGTAGTGCAATGGGAACATATATCGCACACCCAAATATTCTTAAATGGAAAACATTTGGCTCCTGGCCAATAGCTAATTGCATAGGAGAGAATTGATGATAACTCGTTGGCCTCAAATGAATAAGTGCTGCGGCATGTAAAATAGCATGCCCCCAAACCGAGGTTGGGATATTTGTTCTCATAAGCAAGGGTCTAGCAATTAATTGGAGGCGCTTAATAAGTGATTCTGCTAACCCATTTTGTATGTGAACATAAGCTACTGGATGTTCAACACTTATTCCATTAGCCATACAATAAGCATCAAAAGCTTGGGAAGTAAATTCACCAGCATTATCAAGACGAATTGCTTTGATTGGATTTTCTGGAAATTGTGCTTTTAATCGAATAATTTGAGCCAATAATCTCGCAAACGCCAGGTTGTGAGAAGATAATAAGCACACATGTGACCATCTCGAAGATGCGTCTATTAGAACCATAAAATATCTAAAAGATCCACATTGTGGATGAATAGGTCCACATATATCACCTTGAATCCTTTCTAGGAATTCAGGGGACTCAAATCTAATCTTTACTGGTGATGGCCTTAGAATTAACTTTCCCTGAGAACATGCAGCACAACAAAATTCACTAGTTTTAAGAATCTTCTGGTTCTTTAGTGAATGTCCATGAGAGTTTTCAATAATTCTCCTCATCGTGGTTGTTCCCAGATGATCCAATCGGTCGTGCCAAGTTATGAATTCATTTGGGCTAGTAAACTTCTGGTTTACAGTGGCATGTGATTCAATTGCACTAATCTTGGTATAATACAACCCAAATGAAAGTGAGGGTAATTTTTCTAATATAACTTTCTTATTTGAATCATGAGTTGTGATACATAAATACTCATGATTTTTCTCATTCATAGTCTCAATATGATATCCATTTCGGCGAATATCTTTAAAGCTCAACAAGTTTCTTCGAGACTTGGTAGACCACAGTGCATTATTTATTATAAATTTTGTTCCTCTAGGAAACAAAATTATAGCTCTTCCGGAGCCTTCTATCACATTGTCTGAGCCAATAATAGTATTAACATATTCCTCTTTTGGCACAAGATGGGTAAAATATATATCACTTTTGAGAATAGTGTGTAAACTTGCACTATCCGCAAGACATACATCTTCATTACATATCCTTGCCATTCTCTTCAAAAAACAAATAATAATAAAATGAGTAGTATGCACAGTTAAATTGAATACTTGATCAGAATTATTCTTCTAAGAAACACTGTACATAAAATAATGTCATATACTAAAATTTTATTTTAAATTTGACACATTTAATAATTTCAAAATTCATTAATATTTCATTATTTATGTACATCACATTTGAAACTTAAATACATAGAAAATAAAACTTAACAATAAGTTCTTTACATTATTTATTTACATAGATACTTCACAATCCCACATATTAAACTATTCCAACATTGATCAAATGACCAATATTTCCTTCAGGATCCTCAAAGAAATTAGATACATCATAATGAGTGGTGGAGTTCTCGGCATCATTTGAAACAAAATTTGTTTCCTTTTCTTTGTCATCCTTTTTCAAATATGCCTGGTAAAGATCGACTAGGTGCCTTGGGGTACGACAGGTACGAGACCAATGACCCTTTCCACCACAACGGAAACACTTATCCTCTGTTGATTTATTCTG
The DNA here is from genome assembly GCF_003086295.3 of Arachis hypogaea. Taxonomy (NCBI): domain Eukaryota; kingdom Viridiplantae; phylum Streptophyta; class Magnoliopsida; order Fabales; family Fabaceae; genus Arachis; species Arachis hypogaea. Next base: position 4,773,815 of record NC_092042.1, on the reverse strand, counting down.
CCCGATATTTCTTTCTTTATCCCACTTCTGGTGAGATCCTCTCTTTTGAACATAATTCTTTTTCCTTCCATAATTTTTCTTGTTATTAAAAGCTTGCCATTTACCTCTTCTGGGGTAATGATTTGCCGCATTTACTTCAGGAAATGGGGCGGTGTCAGCTGGACGCGCTTCATAATTTTTCAATAACAACTCATTGTTGCGTTCGGCAACAAGAAGGCAAGAAATTAACTCAGAATATTTTTTAAACCCTTTCTCTCGATACTGCTGCTGCAGGAGCACATTCGAGGCATGGAAGGTTGAGAAAGTTTTCTCCAACATATCATGATCAGTTATTTTTTCCCACACAATTTCATTCGTGAGGTGATTTGAAACATTGCAGAATTATATTCATTTATAGATTTAAAATCTTGTAAATGCAAATGCGTCCATTCATATCGGGTTTGAGGAAGTATCACCGTTTTTTTATGATTATACCTTTCTTCAAGGTCTTTTCAAAGATCTGCAGGATCTTTTAATGTGAGATATTCATTTTTCAATCCTTCGTCAAGATGACGACGGAGAAAAATCATGGCTTTGGCTTTATCCTTCTGGGATGCATTATTTTCAGCCTTAATGGTATCTCCAAGATCCATTGAATCAAGATGGATTTCAGCATCTAGTATCCATGATAAATAATTGTTTCCAGATATATCAAGAGCACTGAATTCAAGATGAGAGAGTTTCGACATAGTAAAAATTTGTTACCTGAGTCTTCCTAAAAATTTGATCAGAGTCTCGTGCTGATAACGTGTTGTAAAATAAAAGATATATAAAATAAAGATGTATAAATAGAAGAATCTAGTATTAAAATAATTAGCTCAATAATAATTTTTATATATATATATAATAATAATATTATATGTTGTAATATATATATATATATATATATATATATATATATATATATATATATATATATATATATATATATATATATATATATATATATATATATATATATATATATAGAAAGGAGTATAAAAAGTAAATAGAGAGAGAATTGCATAAGTATATATATAAAGATAGAAAGGAATATAAAAAGTAAAGAGAGATAGAATAGCATTTGTTTTTATTTTATTATTATTTTTCACTTGTGTATAATACTCTAGAGGCGTAAGCCTATTTATATATGTACATGAGTAGCTTTTTAAGATCATATTAAATAATAGTCATCCTTAAAAAACTACACCTTATAAAAAATGGACATCCACATAAGGTGTAATAGTATCCTTATCACAAGATTGAGATAATACACAACTTCAACTCTCTCAACTATTCTAAACATTCAGCAGACAAATGTTTTTCTCCCATGAGTTGAACATAGCTTTCAAAGGCAAGAATTTGACTGTGTAGTGTACTTTTATTTACTAAATTTTTGGATAAGAGGAAATTACTATTTTTGTCTCTACAAGCTTTAATTTTTAATAAAATGATGTTTGACCCTTTAAATATGATCTTAGTTTCACAATATTTGACGCATTTTGTCAAATTAAAATCATTGTTGGAGAATAAAAATATTTTTTCTTCTGAAAAGGTATTTTACTAAAAGTTAGATATTCTTGACGACTAAATTAGTATATTAATCTATCTAATATTGACATAATTGCGTGTTTGCGTGAAAATATTTTATGACAAAATTAGAATGCAAGTTATGATTTCTGAGCTTTTTTTTCTTCTTAAATTCATCGACCTAACTATTATGAATTTGACAGATAATATTCAATTTAGTTTCTGAAATTATATTCAAGTTTTAATTTAGTCTTTGAAGTTTTAATTACATCAATTTAGTCCCCAAATTTTTTAATCGACTCAATGACGAAAACATCTGTGATTAAAATTTGAAAAATTTAAAAATTAAATTAAAACAATTAAAATTTTAAAGACTAAATTAAAGTTCGAATGTAACTTAAGAGATCATACTATTTTCTCGATTTTGACCGAGTATATCAAGCACTTCTGTTTATGTGGTTAACTGGTTATACACAAGGAGATAAGTAACTAGGATTTTATCACTTCTTTTTTTTAATTCATTTATCAAAATTTATTCATCATATAGTATATATTTTTTAGTGACTATATAGTTGTATTTTTTACTGGGTATAAATGTATAATTAAATATAGTTATAGAAACAAAACTAAATCAGTGTTTTATAAACGAGTAATACCGCAAATAAGTCTTCAAGAAATTTATTATCTGACAGTTTTGTACCTCACAAAATTTAACTAAGATTTCGATCCTGAGGTTTTCAGATATCCACCAGATACGTCCCCAAAACCGTTTGATCCGGTTAAAGTGGTGACATGTCAGGTTAACTGCGACATATCACCTCTAGGACATTTTGGTCCCCATTCACGCTGGACAAAACGACGTTGTATTGGAACCAGGGGAAAAAATGACGTCGTTTCGAGGAGGAAAAATTCGTCCCCACTTAGACAGAGAAGGCAAACGGTGCCGTTTTCATGTGGGGGACCTATTTGTCTTATAATAGTATCTTAGGGGACCTATTTGACCTATAATTCCTGATGTTAAAAAAATCTATATTTACTTCAACACAAACCTTAAAAACACATTGACATTAGTTTGTTCATTTATCAAAATGGTAACATAAACCTAAGAACCCAAACATGTTAACTATACAAACATTTGGCTTTAATAGCAACACAAACCAAATCAAGTCAAAAGAAGATTTATTTTTTTCAACATAAACTAAACGAAACCATTCTAAACAACCTAAAGTCTTCTTCCTCCAACATAACAAAAGGTGGTAACATAACTAAGACAACAACTTTCACACTAATTCTTAGAAGCGTCATTTCTTGAAAGACTGGTTCAATCCTGGTGTTGGAATGAATTTGAACAACTTAGATACTATGCCACTGGTTGCAGCTGATATTGTCTCAGTACTAACACTCCCTGAATTCTCGGCCCTGATTAGGTCCCCCCACATGAAAATGGCACCGTTTGCATTCTCTGTCTAAGTGGAGACGAAATTGTCCTCCTTGAAACGATATCATTTTGCCCTTGGTTCTAATACGACGTCATTTTATCCCGCGTAGATGGGGACCAAAATGTCCTAGAGGTGACATGTCGCAGTTAACCTAACACGTCACTACTTTAACTGGATCAAACGGTTTTGGGGACGTATCTGGTATATATCTGAAAACCTCATGCTCGAAATTTTAGTTAAATTTTGTGGAGACAAAACTGTCAGATAGTAAATTTTTTGGGACCTATTTGGGATATTATTCTTTATAAACTTTACTAGTTTTTTAATTAATTAATTAATCTGAGTTAGTCATAATATTTTGACTGAGCTTCTCCTACTGTGCGTCTCTTCCTCCTTCAGACTTGAAAGGATTCACATTTTCGTCGCACTCAACTCAGTAGTGTTCAACAATGGACGAAGCTGAATTTCAACGCCTTCTCCAACTCTTCCCCGTTGTTCGTTCTCGCGATTACTGTGTACTCTCACTATTTCTCTCTCCCCTCCTGTGATTCTTTTTTACATGCATTTTTAGGGTTTATGCTTTTGTAATGTCTCCGTCTCATTGATTTTTTTAATCCATGTTGCGCTGCATAATCAATCTCACTTCGCTTTACTAAATAATTATAATGAATGCTAATTGATCCTAATATATTCTGACATAGCTTAATGATTCGATTTTTCGGTGAGCCATTTCATGATTTTCGATTTTTTGCTTGCTGCTTCTATCTAATGCAGTAATATGCCCTTTTGCCTTTTACTTAGGTTTTTAAGAGAGTTTTGGAATTTGAAGTATTCGTAGTGTGTGACTAGTGTGGAAATTTGAGGCGGATGCTATGGTTTTGATTTTTTGTTCTCTGTTTTGGTAAAAGATGGTTGTACCACAAAGAATAGGTGGGGGTGTAGGGTGAGATCTTAAGAAGGTCCTAAACATGAATTGAGTGATTTGATTATTATAAGAAACATGACATATTTACCGGGGTTAAGAGGGGGAATTCAATATTAGTTCATGCAAAAGAGATTTAATGAGATAACAATGCAGCCACTTTGAACTTTGAAGTTCAACTAGACACTAGAGTAGAGGCTCTATATACCTGAGGTTGATGAGTGGAGAATTTACATGTATCGTGTTCGGTGTTCCCTTTCTGGCAACTTTCTGCTTGACCTAGAAGTAAATCCTCCTTTCTGATCCGTCTGCATCATGGAGATCAACCAGCTGATGCTAGGAGGATTTGTCCAGGCAGTTGCATTACAAAACGGTTAATGTTATGTTGTTATCTGATTTCACTTTGATTTGTATCAGATGCTGACATTGGAAAATCACGATTGTTTTCTCCATTCCATTATATTATATGTGAGAGTGAGACATTGGCACTTTGGCAGTATTTAGAATCAGTTACTTGGGTTGTTTTTTTCATCTTCCCTAAAATCATTTTACATATTTGATGGTTAGCATATAATTATTTCATGATGTTGAAGTACTGATTCCCAAAGTATACCGAGGAACTAGATGGCCTAGAACCCAAATTTGGATATTATAGCTTAAATATACAATTTGCTAAGCTCATTCTATATTTGAGAATGTATTCGGCTAACAAATTGAAACCTGGTAAATTTCAGGCCAAACAAACATCATCTAGGCGTTCGTCCAGACAAGCTTCTGGATCTGCAAAGGATGAGGTAGTAGTGCTGGAGCTGCTGTGTGCATTGTTGACTTCTTTTCTGAACATGTATGGCATGGCTGCTAACTTATTTGTCGCTGCAGTATAGGGAATGGCAAGATGCATGGAATGAAAGAGATATAAATTTCGAGAACCAAGGAAATAACCCACGTGAGTATCACATATAACCTTTGTTATTGAACAAATTTAACCTCTCTATTATCTTTGCAATATTTTAGTCAACTTTATCTGTCTAGAATGAGCATCAAAGTTCATTGAATTGTTTCTGTAGTAACTTGTAAATTATAACAATCTACTGCGTTATGCTTTTGAAATTTTTGTCGTGCTTATGTGAATTCTTTAAACCTACAGATTCATTTTGGAGCAAGCTAAAGTCAGAGGCTGCTAAGAAGGTAATAATGTAATCCATTTTTATTGAGGACTTTCTTTTGAGCCGTGATTTAAATCCTTCCTCATTTTTCAATACATACAAAACACTCTCTCAAGTTTGAAGCTGGTTATACAAACTTCTAAGTATACTTGTTTTCCTTCCTCAATTGAAAATTTCATTTTTTGATTGGCTTTATTTTTATCGATTTTATAGAGGGAGGAGAGAACGCGTTTCTAACCTAATGTGATAAGGCTTTTGTTGTTGTAGTAGTAGAGAAACATTCTAATCAACATTTCTATGCGTGACCTATATTCAGTTTTCAGCATTCTCTTTTCTTTTATAAACCTGTTTGTGAGGGTTCAAAACATAAACGTTTACATGCAAAAAGACTAGAAGTTAGAAGTTATAGAGAAAAGAGGTCGAGGAGAATGAGTGTTTCATCTATAATATTGTTTATGTCATTTTCCAATGATTGTTAAACAAGTTCTTAAGAAAACTTAGATTGAGACTCAGCATTTCGGTTCTAAAATTTGAAACAGGTTGGTCTAGAAGAGGCCGAGAGATTTTGCAAGGCTTTCCAACAAGTTCACAAGAAACTGGTACGTACAATTTCATAGGAAACCTAATAATTTTGTTCTCACAAAGGTCTTCTTTATAATTCTCTTTTATAGATTCAGAAAATAACTCTGTGAACCATGTCTATAGTGACTTTAGAAAATTATTTTAATGCATGTTTTGCAACAAATATAGATAGAAAATTATACAATCTCTTAAATGAAGTTTCAGAGAAAATAAAACAGTAAAAATATGTTCTCTTTGTTAGTGCCTTTTTTTTTTATAAAAATTCATTTTGGTTTCTATTATTATTAATTTTTTATGGTTCATTTTATTAGGTCTATGAAGAGTTGAATTCAGATGCTGGCAGAAGCTTCATAAACTCTTCGTAGAGTTCAAAAGAAGAATTAGATACATGCTTTACTCCTCTTGAATTATGATTCAACAATTATCCATTGTAATTTTATTGTACTTTGTCAAAGTATTTGAATATTTAATTATATATGACATCTATATGAGTTATTTACTATTTATTTATTTATTTATTTATTTATTTATTTATTTTAACCTTTTAATATTCCAAGTTTAGTTGAAGCTTACTTTTGCATTTTATTTATTTCTTTATTTATCACTATTTTCTCTTGGTTAATTTTTTTATATTGATTAAATATGTGTAATATATTGTTATTGAAAGATTGGGTGTTTTTTTTAAAACTATTGGCTTTTCCATACTTTTTCTTTTATACTCATTTGTATGAACCATAGACGAATTTATTCATTATTAACAATAATGGTTTGTTATTTCCATTACAATATTAATTTTGATTTTATTTTATTAAATTATTATCAAATAAAGTTTATTATCATTAATAATTTTTAATACATTTTTACATTTAATTTGATATAACCATAAAACTGAAAAAAGAATTTACTTTAATAAAAAATTTAAAATTAAAAAAAAAATCATAATATAACAAATACTAGAATTTATCTATTAAAACATCAACAAAAAATTAAAATAATAAAAATAATAATTATTAGATAAATACACAACAATCTCAACTGCGGAAGAATTTTTAGTTTCGCACCAAAATCTAACTACTTGGCCTGTTATATTTTTCATACTCAAAATCTTTTAATTAGTGTATATCATTTTTTTTACTAACTTCTATTTATTACTATTATACACATTTAATTTATTAAAAAGAATTAACGAAAATGTTAGTGTCTGTTAAGTATTAATATACTAATATGAAAAAAGGTTACAATTAAGACCATATCAGATCAAAAGAAGATAGAATAAACAACAACAACAAAGCCTTGTCCTCTAGGTGAGGTCGGCTATATGAATCAAACGATAGATGTTATTGTGTTCTGTTATGTATTATATCTATAGAGAGGCCGTTTACACGTAGATCTCGTTTAACCACCTCATGGACGGTCTTCTTATGTCTTCTTCTACCTTTCACTCCTTGTTCTACCTTTCACTCCTTGTCATTCTTCCATCTCATCCACCCTCCTGACTAGGTGTTCTGTCGGTCTCCTTCTCACATGTCCAAACCACATGAGACGCGATTCAACCATCTTTTTTACAATGGGTGCTACTCCAACTCTCTCCCTTATATCTTCGTTCCTTATTTTATCCAATCGCGTATAACTACTCATCCATCTTAACATCTTCATCTCTGCCACACTCAACTTATGTTCGTACTCTCCTTTGGTCACCCAACACTCCGTACCATAAAAGCATAGCCGGTCTTATAGCAGTGCGATAGAATTTACCTTTAAGTTTTAAAGGCACTTTTTTATCGCATATAAAACCAGATACACTCCACCATTTTGACCAATCTGGCTGGATTCTATGATTTCTATCAAGCCATCCACATTGATCTCAAGAGAAATAAAATAAAGATAGAAACAAATTCATCAGGATTTAAATTTTTTGTTGTCCACAGCATCTTGATACTCGATAAGTTAAAAATTAATTCATCCTGAATTTGAGTTTTATTTAAGAATTTATTATTAGACAATTGATTGTTATATAGATAAGGCAGAATTTGAATTCTGAACACTTGTTTAAACGAATGAATCATGTAATTACTTAACCAATTAAAGTTAATTTGGATTTGAATACTATAATTATCATTTTGAAAAGATTATTTATTTTATCACTGTTCAGTTAAAAAATTTTCTCACAATGATATATATTAATATTAATATAAAGAAAAGATAGATAAATTTAAAAAAGCAATGATTAACATTCTGTATCGATATATTGCCAAATTAAATGATACTAATAGTCAAATGAAAGGAGAAGTATGTTGGATATTGTCAACCAACAATTTGTTGAAAGTTCTTTTACACAAGTTGGTGTAGATGGCGTCAAACTTGATCAAGATATAACTGCCAAACATTAAATCCAGCAAACCAAACATGTCTAAAGTCTAGACAACATAAAGAATTGGGTTGAAAATATACCTTAAGACAACAACACAAAATGTTGGTTGTCTAAGAGTGCATTCACCAGCAGCCTCCCTTCTACTTCAATCTTAAAAAAGTTTTTTCACGTGGATTAATAATCAAAATGGTCTTAAGCGAGTCAATAGTCAAAATAGTCTTTAGTATTCCAAAAATTTTTAAATTAGTCCCTAAAACAGTAATTAATCAAATTGGTTTTTCTATCAATTGGATGATCACAAAACACAAAATCTTATCCCACTGGACGAGAATAGCTTATATGAATCAATCTGATAGGGTATGACGTTTTGATATACAAATAAATTGTGAATTGGTATGTGCAAATTGGTATAAGTACATTGTTTAATTGGTAAATTAATGTAACTGAGTTGGTACTAAGATATTTAATATGGCAGTTATTATCAATGTTGAAATTTTGGGTTACCTTGCTGAATTTTCATGCACCTACAATAATATATATAATAGTAGCCTATAACCAATTCCTTAACAACAATGCATAATGCATAAGATGAAGAAGAAGTAAGAAAATAAGCAAAAAAGGTTTGCTCTCTCAACTATTCACTCCTCTGGTTTTCATGCTTCATGTTTCTTTTCTTTTCATTTATTTATTTATTTATTTTAATTTGCTACTATTATTACTTTTTTTTATGAAGTAGTATATACAAGCTAATCGATATAATTATGCAAATATGTTATATTGATTAACTAAATAATTAACTATTAGAATAATCAAACTTACTACACTAAAATAATTAAACTTGTAACATACGAATATTTTGAAAATTTACATAGTGACTTTTGTTTTAAAAAAATTATACACAACATGATTGATAATTATAATATAATAGTTATTTTAAACTATAAATAGCATTTTTTATTTTATCCATTTCTTAAAACAACTATGTATTTTGAGTTTTTCATTGGAAAAAATTTTAAACAGGAAAGTTAAAATCTCTTTAACAAGCTTTATAATATTTTATATATTAAAATAATCAACATAATATATATAATGAATTTTTTATTTAAAAAGAAAAACATAACTGGATGTCATCATGGTGTGTCTTTTTCTATTAAGAGAGACTGATTGCCCATTTAAATTGATGGTGCTTGTTATGTTGACTGTAAATACTAAATAGTTACCTAATTTATTAAAAAAGAATAAATATTAATATTTAATTTAAAACTATAAAAATAAATAATTTTTAAATATTTAAAACTTATTATCATAAAAAATAAGTTCAATAAATTCGACACCAAACTTATAGACGCTACAGAATTTGCTTAAATTGATTTTCCTATTACATGGCATAACTTTTGTTGACTGTTGTTTTGAATTATTTTATTTTATTTTATACCAAAGATAGTAATTGGATTTTTTTTTTAAGGTTAAATGTGACAGATATTTCTAGAAAAATTAGTTTCACGTCATGTTCAATTCATAAATTTATTTAATAACATTACGAAGATGTCACACTAAATTACTCTTATTCTGTTTCAAGCAAACCCAATCAATCATTGTTGCAATTGTCTCCGTTGAGTGCAATCAATTCAACCATTTCTATTGTCTAAGAAGTAAATCTTTATTCATTATTTCAATTAACTATTTTAGTTTTGACAAGTTTTCTGAACTTTTCTTATATTAAATGCATAAAAACAAGATATTAACCTTCATTTTCATCGTAAGAAATTAGAAGAGCAGTAGTGTTATTTGACTTAATTATTATTTATTTGCTACGATCATGACACACCAATGTTTCTTAAACTTCACTACTTATATCAATTAAGGTAGCTATAACTATACGCCAAGAAAAATGTCTACATTGAAAGCACAAAGGACTGTGCGATAGGCTCATGCTACCTTCCTGAAATAGACATACAATATTGATTTAATAATATAAAAAATTTTTATATGATTTTTATTTTATATTTTATATATATATGTATTTTTGTATCTTATAAGATTTTAGAATTTATGTATTAATATATTTCATATTGTATCGTGTTCTGTATTTGTATCGGTGTTCGTGCATCATAGGATTTATGTCATTAGATTATTATGATTAATCTATACTAAATGTGTTACAGTGCAATTTATTGCTAAAATATGGTATTACTTTAGATCCGTTTAAAATTTCAAATAAATCATAATTAAGGGTGTTTGTGGTGCGGTTTAGATCGATTTTGAGTTAAAAACTCATCTGATTCGAATATTAAATTTATTTGTAGTGCAGTTTAAAATGTTAGAGATTTAAATAGGACGATTGAAACGTTAGGAATAACTTTAGAACTTAATCAAAACGTTGGGGACAAAAGGAATACTTTAGTCTTAAAAAAAAGATCCGATCTGATCCAATTTCAAACAGTTTTGATCGATTTTGTAAAAAAATTAAATACATATAACAAATTTCTAACATCAAATTTTAAATAATCAATAATGACACAACAAGTCTCAACAATATCTTAAAAAGCAAATAATAACATAACAATAGAAATAAAATTATAGGTTAATTAAAATAAATAAATAAATAATATTTTAAACATAAAATGATAAAATATTTATTAAATAATAATAATATATAAATAATATAAAAATATATAACAAATTGAACATGTTATAAGTATAATTATAAATATAATAATAAAATAATAATATTATAGCACATTGTGTGGTTTGGATTGGATTGATTATAAAAAATAGATGCAAAATCTAATTCAATTCAACTGTTTACAAAAAATAGAATCCAATCAAATCCGAATTAGTACAATTTTAATCAATTTTCTGTTTAAATTAAATTGAATGAACGTTTAACTTGAATAGGTTTAAATTTGAATACCCTAATCGTAATCTTGTTCTTACCATAAAAAAAGGGTTTTGTTAATTAATTGTTACTGAAGGAGTGGAATATGTTTAAACAAAACTAGAAAAGTTTATAAACTATTTAATTTACGTTTATATATCTATGTTAATAACTATTTTGAATCAATATAAAAAATTAATTTTTAAATAGTCAATATTAATTAATTTTTTACTATGAAATTATTTTTTAATCCTCAAAGATTTAGAGTTAAGATTAGAATTTAAGATTTAAAATTTAGAATAAAAATAATTTAAAAAAATCACTAATATTAACTATAAAGAATTAACTCCCTACTTAAGCTCAAAAAATTTATATACAACTCATGACAAAAGAAAAAAAAAGAAAAACAAACATACACGCAAAAGAGATAGAAATAAGTGTTATCCGCCACAATTAAACAAATAAATTCTTCCCAAATAATAATAATAATATAAAAATAATGATTGAACAATTGGCTTGTGTTCTTAGGCCTTTATTGCATATGTCTTATTTTGGTTAAGTTGGTGGTTGAGAAGAACTCTTACCAATCACCGACCAATAGAAAACCATCTATTGGTTGCGGAAATCGAGTGAAAACATGCCACATAAATATCACATACTTAAGACAAAAATAAATAAATGAACCAAATATTATATTTCATTTAATTTTATTGTGTGAGTTCTTAAGCCCTCAAGAAATTAATACTTTCGATTCTTTTGCAAAATGCAAATATTTGAGTAACCAATTTTTTTTTTTGGGAGGGGTTTAATTTAAGAATTTAAATATTTGATTATATTCTTTTTAAATATTTTATGTTAGAATATATTTAGGATATTATATATTAAAATAATATCTAAATATATATCTTGTATTAATTTTATGTTTATTTAATTTGATATTAAATTGATTTTGTTATTATAATTAAATTTATAAATAGACACTCTTGATTGTATAACAATATATAAAATGATATTTAAATACCAAATTTATTTTTGAAATATTATTATTAATTTTTAAATTTTGTATAAAACAGTTATTTCAATATTTATTGTATTTTATATATTAAGATCACAATCACACTTCAAGCCAAATTAAAAAAGGAAAGAAAACAAATTGTTTGGTCGGCTAACTAAAAAATCAAAGATCCAAAATTGTGGAGGGGAAAATTTATTTTTTCTTAAAAAAAAAATTAATATAAAATTTCTTTTTTTTTTTTTTAAATTAGATATTGTGTGTAGCAGAAAGAAGAGGGAAAGAAAAGAAGCGTAGAGAGAAAAAGAAAACGCCAACAACCAACTGATTCCTAATTCCACCTACTTCTATTTCACCCCCAATTTCTAGGGTTTCCTTTCTCTTCTTCAATTCCCGCGATTTCTTTCTCTTTCTTCCCTTCATTCCAGGTCCGTCTGCTTCTTCCGATTCTCAATTTCGTTTGCTCGTCTTCAATTAACCCGATTTCGCATATTCATATTTTAAACAGTTCGCTTTTTCCCTCCTTTTTTTTGTGGTTTCGTTGATTATGACTGGTTCCCTAAATTTCTTTTATATGTTGAATTAATTACTTCTGATTTGAGCTTATGTTTCAACCTTTAACTGTGAGATTTGCGTTTTTTTTTAAATAAAAAGAATAAAAGTTTTTGCTGGTTGCTAACTTGGTATTGCTATCACAGTTGGAGTCAATTGTGATCACATGCAATTTTGGAAATCCCCCTAATAAAGCATGATAATTTAGCAGACAATGCTGTTTATTTGTTGAAATTTTATTGATATTGATCTTATAAAATGGGGAATGAAGAATTCACTTTAATATATGCTTAGTACAACACAAATTTGAGGAAGTTGTGAGTGGAAGAATGTGATTCATTTACATTCCACACCACAATTTTTTGGTCGTTACTAAGTATGAAAGTGAGTTGAAAGTGATTTTCTTGCCTTTGAAGATTGAAAATTTAAACCTTTTATATTCTGAGTTCGTTTTCAATTGTCTCCTCATGTTCCACCTGTTCAAGTAATACAGAGCCGAGTTTAATTACAGCTCATAATGTTTCTGTTTCCTCTCGCGGAGTTTTAATTTGCATTACAAGCTATTTCATTACTTTGTATATGATATATAGGGGCAATGAATTTAACTAAAAAATTTAACTGATTGCAAAGGAGAATGTTAAATCAGAACTGTATATCTTTGTGTGAGGATAAATAGACACATAATTTGTAGATGAAATTTTGCATATACTTATAATGTTATTGGATATCCTTGCTTACACTGTATCTTTTGCCAATTTCCTTCAGTTCATCCACTTCAACATGTCGAGCTTGGAGGAACCGCTTGGTCTTGACAAGTTGCCGAGCATGAATACCATTGATAGGATTCAGAGGTTCTCATCTGGTGCTTGCCGTCCTAGAGAAGATAACTTTGGTATGGGAATCTGCTTTATTGAAGGACGAAGTTGCAGCACATCTAACAGCTGCGAGTGAGTCAAATGTTTCAATTTAAGTTTAGAAACTTAATTGGATTCTAGTCCATGGTATTATTTAGTCATCTCTATACTGTATCCATAACATTAACCCCATCGTATCTTGTTGCAGTGAAGACAATGAAGAGTATACAGCGGAGACTTACCCATGGAAAAGGCACACAAGAGACATTGCTCAATGTCGCACCTTCAGTCAAAAGACTACGACCAAAGGGAGAAACTCAATGAAGTTTGGAATGATTGATGATTCTTTATCTGATTTCCACTCTAGTCCAAGGGGGAATAGCAAAGACATACCACATTCAACACATAAGGTAATTCAACGGCTGCAGTATTTTTGTAGTTATTTTACTGCTACTAAGGTTGGTTTATAGACATTAGCACTTTACATTTTGATTTATGTATAGATTGTAAACTTTGTGATTTGTATATTTCCATATTTTCCTGACTTGATAATTGGAATATTAAAAATTTTCAAAATGGCATAACGCAGTTTCTGGGTAGCATACCGAGTTATGTGAAGATAGTTGAAGTTGGTCCAAGGGATGGATTACAGAATGAGAAGAACACTGTACCAACGGCTGTAAAGATTGAATTGATTCATAGACTAGCTTCTTGCGGGTTGTCTGTTATTGAGGCTACAAGTTTTGTATCTCCCAAATGGGTACCACAGGTGAAGTAGATTTACTGTTGTTATTGTAACCTGATATTGATGCTTTTAATCGTGATTGTGGTGGTTGATTTTCTCCAGTGTTCACTTATCTGAAGCATCGAATGGTTATTGATACAATATTTTTGAATCACTTACATATAAAATTACAATCCAACCATTTCATTCTGAATTACTTCTATAGATATTATCCTTCCTTTTCTCTCGATCTGTTTTTTAAATCCCTTTTTTTTTCTTGGTCTTTTTTTTTTTTTGTCTTGCAGTTGGCTGATGCAAAGGACGTGATGCAAGGGGTTCATGGCTTGGAAGGCATCAGATTGCCAGTTCTGACTCCTAATTTAAGGGTATGTATTTCTAAAAAAGACATAAAAAATAGGAATATTCATTGAAGATTCACATTCATATTTCTTACTTATCATATTTATAGGGCTTTGACGCTGCTATAGCAGCTGGTGCAAGAGAAGTAGCTGTTTTTGCATCAGCATCTGAATCATTTTCAAAATCAAACATTAACTGTAATATTGAAGAGAGTCTTGTTCGTTACCGGGCTGTTACCCGTGCTGCTAAAGAACTATCGATTCCTGTTCGAGGGTATGTCTCTTATTTTCTTTATTTATCCATAAAAATCACTTAAAAAAATTACAATTCTGTTTGGGTTCTGCCTATTCTGAATTCTAATGGTTTTCTGTGTTGAACAATCATAGATATGTATCTTGTGTTATCGGATGCCCAGTGGAAGGACCAATCCCTCCCTCAAAAGTGGCATATGTTGCTAAAGAACTATATGATATGGGCTGCTTTGAGATCTCCCTTGGTGACACAATTGGTGTCGGCACACCAGGTAAAAAGTTAGATGGATTTTTGTTATCTTTAAAATTTAAACATTTCCTTAGCAGCAATTTTCTTTTGTTTCAATAATAAACTAGATTCTGTCTCCTTTTAGAGTATCTTGTTAAGTAAGACCTTGATAAGAAAAAAATATTCATCTCTTGGCTTACTTAGATTGAGAATGAATATCAAACTTTGTGCTTTCAATTTTCTTAAGAATTGTTATCAGCTCGTTGATAATATGCTTGCATTGATTTCTTTTCATTCTGTGATGTTCAGGAACTGTAGTTCCTATGCTTTTGGCTGTCATGGCTGTTGTTCCGACAGAGAAGCTCGCAGTCCACTTCCATGACACTTATGGCCAGTCCCTTTCGAATATTCTTGTATCGCTCCAAGTAAGTCATCAAACAATTGTTTATACCTTTTACTTGTTTGATCTTTGTGTTGCTAGTTTCAACCTAGAGCAATGCAAGATTTTTTTTTATCACATGCGTTTTAGATTTCCATAAACAAGCTTGAAAACCATTAATGGAAAAAAATATATTAATTTGCATGTTAACAATAGATGGGGATTAGTACGGTGGATTCCTCCATCGCCGGTCTAGGTGGGTGTCCATATGCCAAGGGTGCTTCAGGAAATGTTGCTACTGAAGATGTTGTGTACATGCTGAATGGACTTGGTGTGAAGACCAACACTGATCTCGGAAAGCTCATGTCGGTTGGCGACTTCATCAGCAAGCAATTGGGGCGCCCGTCTGGTTCGAAGACTGCCATCGCCTTGAGCCAAGTCACCGCCGAAGCCTCTAGGATATAAGATTAATATCCGTAACAGCAACCGAGCTCGTCCTATGCAAGGTTGGCTATAGATATAAGATTAATTAATGTACCATAATACAACATTGTTATATTCAAATGCTTAAAGCAGAAACATGTCATTCCACACATTTTTTATGCTACCATATTATACAAATAGAAGAGGAATAAAATGATTACTTCTATTGATTGTCTGAGAAGTAAGAATGAATCAAATAGTGAATTTGATTTTCCAATTGTATGTGCAAACTGAAAATGTGAAGTTTGCTAGTTTCAGTCATTATTGTACTTGTTGCAACACATTTTCATGGTTAATACTAAACTTGACCAGTTTTATTCAGCAAAGAACACAATTTTGGCAGGTTTAATGAACAATGGAAAATAAATCATGCAACTTTTTTTTCCCTTAAGATGAAAATTTATGAATAAGTGTACGATTAAAATGTGCAAATTGTAGGGAATAAAAATTTCATCATAATTAGCCATTCTATTTTTGTTCTTTTAAGGTTTTAAACTAACTATTCGGTAAGTTTGAGGATGATTTTTGTTCCCTTGAAGAAAGTTCAATGTTCCTAAAATGTTCTCTTTTGATTTGAGTTTATAACATTTGTGTTAGACATCCAATTAGTGCACAATTGGAAGGTTTATAAAAATAAATAAATAAACAAACACTATGATTTCCGGGCTATTTTTTTTGTTATGGAAGTATAAGTGGTGATATACTTTAACATTGTAAATTTTGGTGTTTTTCAAAATTGTGAAAGTACACAAATCGGAGGGTCCGATTTCTGTACCTTAAATTTTTTAATTTTTTTAACACAAATCGGACGGTCCGATTTGTGTACCTCTCACAAATCAGACAGTCCGATTTTTGTACCTCTATAAATCGGACGGTCCGATTTTTGTACCTTTACAAATCGGATGGTCCGATTTTTATACCTCTAATAAATCGGACGGTCCGATTTATGCTTTTCTAGTTAAACGATTCCACATTTGAGTATAACACCCCAACAATCCACATTTTAAAAAAACACTACTACCACTCCAATATTAAAAATAAAAAATTCTGATTTTCGCTGCTAATATTTTGAGTTAAAAAAGTAAAGATTTAATCTGACTTTTATTTATTTTTATGAAAGATAAAGTGTTTTTTGTTAAAAAAAAAGACACTTCGATCCTTAATTTTTTTTATTTTAGGATAATACGATTCTTTTACTAAAAAATTCGTTAGATAGTAACGAAAATTAATTTGTGGGAGTTTTATTTGTAATTATTGAATTTTTAAATCCCACAAAGTTCTTTTTAAAAATATAATCAATTATGACCACTACTACTACCTTTTTTATTTTCGTCATTATTATTTTTATATCTACTATTTCTATTGTGTAACAATATTTTATTATCATCGTTATTTTCTCTATTGTTATCTTATTTTATTTTTTGTTCGATGCTATTTTTCTCTTTAAAAGATCGTTGTACAGAAATTACTTTTTTTTCTACGATATCACTTTCACTTTTAGCAATGGTCTTTCTCCACTTAACCACAATTGATAAAAAAAATTTTCAAAAATAAATTTATTAATAGTCTATAGAAATTTAAAATCCTGATAAATTATAGATAAAATTTTCACAAAATTAATTTTCGTTATTATTTAATAAATTTTTTAACAAAAAATTATATTATCTTAAAAAAAGTTAAGAGTCAAAGTATTTTTTTTTAAACAAAATAATATCTTATCCTTTGTAAAAATAGGAAAAAATCGAATTAAAGCTTTACTCTTAAAAAAATATGAATATTTTTATTGTAATTGAACTAACGGAAAAAAATGTTATCTCCGGTGCAAACCAATTAACCCATCAATGAGTTTATCTAACTAAACTGAACATTATGGACTAACTATTCACCGACAAATTTCTAATGTTATAATCACAATATTTTAGACATAAAATGTGTTATTTTAAAATATACGTCTATGATAAAGAGTGAGTTGAGTTAAGTAATTTTAGTGTTTATTTGGATGTTATTATCTTAATAAAAAAAAATTTTAATAAAAAATTATTTTTTATTTATTAATATATTTGATAAATTTTTAATAATAAAAATAAAAATATTAAAAAAATATTTTAAAAAAATATTTTTTATATAATAAATAAAAAAATATTTTTATATTATTATACCTAATCTTTTTATACGAGATATCAAAACATAAAATTATTTTTATTTTTACATAAAATCTTTTAAAAAAAATAACTCAAAAAAATCTTTTTTTTCAAGTTGTTATTATTATTAGAAAAAAAAATTAATAGGCACTTCAGTATCTATTAATAGTAAACACAAACAAAATGGGCATATGAAGCCCAAAAAAGTAAAAACACAGGAAAATTGGAAGGGTGTTGACTTTTGACTTTATAACATAGAGCAAAGAAGGAAGAACACAGTTACTTGCCATGGCAAGCACACACCTGATTTCTCAATCTCCTTCCATTCCCAAAACCTTGAATTTCAACAACTCCTTTTCCAAATCCCCATTTCCCCAAAACCTACTTCTTCCCCGCAAACTCAAAGGATCCCTTGAAGACTTCCCTGGTGGACCCCGCAGAGAAGAAGACCCATTTCAACCACTGTTTCACGAAATCCGATGACGGTTACCTTTACTGTGAGACCGTTAGGGTCCAAGAGATCATGGAATCCGTGAATAGAAGACCCTTCTACTTACTTGTACAGTAAGCCCTAGATTACAAGAAACGTTGAAGATTCTCCAGCATTTGAGACACCTGGGTTGTGGTGCTGTGCTTGTTAGGAATTAGGACAATCTATACACCTGTGAAGCCCAAACATGGTATGTTGAAATTTAAACCGTAAAACAAAATGGGCCTATGAAGCCCAAACAACATAAGAAAATTGTAAGGGTGTTGACTTTTGACTTTAAAACATACATTATCTCTCAGAAGGAAGAACATAGTTACATGCCATGACAAGCACACACCTCATTTCTCAATCTCCTTCCATTCCCAAAACTTCTAAGAAGATTATACTCTTATGATGCCTTGAAAAGATTAATGTAAGCTTCTAGAAACAAAGAAGTGTTATTTGTTATATCATCTAACATTTATCAGCAATTGAAGTATTGAATGGATTCCCCACTGCAAGCTGAGATATTCCATTAAAGGGTTGAAGCTGAAACAATGACATAACAAAAGACACTAAAAGAAAAATAGAAGAATAATAAACAATAGAGTGATCAAAGAAAATCAACACACTTTCACTCTATGCCTTGTATTGCTCTCAGGTTCGTTTATGTCACTAACATAGAGCAAGAAAGTTTGCGAACCACAACAATTTCATGTAAGAAGTGAGCATTCTATAGCTCTTAATTTGAAGAGAATCCACAAGAATTGGTTACAGGTCTTGATTTTCACATTGATTGTGAAAGATAGGTAGCCTACTTTGTCAGTAAATGTTGGATTTGTGCTGATTTTGTACAGTTGGATGAAGGTTCATTATGGTAGTTGATTAAAATTTTGTAAATAGAATTCAATTTAGTTATTGACTATGAAGCATGGACACTTCGCTAAATTATCGTGTCCGCGTGTCGGACACATTTCGGACACGATACTCACCGATACTCGTCCGACACGCGTGTCTGCTGTGTCCAACCGTGTCTTAATAAAAAATAAAAAATTTTTTTCCGGACACGCCTGGACACACTTAAATACCATCACATGTCCGCATGTCCAGTCTTATTCTTAACATATATTCTTAAAATAAATTTAGATATAGTATATATTATTATTTATTAAAACAAAAAATATTTTAAATAATTGATATAATTAAAATAAGACATTAAAAACAATTAAAAAATTTAATTTATATTTTAATATCAATAAAATATCAAAATATCATTTCAATTTATCTAAAAAATACTTTATATTTTATATATATACGTGTCATGTAAGATTTTAAAATTTGCGTATCGACGTGTTCCGTGTCGTATCGTATCCCGTATCCGTGTCAGTATTTGTGCATCATAGATTCTTGACATCTTAAAATTAGCATTTTACCGGTCATTTTAGTCCCGGCATGACGAATCTTTGAGAGATTATTGTTTGGCTGGAATTTTAATCCTTGAGAGATTATGTTGATTTGGTTAATACGGGATTGATTATTTGAGATGTTGTAACAGCGGCTAAATTAATTTGTGATCGGTTGGAATTGATCTTGAGACTTATTGGAAGGATGAAATTTAAATGCCAAACCGTTTTCTTAAAAATCTAATTTCTGAAATAATACAGTAACTTTGAAAACGAACCAGTAAATCGATAGTAAACAAAACTGTATGAGATTAAATGCTGAATAAACTAGAATAAGTGTAATTTTTATAGTTTAATTTTGAGAGGTTCGTATTAATTGTTAAATTAGTTATGAATTTTTTAAGTTAGACAGCGAAATCTGATTTTTTTGCATTACTTTTAAAAGAGGACAACTTTAAAAGGCTATAACTAATTCTATGATGATTAGAATTGCTTGGGTTGAAATCTGGGGCGAATATTAGAGTGTCTAGGACTAGCCTAAAAAGTTTCGGAATTATTTGTTAAGTATATAATTTATGGTGAACTTTTTAATTTTGGTCGTCAAATCTGTTTTCCGCAGAATTCTCAAATTAGGCTGCAATTTGTTCGCTTCGCTGCAATTTCTATAAATTAAATTTTGAAATAAAACCAATTTTGAATGAAACTATTATAAACTTAGTTTATTATCATAAAATTTCAGAATTTTTGAAATGTGATACATTGAATAATAAAAACCAGAATTCCGTTTTCTAAATTAGTAACTTGATATGCCTATAACTCCTAATTCTAGATGGATAATGAGTTGTGACCAATTGGAAATGAAAGCTGGGTGTGTCTAGTATGTGTAGACTAAATTTCAGGGCTAACCAAATTTTAAGAAGTGAATTATGGAACTTGAAAGAGGATGTGTTTGCTGAATTTCAAAACAGAACTTTGTAAAAAATTACCCAACCTCCAAGCTACATAACTTTCTTATTAAGAATGGTATTGACTTTGAACTAATTGAAAAGAAACCTAGATAAGTCTAGTTGATGAGTTGAACCATATTAAGTTTTAGGGTTATTAGATTTAATTTAGATTTTATATGAAATTTTGAAATGGGAACATTGCTGCTGTGTTTCTGGTTTTAAAATTGTAGGATAACCACGGTTTTCTCTTTATTCCTTAAGCCAGAATAATCAGAAAATTATGATCATTAATTTGTTAGAAATCTTAATTCGAGACGGACGTGTAAATATAAAGTTTGCGTGATTCCGAGTTCGTTTGAAATTTTAAAAATAGAATGGAAGTTAGACTGTCGAGACTGTTTTGGTGACAGTCTTGGATTCGTGAGTTAAAGATAAATTTTGATGTTACATGCCTGATTTGGTTTGATGTTTGGTGAACAATGAAAAATTAATCTGGTTCAACTTAAAAGTAATAAATTTAAAAACTTGGAACATGTTGATTTTGATATGGTTTAAGTGACTTTTAAGTTATGAAAAAATTGAAATATATTTCAATGTTAATGATAGATATTTTTAGGAATAAAGAATTTGATTTTGAACATAATCTCTTAAGGATGGCAAAACGTAACGCTCACTTGAGATATTGTGCATGAGGTTCAATGGAGACGGTGATATGTAACGCCTACTTGAGACCTGAAGGATAAGGTTCCGTAGAATAGTGATACATATCTCTTACTTGAGACCGGAATGATGGTTTCTCTATGAGAATGGCGGTATGCAACGCCAATGCAATCTTAAAATGTTGTTAGGTTGCAATCTTGAAATGTTGTTAGGTTATTGACAATGAGCTTACGGCCTGTATAAAAATAGATATTTATTATATTGATGAATTTGTATGAATTGCTTGTGTCTCTTTTATTGTTGTGCTATGTTATCTGAAAATTTTTTTGCTATTTGATTTGTGTGAATTGTTTGTATATTTATGTTATGTACCTTGCTTATACTTGTTGGTTTATAAATGTGATTGAGGCTTGATGATGTAACTGAGAATTGATTAATATAACTGAAAATTGTTTTAAAATGACGTAATTTGAAAGAAACTACTAAATCATTTAAAGAAGGCTTAGAGGATTTCAAAAGTTTAATAAAAGAAATTACTTCTTACAAATAACTAAATAAGGGAATTATGTGCATTTATTCTTTATTTTTAGGGCATTTTCATCTTCTGCTGAGAATTTGTAATTTAATTCTCACCCTAAAATTTTCAATTCTTTCAACTACGGATACGAGGGCCTATTAGCAGAGCTGCAGATATATAAAAGAGTTTCACTGCGAGTTAAGTTATTATTATTAGAATTTATTTTTTTCTCACTTTATTGTTTGGAATTTTTAATTTCATTGAGAGGAATAGGCTTGTATTTATTGTTCATTTGAGTAACTATAATATATTATATATTTGTATTATATACTTTATTTGTACTTATTGGTTTACAAATGTGATTGAAGACTGATATAATTGAGGATTGATTAATGTAACTGAAAATTGTTTTAAAGTCACATAATTTGAAAGAAACTACTAAATCATTTAAAGATGACTTAGAGAATTTCAAAGGTTTAATAAAAGAAATTACTTCTGACAAATAAGTAAACTATGTGCATTTATTTGTTACTTTTATGATATTTTCATTTTCTACTAAGAACTTGTGATTTAGTTTTTATCCCAAAATTTTCAACCTTTTCAACTACAGATGTGAGAGCCTATTAGCGGAGCTACAGATGTATAGAATAGTTTAACTGCGAGTTAAGTTATTATTGTTAGAATTTATTTTTCTCTTATTTTGTTATTTGAGATTTTTAATTTCCTTGAAAATGGTAGGCTTGCATTTGTTGTTCATTTAAGTAATTATAATGTATTACTAATAACTATGTGAATAATTGTTGGAGATCTTTAACAAGCGATTTTGAATGAATAAAAATAAAATTTATTAACTTTTTATTTAAATAGAAAACAAATTATCAATGTAAAAAGCTCAATATTAATTTAGTTAACATTACGCAAAACTTTAGATGCACAATCATTATTATAATGATACTCGAAATTAGATATTTACATTTTTTTACTAATTAAGTTTTGGCTAAAAAATAGTATAATAAAAAGCTAATATTCAAAAGCATTAAGTGCACAATTATTATTATAATGATACTCAAAATTAGATCTTTACATTTTTTGTTAATTAGGCTTTGGTTAAAAAATAGTATGATAGAAAGCTAATATTCAAAAAATTTTCTGCAACCAGGAGTTGAATCCAAAAAATTATTCTCTTAATGAATTGACCAAAGTGTTATGCTTTGTCTGATACCTTGACGTCAAATTTCGTTAAAATTATACAAATATTCATTCTATTATTTTTTTTCATCTATTCATTAGGAGTTGAACTCAAAAATTCATTCTCTTAATAAATTGACCAAAATGTTATGCTACTATGAACATTTAAGTTGTTGTGTACCTATCATACACATAATAACTTATTAACTCAGTTTTTGTCTAATGCCTTGATGTCAAATTTATTTAAAATTATACAAATATTCATTGTATTATTCCTTTTTTCTCTCAAAAAATGTTATTCTTCAATTCTAGAAGTGAGTCCTGGGCCAAAACCTTAAATGCACAATCATTTTTATAATGATACTCGATATTAAATCTTTACATTTTTTGCTAATTAGACTTTGGCTAAAAAATAGTATGATAGAAAATTAATAATCAAACATTTTTCGCAGCCAAGAATTGAACCCAAAAATTCATTCTTTTCATAAATTGAGCAAAGTGTTATGTTATTGTGGACATTTAAGTTGGGGTTAAGTATGATTTTGGCCCTTAACGTAAATGTTAAAAATTTATTTTGTCCCCAACCTTTTTTTGTTACAAAATAGTTCCAAAGGTTTCAGTTTGTTTTAAATCGTTCTTTTTATCAAATTTTAAATTTTTCTTCCAAAAATACCCCTAACTTAAAATAAAAACACAAAACGTTGAATAAGGGGGGAAGGGATTCAATTCACACTAGTTCAGTATAGGGAAGGGAAGAAGGGACAGAAGAGGGGGAAGGGAAGGTGGGGAAGGGAAGGGGAAGGGCCACCACCGCTGCTTCTCGCCGCCGTCGCTCCTCCTCTCCCTTTCGCGCTAACCCCAGAGCCACATCGACCTTCTCCCTTCCTTCTCTCCTTCCCTGTCTCGGACCTCCTCGAACCAGAGCTCACCCCCGGCGAAGAGCTGTCACAACACTCTTATTGTCCACCATTGGGGAGGCATCTATGGCCTTTAGTGATGAAGAATCTGAAGAAGGTAGCTGGTCTGAGACTGATACGACGCTGGTGGCAAGGGAGGAGGAAGAGGCAGACGATGGCGGCGGCGGCGATTGCGGAATCTCGGCAGTGGATTTGGGCTGGTTTCCGCGGACAACTTGAGCCCACGGAGAACCTGTTCTACGCTTTTGATTCCATTGAAGAAGAAGACGATGCTGTTTCACTTCTATTTCTTCTGTTTTTGTTTCTGATTTCATTGAAGAAGAAGAAGAATGTTTTCTATTTTTTATTTTCATAATTTAGGTTATTATTTTTGGTTTGACTCTAGATTAGTTTAGTTGGATGCTGATTTTCTGTTAGTGGATTTTAGGAAATGGTTATTGTTGTTGGTTTGATTCTGGATTTCTTTTGCTTCTGATTCTGCTTCTGGTTTTGCTATGTTGTTGCTCTAATTTCATTATCCATTGTTGTTGTTGGTGTTGTTCTTCTAGTTGTTGTTGTTGTTTCACTGCTTCTGCTTTTTGCTTCTACATTCTGTTTCTGCTTCTGCCTGCTTCTGTTCTGCATTTTGAGGAAGAAGGGGGAAGGACATTTTTGTTCGAAGGACGATTTAAAAAAATTGAAACCTTTGTGACCATTTTGTAGCGAAAAAATGACCGAGGACGAAAAAATTTTTCAACCCCTACCTTAGGAACCAAAATCCTACTAACCCTAATTTACTAATTAATTTTTGTCTAAGGTTCTTTAGTATTTTTCTTTCCTTTTCTTTTCTTTCATCTTATTTTCTTTTCTATCATTCCATAATATAATTTATCTTCGCATTATTCCCTCGCCTTTCCCTAAGTGTCTTATGAAAAAGAATTATAAAGTACTTTAATTAAGTATGTGTTTTCTAAAGCTTTTAAGATTACTCTGCTTGCTTGCTTTATCATTAATAATACACATTATGATATTCTTACAAGATAATATTTTTGATAAATACTAATTATAATAATAATTTATTTTAATATAAATAAATAATTTTAAAGAAGTATTTAAAATAATATTTATAATCTTCTGTTAAAGCTTAGTTTATAAAACCTTACTTTAAACTTTTATTAATGACTTTCTAAATCACGAACTTTTTAATATTCTATTTTTAACTTCAATATTTTATAAAATTATATTTGAACCCTCACTTATTTTCATATTTATAAAAACAACCCTGATCTTTTACAAAATACCCATTTTTACCCCTTCAAAAATAAATTTTAAATACTATTCTTTCTCTTATATCAAAACCGAAACCTTTGGCCATTTTCTTTCAAAATATTACTTATATTTTAATCCGTTCTCGAGTTTCTCAGTTACCGATTCCTCGTAACTTTTAATTTAATCCCTCGACTATCAAATCTCACCAAATTTATATTTTATTCTCAACGATATTCCAGCCCAAAATTTACCAAAACACCCCAGCTGACCGTTTATATATAGCCAAACCAACAATTCACAAGCAACAACAATAATTCAACATAAACTCATTCAAACTCAAATAATAAGCAACCAAATCAACATTCACTTGTCAAATTCACATTTAATTATTATAAAGTTATCAAACTCTACCTCCGTACGAAATCAAAATACTCAAAACTCCGGAGAAGCTTTTCGACCGAGTTGGTGAAGAAGAAATCATCAGAAATTGTCTGTGCCCCTAGAACTCCAATTGGACAAACTCAAGGGGAAGAGGAACTACGTTATCGTCAACTACTACTGGACAAAAATAACGCCAATGTATAAAGGAGAAAGATACGAACACTTTTATTGGATTAGATTTTTTTATTAGAGTTACAAATCTCAAGAAATCGAAGCCAGAAGGCTTATGTTTTCATGAAGTCCACGTCCTCTTTCTTGGTTTTCTTTCTTTTCTTTCTTCAAATGTTTTGGCTGAATAAAGATAAAATGATGATGATAATTAGTGAGTTTATGAATATGTGTCATGGTCATAAAATAGGAGGATCATGTGTGTATATGGACCAAGTGTAAGGATAATGTTTTGGGTATTTAGGCTTTGTACTTTGTGTAGAGAAGTAATGGAGGTTAAAATGTACATAAAACGTGATGGAAATTAAGTAAAAAATATAACTATGTGTATCGGTAATGTTTCTAGATATGTCAAAAGATTATTTATGTTTAACATGTAAGCTTCTTTTTTGTGTACGTTTAGGTTGACTTAGAATGAAATAAATATAATACTCTAATTACAAAAACTTTTCATCTTATTCATTTGTTAAATTATGATATTTTCAATGAAAACAAAATATCATTTACTCAAATTATTTTATATATATATATATATATATATATATATATATATATATATATATATATATAATTTTTATTACTTAAAAATGGTTAAAATTATAGTTTTAATTATGTAAAATATTTTATCATAACAAAAATATATATAAGATTATGAATTTAATTAAAATTAAATAGTTATAAAATTAATTTAATTACTTATAATAAAATAATTTCTAAAAATAAAGAACTCTAATTTAAAAAATAAATTATAACTTATTTATATTTATATTGTCAAAAATGTGGGTTGTTACAATAGATACTAACATTCAAAAAATTTCCAGCAGCCAAGAGTCGAACCCAAAAATTCATTCATTCTCTTAATGAATTGGCCAAAGTTTTATGCTACTACAGATATTTAAGTTGTTGTGTACTTAACTTACAAATAATAATTTATTAACTTAGTTTTTGTCTGATGCTTTGACGTTAAATTTATACAAGTATTCATTGTATTATTCTTTTTTTACCCATTCTTCAATTCTAAAAGTGAGTTCTGAACTAAAGTCTTAGATGTACAATTATTATTATAATGATACTCAGAATTAGATGTTTTCTTGATAGTTAGGCTTTGGCTAAAAAATAGTATGATAAAAGACTAATATTAAAAAAATTTTCATAACCAAGAGTTAAACTTAAAAATTTATTTTCTTAATGAATTGACCAAATTGTTACGCTACTACAGATATTTAAGTTATCGTGTACTTATTTTATAAATAGTAATTTATTAACTTAGTTTTTGGCTGATGCCTTTACGTCAGATTTAGTTAAAATTGTACAAGTATTCATTGTATTATCCTTTTTTTCACCGATTTGTCATTTCTAAAAGTAACATTTTCTAGAGTCGAACCCAAAAATTCATTCACTCTCTTAATGAATTGACCAAAGTTTTATGCTACTGCGGACATTTAAGTTGTTGTGTACTTAACTTACAAATAATAATTTATTAACTTAGTTTTTGCCTGATGCCTTAACGTTAAATTTATGCCTTGACGTTAAATTTAGTAAAATTTATATAAGTATTCATTGTATTATTTTTTTTTTTTACCCATTCCTCAATTCTAGAAGTTAGTTCTGAACCAAAATTTTAGATGCACAATTATTATTATTATAATGATACTTAGGATTAGATATTTTCTTGCTAATTTGGTTTGACTAAAAAATAGTATGATAGAAGACTAATATTCAAAAGGTTTTCATAACCAAGAGTCAAATCCGAAAATTCATTTTCTTAATGAATTGACCAAATAGTTATGCTACTACACACATTTAAGTTGTTGTGTACTTATTTTATAAATAATAATTTATTAACTTAGATTTTAGCTGATCCCTTGACGTCAGATTTGGTTAAAACTATACAAGTATTCATTGTATCATCTTTTTTTCACCCATTCGTCATTTATAAAGTTACATTTTTTACTAATTAGGCTTTGACAAAAAAAAATAGTATGATAAAAGACTAATATTCATAAAATTTTCGGCAGCCAGGAGTCGAATCCGAAAATTCATTCACTTTCTTAATGAATTGACCAAAGTTTTATGCTACTGCAGACATTTAAGTTATTGTGTACTTAACTTACAAATAATAATTTATTAACTTAGTTTTTGTCAATGATACTTAGAATTAGATATTTTCTTGCTAATTAGGCTTTGGCTAAAAAATAGTATGATAGAAGACTAATATTCAAAAAATTTTCATAACCAAGAGTTAAATTTGAAAATTCATTTTCTTAATGAATTGACCAAATTGTTATGCTATTACAGACATTTTAGTTTTAGTTAAATTATTTTACAAATAGTAATTTATTAACTTAGTTTTTGGCTGATGCCTTGACGTCAGATTTAGTTAAAATTGTACAAGTATTCTTTGTATTATCCTTTTTTTTCACCCAGTCGTTATTTCTAAAAGTTACATCTTTTACTAATTAGATTTTGGCTAAAAAATAGTATGATAAAAGACTAATATTCTAAAATTTTGCCGCAACCAGAAGTCGAACCCGAAAATTTATTTACTTTATTAATGAATTGACCAAAATTTTATGATACTGCGGACTTTTAAGTTGTTGTGTACTTAACTTACAAATAATAATTTATTAACTTAGTTTTTGTCTGATGTCTTAACGTTAAATTTTTGCCTTGACATTAAATTTAGTAAAATTTATATAAGTATTCATTGTATTATTCTTTTTTTACCCATTCTTCAATTCTAGAAGTGAGTTCTGAACCAAAGACTTATATGCACAATTATTATTATAATGATACTCAGAATTAGATGTTTTCATGCTAATTTAGCTTTGGCGAAAAAATAGTATGACAGAAGACTAATATTTAAAAAGTTTTCATAACCAAGAGTTAAACCCGAAAATTCATTTTTTTTAAGAATTGACCAAATTGTTATGCTACTACAGATATTTAAGTTGTTGTGAAATTATTTTACAAATAATCATTTATTAACTTAGTTTTTAGCTGATGCCTTGACGTTAGATTTGTTTAAAATTATACAAGTATTCATTGTATTATCTTTTTTTCACCCATTCGTCATTTCTGAAAGTTACATTTTCTACTAATTAGGCGTTGGCTAAAAAATAGAATGGTAAAAGATTAATATTCAAAAAATTTTCAGCATCCAGGAGGCGTTGGCCAAAAAATAGTATGATAAAAGATTAACTTTCAAAAAATTTTCCGCAACCAGAAGTCAAACCCGGAAATTCATTCACTCTCATGAATTGACCAAAGTTTTATACTACTACGGACATTTAAGTTGTTGTGTACTTAACTTACAAATAATAATTTATTAACTTAGCTTTTGTCTGATGCCCAGGAGTCGAACCCGAAAAATCATTCATTCTCTTAATGAATCGACCAAAGTTTTACACTGCTGTGGACATTTAAGTTGTTGTGTACTTAACTTACAAATAATAATTTATTAACTTAGCTTTTGTCCGATGCCTTAACGTTAAATTTTTGCCTTGACATTAAATTTAGATGCACAATTATTATTACAATGATTCTCAGAATTAGATGTTTTCTTGCTAATTTTGCTTTGGCCAAAAAATAGTATGACAGAAGACTAATATTCAAAAAGTTTTTATAACCAAGAGTTAAACCCGAAAATTTATTTTCTTAATGAATTAACCAAATTGTTATGCTACTACAGATATTTAAGTTGTTGTGAACTTATTTTACAAATAATCATTTATTAACTTAGTTTTTGGCTGATGCCTTGACGTCAGATTTGGTTAAAATTATACAAGTATTCATTGTATTATCCTGTTTTTCACCCATTCGTCATTTCTAAAAGTTACATTTTCTACTAATTAGGCGTTGGCTAAAAAATAGTAGGATAAAAGATTAATAAATCATTCACTCTCTTAATGAATCAACCAAAGTTTTATACTATTGCGGACATTTAAGTTACTGTGTACTTAACTTACAAACAATAATTTATTAACTTAGTTTTTGTCTGATGCCTTGACGTTAAATTATTCAAAAAAATTTCCGCAGCCAAGAGTCAAATCCGAAAATTCATTCACACTCTTAATGAATCGACAAAAATTTTATACTACTGCGAACATTTATGTTATTGTGTACTTAACTTACAAATAACAATTTATTAACTTAGTTTTTGTCTGATGCCTTAACGTTAAATTTTTGCCTTGACATTAAATTTAGTAAAATTTATATAAGAATTCATTGTATTATTCTTTTTTTACACATTCTTCAATTCTAGAAGTGAGTTCTTAACCAAAGTCTTAGTGCACAATTATTATTACAATGATTCTCAGAATTAGATGTTTTCTTGCTAATTTGGCTTTGGCCAAAAAATAGTATGATAGAAGACTAATATTCAAAAAGTTTTCATAACCTAGAGTTAAACCCGAAAATTCATATTCTTAATGAATTGACCAAATTGTTATGCTACTACAGGTATTTAAGTTGTTGTGAACTTAATTTACAAATAATCATTTATTAACTTATTTTTTGGCTGATGGCTTGACGTGAGAGTTGGTTAAAATTATACAAGTATTCATTGTATTATCCGGGTTTTTCATCCATTTGTCATATCTAAAAGTTACATTTTTTACTAATTAGGCGTTGGCGAAAAAATAAAATGATAAAAGATTAATATTCAAAAAATTTTCAGCAGCCAGGAGACGTTGGCTAAAAAATAGTATGATAAAAGATTAATATTAAAAAAAATTTCAGCAGCGAGGAGGCGTTGGCTAAAAAATAGTATGATAAAAGATTAATATTCAAAAAAATTTCCGCAACCAGGAGTTGAACCCAGAAATTCATTCACTCTCTTAATGAATCAACCAAAGTTTTATACTACTGCGGATATTTAAGTTGTTGTGTACTTAACTTACAAAAAATAATTTATTAACTTAGTTTTTGTGTGATGCCCAGGAGTCGAACCCGGAAATTCATTCACGCTCTTAATGAATCGACCAAAGTTTTATACTGCTGTGGACATTTAAGTTGTTGTGTACTTAACTTACAAATAATAATTTATTAACTTAGTTTTTGCCTGATGCCCTAACGTTAAAGTTTTGTCTTGACATTAAATTTAGTAAAATTTATATAAGTGTTCATTGTATTATTCTTTTTTTACCCATTCTTCAATTCTAGAAGTGAGTTCCGAACCAAAGTATTAAATGCATAATTATTATTACAATGCTTCTCAAAATTAGATGTTTTCTTGCTAATTTGGTTTTGGCCAAAAAATAGTATGACAGAAGACTAATATTCAAAATATTTTCATAACCAAGAGTTAAACCCGAAAATTCATTTTCTTGATGAATTGACCAAATTATTATGCTACTATAGATATTTAAGTTGTTGTGAACTTATTTTACAAATAATCATTTATTAACTTAGTTTTTGGCTAATGCCTTGACGTTAGATTTGTTTAAAATTATACAAGTATTCATTGTATTATCATTTTTTTCACTCATTCGTCATTTCTGAAAGTTACATTTTCTACTAATTAGGCGTTGACTAAAACATAGAATGATAAAAGATTAATATTCAAAAAATTTCAACATCCGGGAGGCGTTGGCTAAAAAATAGTATGATAAAAGATTAATATTCAAAAAATTTTCTGCAGCCAAAAGTCAAACCCGAAAATTCATTCACTCTCTTAATGAATTAACCAAAGTTTTATACTTCTGCAGACATTTAAGTTGTTGTGTGCTTAACTTACAAATAATAATTTATTAACTTAGTTTTTGTCT
Source organism: Arachis hypogaea (assembly GCF_003086295.3). Lineage (NCBI taxonomy): Eukaryota > Viridiplantae > Streptophyta > Magnoliopsida > Fabales > Fabaceae > Arachis > Arachis hypogaea. The sequence goes on along the minus strand of NC_092042.1, from coordinate 4,742,198 downwards.
GATGCCTTAACGTTAAATTTTTTTCCTGGACATTAAATTTAGTAAAATTTATATAAGTATTCATTGTATTATTCTTTTTTACCCATTCTTCAATTCTAGAAGTGAGTTCTGAACCAAAGTCTTAGATGCACAATTATTATTACAATGATTCCCAGAATTAGATGTTTTTTTGCTAATTTGGCTTTGGCAAAAAATAGTATGACAGAAGATTAATATTCAAAAAGTTTTCATAACCAAGAGTTAAACCCGAAAATTATTTTCTTAATGAATTGACCAAATTGTTATGCTACTACAGATATTTAAGTTAATGTGAACTTATTTTACAAATAATTATTTATTAACTTAGTTTTTCGTTGATGCCTTGACGTTAGATTTGTTTAAAATTATACAAGTATTCATTGTATTATCCTTTTTTTACCCATTCGTTATTTCTAAAAGTTACATTTTCTAATAATTAGGCATTGGCTAGAAAATAGAATGATAAAAGATTAATTTTCAAAAAATTTCTGCAGCCAAGGTGATAAGAGAATTATTGCCTGTTTAGAATCGATAAAAAACAAGAATCAATTCGTTGGTAGCATAGTCCAAACCAACAATAAATTCTCAAGATAAAATATTAAATCCAATACAAAATAACCGAGATTAATTAAAATCGGGTCGTCTTCCCTAGGATTTGCAAATGAAGTGCATATTATTATTGGCTATGGAGGAAATGGGAATTGGAAATGCAAGAGAGGCAAGTAATGTAAATAGCAAGGAATAGAACAAGCATGCAAGGAATTTGAAGGAAAGCAAATGAAGGCAATAAAAATAGAAATTAAATGGCAAAAAGAGCTCTTGGTGAGAATTGGAGAATTTAGGATTCCTATCCTAGTTATGGACCACAAGCATGACAATTGTATGGAATCAATGCAAACTAGTCAATCCTCCTTGAGAATTAGTCAAAAGAGCGTAATTGATCTCAATCCATAAGTCCTAGTCAACTCACTAATTACTTAGTGAAAGACTAGCGTCAATGGAAACCAAACCAATTAACTATTCTCACACAATGCGGAATGGACATCCACAACTCAATTCCACCCAAAGACCCAATTTCTCAACCAAGAGTGTGAAAACTAAACATGCAAGAAAATAAATATCAAAGCAATAAAAGTCAAAGCAAGTAAACTTCAAATGCAAGAAAACCTCTTGGCAAGTAATTGAGAGCTAAGGTTACCAATCCTAGTCATTGACTACAAACACATGATGATTATGAAAAGTTAATCCTACTTAGTCAACCTTACATCGAAGATAAGTCAGATAGGCATAGTTGATTTCAATCCATTAAGTCCTATGTCAACACTAAGGGGTCACATAGAGTCAATGGAGACCAAATCAACTAACTACTCTAATATATCAAACAAGAATGGATATCAATGACTCAAGGATCACCAAAACCAACAATTTTAAGCCAAGAGTGGAGAAAAACTATGTAAAAACTAAGCCAAACATTTTATCAAATACTTGGTGTGCATGAAAATAAAATAATATTAAATTGCATAGAAAATAAAAGCTAACTACCAAAAGCAAGAAAATGACGATAACAATTAAAGAAAGCAAAAAATGACATGAAACATAAATTTGCATTAATTAAAATTAAAATAACAAGAGTGTTCATAAAATGAAAAATGACATAAAAGAGAAAATGACAAAAGTAATGAAAAAGATAAGGACAAGATAGCATATAAACATAAAAGAAACTAGATGAAAGCAAGAATTAAAAATAGAAATTACAAAGAAAATAAACTAAGAACCCTAATTTCTAGAGAGAAAGGGGAGCTTTTCTCTCTAGAAAACAACCTACATAATGCTAAGCTAACCCTAATTGTTTCCCCATTTCACATGGAAAGAGGGCCTCTTTGATATAACACTCATCAACCTCAGAAAGTCCCAAAATTGGGCCTTGGAGGCCCAAAAATTGCCCCCAGCGATTTGCAATAAATGAGTCACGCGCTGGGACCTGTGCGTACACACACTTGCTGATTTTCTTCTTGTGCATACGCACAGTAGGTTGCGCATACGCACACATGGCTGAATGGTTCTTGTGCGTACGTACAGCAGGTTGTGCGCACGCACACTTCAATGTGTGCTTCTCCTTTGATTTCTTCATGTTTTCTCTCAATTCCATGCTTTCCTTCCACTCTCATTAAGCCATTCCAACCTATTACACCTGAAATCACTTATCAAAACCATCAAGGTATCGAATGGGATAAAAGTGATTAAAATAAGCACAAAATAGCATGTTTTCACATTTAGGCTCAATTAAGGGAGAGAACACAAAAGTATGCTATTTAGGTGAATAAATGTGGGTTTAAGTGATGAAATCCACTCAAATAAAACCAAAATATATCGGAAAATATGGCCTCATCACCAGGAGTTGAACTCGAAAATTCGGCCACTCTCTTAATGAATTGACTAAAGTTTTATACTACTGCGGACATTTAAGTTGCTTTTTACTTAACTTACAAATAATAATTTATTAACTTTGTTTTGGTCTGATGCCTTAATGTTAAATTATTCAAAAAATTTTCCATAGCCAGGAGTCGAACCCGAAAATTCATTCACTCTCTTAATGAATCGACCAAAGTTTTATACTACTGCGGACATTTAAGTTGTTGTGTACTTAACTTACAAATAATAATTTATTAACTTAGTTTTTGTGTGATGCCTTAACGTTAAATTTTTGCCTTGACATTAAATTTAGTAAAATTTATATAAGTATTCATTGTATTATTCGTTTTTTACCCATTCTTCAATTCTAGAAGTGAGTTCTGAACCAAAGTCTTAGATGCACAATTATTATTACAATGATTCTCAGAATTAGATGTTTTCTTGCTAATTTGGCTTGGGCCAAAAAATAGTATGACAGAAGTAGTATCAAAAGTCTAATTCTAATATATTAGTCTCAATATCTCAAGTCTAGTGCTTCAAAATTTTAAATGCATGCTCATGAACATTCATGCTACATATATCAGTTAGATATCCTAATCAGCATGTATAGACACTCAGAGTATGCCCAGAAGCATAGTCAATCCATCCCTCCGGCTCTACAGGAACGAACTGCTCTGATACCATAATGTAACACCCTACCACACGGAGCTATATATATATATATATATATATATATATATATATATATATATATATATATATATATATAGTCGAAAGAATGCAATATACTAGAAGTCTTGAAAAATGGGTAAAAACAAAATCGTAAAATCAATAGTGCAACGCTCGGGAAAGAGATTACTTGCGTATGAAGAAAATTAGAGTTCACAAACATATATATAAAAAGTAAGAACAAAGGGTCAGGAATACAAAATAACAAGCTCCTGACTCAGCCTGCGAAGCTAAACCTGGCCGAAGAATATTTACACACATATATATACTCAACCCAGAACCCAAAATACATATATAATTAATCCTGGTTTTCTATAAACCTCTAAGAAGTACAAAATAATACAAATATATATATATGAATAGAGTCTATACACATATTGCAAAAGACCCAAAAGTAAAACCTCAAAATGAATCCACTTTGCTGCAGAAGATCCAGACGCCAATCGAGGTGTCTCTCGACCTGCATCTGAAAAACACAAATATCGTATGGGATGAGAACTGGGGGTTCTCAATATGGTAAAGGTGCCTGCATATATAATATATAAGGTCCTAGAAATACTAGAGGCAATCCTAGAACGCCAACACTCAAATTATAAAACTTAAAGACTAAAGTAGAAGCCATAAGTCAAGGTGGTTTTCTAAGGATTCTTAACTTAACCAAGTCTTAAGCCTAGCAAAATCCCTAACTTCTCTGCCTTTCCTTCGTTCTTCCATCTCCGGTAAAATTACAAAGACAAACAAGCAGTCAAAGGAAAACACAAGTAGAATACAAATAATACAAATAGCAAATATAAGAAATAGCATATTATAATCACTTAGGCAATCCCAATTAATGCACAAACAAACAATTTAAACAATATGCATATAATGCATGCCTGTCTTATGGCTGATGATATCATCTGTCGGTTATATAGCCTACCCGACACATCCTAGTAGCTAACCATGGACTGAAACACCCATCACGGAGCAAGTGGATTTGAGCTACAGCCCCCTTGCTACTACCCGCTCAACTCAGAGCCAGTGGAATAACCACTACTGCGGCTACTACCCAGGCGGGTGTTTAAAAGTTCAACCTGGAGCGAGTGGAATAACCACTACTGCCGCTACTACCCAAGCATCACAATCTTTGACCTGGAGCAAGCGGGATGAACTACAATCCTTGCTACTGCCCAGGTATCTCAAACATATATTCATTCAATCTCAATTCATATTATCAATTATAACTCATCAACAACAATCTTATTTCGACTTCATTTATCATATTCATTCATTCATTCATTATCAGTCATTAATTATCAATTTTGTCATCATTCATAACATCATCATCATTTTCACACACTTCATTTTATCCAAAAATTCGTCCACAGAAGATTACAAGCTTAATTCTCTGTCTCTAGACTCAAAACGGAAGTATCCTAAAAATATGAACCCATTTGAAATAGTTAAGTTGAATAAAATAAAAAAGAAAGCCATTATCTCTTGCATAAATTGGTTTCAAGTTTGAAAGCTCTGTACTAAGACAGCAAGTTACCCTATTCTTAGAAAATTCACCAAAAATCATATTTTCACTTGATATATCTAAAAATTTTCAAAAATAAAATAGATTTATAGAGCTTTAAATCAGTCAAAGTCCCATAGAAAAATCATTTTCTTGGAGAGAGTTATACTTATTACAAATATGCTTTCAAAAACTGGTTTCACTGTCAAAACAACTAAGAGCTCTCTTTTTAAAACAAGCACAACTTATTTAAAACAATTTATAAAAGTATGAAATTTATACACAAATAAGAAAATAGTCACAGTATCAATATCATTTTGATCCCACTCAAAATTATGGTCAACATTAAAAGATATAAGCTTGGAAAGTTGCTGGTTTGATTATGCTAGTCTGATGGCTTGACTTGATGTTAGATTTAGAAAAAAAAAATTGTTAAAATTATATGAATATACTATCCACTATATTATAATTGTTTTTCCATTCAATTCAAAAAGTGAGTTATGGGGCAAAAGTTAAAATTTTAGATGCTCAACCGTTATTATAGAATGATACTTTAAATTAGATTCTTATATTTTATACTTTTGACAAAATTATCTCTTGAATTCTTCAAAGGAATGACAAATAAATCTGTTAAGTTTTGGCTAAAAATAGTATGATAGAATGAAATATTAAATTGTCAAAAAGTTAAAAAAAGAACTAGTTCTCAAGAAATTGACCGCAATCAGGAGTTAAACCCATAAATTCTCTTAGTGAATTAGCCAATATGTTGTGCTGTTACAGACATTAAGTTACTGTGCGTTTATGTTACAAATAGTAATTTATTAATGGAATTAGTTTTTGTCTGATACCTTAATATTAAATTTAAAAAAATTGGTTAAAATTACATATAAGTATTTGTTATATTCTGATTTTTTTTCACCAATTCCTCCCTTCTAAAAGTTATAGTTCAAAAGGTATAGTCTCTCACTCTCTCCATACTCAAGAATATAACAAAAATTGACAAAATTAAATTATTACATCTTATATACTATATATTCTTTATGTACTCAATCATATTACACTATTTAATGTGATATATTATCATCTACCAATTTAACTTACTATTGTATCTTTTTAAGTTTATTATGAATAATTTAAATTTAAAAAAACCAATTTTAAAAATAGATTTTAAAAAATCAATTTAACAATGAATTCTTTTTTATAACTTACGCTTAATGCATAATATTATTAACTTGATGCATGCCTTCAATTTAACAATTAATTCTTTGTTATACATTATCATTTAAAATGATATGTTCAGTCTTGATTGTAATTTATAATTCATGTCATCTAGGAATACTAGTGCCTTATTAAAGAGTTTGTTGGATAGTTATAGTTTTTCTAAACCTTCATCATTCTTCTTTGATCTTTTCAGCATCATTGACTCCCAAATTACAATTATTGATTAACAAAAATATTACGTGTATATTAAATTTAATAATTATATATTTAATTGAATTAATTGATTTGTGTGATTTCATTTATCTTTTTATGGTTGGTTATGTGTAGCTTGAGAAGTTGTTTCGAAGTAAAAAGTCATTTTTCTAACAGATATTTTACTGTTTATGTTAGCTTCATTGCTAAATCGTCTCGTTATGAGTTACATAAGTTAAAACTATACTTTCAGATTCTCTTTCTGACTAGAGTGCTGGAATTCTCCGATCAATTCGAGGTGCTCATGAAAAAAGACAAGAGTAGTTAAAGACCTTATAACAGTTGGGTTGAAAGAAAAAGTTAAAGAGTTATCGAAGGAAATGGAAGATGAAGACCTTATTATTTAGATTATTTTTTATTAATAGTAGATGTATACTTATTTATTGTAATTTTTTTATAATGGGAATACAAAAGTAGTACATAGTATATAAAGTATAATAACTCAATAAATATTTTTTAAGGAATCATTCTTTTCAAAATGAGAAGAACTTATTTTTTTTCTCTCTCAATGCTTTAAAAAATATTTGTTGAATTATTACATCTTATATACTATGTACTCTTTATATATGTACTTCCACCATAAAAAAATTACAAATAAACCTACATCTACTATTGATAAAAAAAATAATCTAAGTAATATAAGAATTCGCTGTATTACAGTTTTTCACGTTTTCTTCGGTTCTAAAAGTGAGTTTTAGATAAAAAAAAAGTATATAAAATTAATAATATATTTTTTATTATTTTATATAAAGAGAATTTTATTTGATAAAATATAATAAATGAGATAAAAATTAGTAGGATTAAGAAATATTAGAAATTTGATATTGTAAACCTCGCAAAATTAGCGAATAATTAATCAATAAATTAAATTTTAATAAAATAAATTGAAAATATAAATTTTATATTAAAATAAGATAGAACTAATAAAAACGTGAATTTTTACACTAATTTTAAAAAATTTGACCCAAAATTAGACCGAACGAACCGAACTGATCGAACCGGATTCGAACCGAACTCGTGAGCCCAATTAGTTCATTAAACAAAATGAACTGAAGCTCCTTCTTTCCATCTCTGCATGCAAAACATGCTGGAAGCATGCCAAACAAGGGGAAGAACACCTTGAGTTCCAAAACCCTTGATTTCATTTAAATCCATGTAACTTTTGATCCGGAACTCCGATCGCCGCACCGTTTGTGGCCACGCGATTACCGCGTCGAGCTCTACGTTTCCATTGGAACAACTTCTTTGTTAAGTTACTCACTCCAGTCTCTCTACCCCTCCAATTTTCAAAATTAATGAGAATTCAAGTTGAGAATTTCTTAATTTTGATTCTCTAGGTTCAAATTAGCTTGTGGAGCTTGCAGGTTTTGGCTCTCATAGTCCATGAGTACGGTGAGGTTTCTTGCCTTGGCCAATTCTTGGTTTTGAGTATGTAAATTCTGAATTTTGAATCATATATGTATGAGAGGTGTGAACTAGGTGTATATATACAAGTATTAGAATTGAATTATGGACATTTGGAGGCTTGGTGGAGGATTGGCGCCAAGGTCTTGGTGATTTTGTGAATTGTGAGGCTGTGTGTGTGGCTTAAGTGTTGACTTGGACCAACGTGACAAAGCGGTCAATGTATGATTTAGGTTTCGCGTATTTAATATATAATGTTGTGTGAATACTTAGGTTAGAGAACTATAGGATAAGTTGGAATGATCATGTAAACTGGAGGCTTAGCATTAATTATGTTGATTGATGATATAAGTATATTGTGTTGGTAACCATAATCCTTGGTATGTGAATATTGTTGCCAAGTTTATGAAATTGATTATAAATGTGTGTATAGAAAAATATTGATGGTTATGTTGATGGAGGTAAAAGAACTAAGGTATGGACTTGGTAAAGATTTGATGTTTGATGGGTTTTGAATTGGCAAGTGGAGTGTAAATTTGTATGGACATGCTATGATAGGTGTTGTGTTGAATATATGTATAGGAAATGGATATTGAACCTAATGTTGAAGAAAATGGAGGTTTAAGGTTTTGAACAAAAACTTAATTTTTACAAATTTTGGCAGTGCATAACTCGAGCCTCAAATTTTGGGTAAAGATGAGATTTGTTTCAAATCAAAAAGGGTTTTACAAGCTTTAAAATAGTATAAATTTTATGGAAAGTCAAATTGTGTAGAGGAAGTTATGGACGCCGGAAATCTTGTGCAAAAACTGAAATTTTTCAAGTAAAGCAGGATCAGTATTTCTGGTTTGTGTGCATACGCACACTGATGTGCGCACGCACCTAACAGTAGCAACAATTTCATTTGTGCGTACGCACGCCTTTGTGCGCGCACACACCTTGTGTTTTACAGAAAACATGCGTACGCACGCCATGGTGCGCACGCACACACAGGGGTACGCTTACTGCTGGTAGCACTCGCATATGTGAGGCGCACGTACACCAAGTAGTTTTTGGCCGGTGTGCGCACGCACACATTCGTGCGTACGCACAGGCTCTGCTTTTCACAAATTGTGCGCACGCACACTCGTGTGCGTCCGCACACACTCTATTTTTCAGCACTTGTATTTTTGTTATTCAAACATGATTTTGAACCTCTAAACCTCTATTTTGATCTTTTATTCCTGGATCTTATTAGTAAGCTTAGTAATTAGTTGATGTTAGGGAATTGAGGTAATTTGGGGATGAAGAAAAGAGATAAACTTGATGAATAATAAGAGAATGATGTGAAGGTTAAAAGAATGTTATGTCGCCATGGCTTTGATGAATGATTGTATAATGAATATGAATGGTTATGAATAATTATGCGGCTTATGATTTTAATGATATCTGAGATACAAGTTTTTCTAGGTAACAGAATCGTGGCTTGCCACCACGTGTTCCAGGTTGAAACTCGATACTCTATTGACCCGACATCGTAAGGGTGACGGGGCACGTATAAATTCCTGGGAATGGATATTCCCCATTGAGTGAGTTATATATGAATGAATTAGTAATGAATGAAATGAGAAAATCTATGCATAGACTCATGGGGATGCGCGACGAGGGATAGTCTAAGGATTTCAGACTTGTCGGGTTGACTGGATAACCGACAGATGAGCCTCATCAGCTATAGGACAAGTATACATCATGTGCATTCTGTTTGTTTTATCTTCTATGCATTACTTGGGATTGCCTAACTGAATATACATTATGCTAATTGTTATATTTGATACCTGCACTACCTATTTTCTACTTGTGTCTGAAATTGTTTGATTGTCTGTCTCTGCTAAATCATTAGTGATGGAGGATTGGAGAAAAGGTGGATTAGTTTGGTGATAAAGTTTGGATTAAGTAAGTAAGTTTTGTATTCCTTATAACACCTACCCTTTTTATGGCTTTTGTATAGAATTAAGCTTTATAACTGAGTGTCGGCATTCTAGGATTACCTCTGGCATTCCCAGGACCTTATATATTATGTGCGTGACACCTTTATCATGCTGAGAACCTCCGGTTCTTGCCCCATACTATGTTGTTGTTTTCAGATGCAGGTCGAGATGCACTTCACTAGGCGTCTGGATTCCTGAAGCGGAGCGGTTTCTGGGTTCTTTTGCTATGTAGCTTATGTATATACATGTATTTAGCTTTCTCTCCAAGAAACTTGTTTATTTTGTCCCTCTTAGAGGTTTAAGGAGAGTTAAGGTGTTATCTTTGTATTTTAGATATTTTGGGATATGTATATATATATATATATATATATATATATATATATATATATATATGTAATTATTCTCCGGCTAACCTTGGCTTTGCAGGCTGAGCTAGGAGCTAGTTATTCTGTATCCTTGACTCTTTATTCCCTCTTTTTATTTAATTACACCCATGAACTTTAGGTTTTTTAGCATGCAAGTAATCTCGTTCTCTGAGCGTTGCACTTTTTATTTTGCGATTTTGTTTTATCTGTTTTCAAGGCTCCTCGTATATTACCCTCTTTCAGATACTATTATGCATATATTTCATTTTAGAAGTCGTAATATTACATCACCTCTATTTTACGACTTAAGTGTAAAGTTTTGTGTGGTAAGGTGTTATAAATATTATGAAAAAAAAGAGAAATATATATAAGGATTAATTTAACTGAATTTTTAAAATTTAAAAAAAAATAATTCAATATTTTTAGGGATTAATTTGATTTTATAACAAATATACCACATGTCAGATAATATGTAGCAAGCCACATTAACTGATGTAATACGTCAACTAATTAATTCGTAATACGTGTTATATTAATCTACTTTATCATCATATTATACACATTTAATGTGATATATTATCATATACTAATTTAACTTATTGTTGTATCTTTTAAAGATTATTACGACTAATTTAAATTTTAAAAAAATTATATTTTAAGAATGAATTTGAGAATTAAACCGTTAAGTAATCTAAAATAATTAAATTCTTACTAATAGAACTTTTACCGTAATTTTATAAATAAAAAATAAAAAATATCACTTTCTAATATTTAGTCATCTCATTGGTATTATTTTATTAGACAACTTTTTTTGTTCACTAATTATACACAAACATGCTAAGGTGAATGCACGAGTTTGATACACATCAAAGCTTGAATGTGAAATCAAAGTGAAACTTAGATGCACAACTACATGTGACAAATTGTGCTCAATTATTACAAATTAAAGTGCCATTACTATTCAATCACCGCCACGAAAACTAATTATTATTATTATTAGGTCACACACATTAAACTGATGAAACTTATTGATGAAATAATTTTATTATTTGGCTAAGAACTAAGAAACCATATCAGCTCTTTATTATGTGTATGGAAGCATTTGAGATCCCAATGATGTTAGAGGCAGGCATGACTACTTTGACCCGTGAAAACAAAATTAAAGGGGAACCAAAAGTAAACACCAAAGTAAGAAAAAAGAGCCATGTTAATTATTTAGCTTTTGCTTGTGCACCAATTTATGTTCCTTGCCCTAATGATAACCTTTGTGTACTCAGGGAATTGATGAATTTACTAATTCTTTTTCCTCCTCCTTCCTTTTTTTTCTCCCTCTGTTTTTTAAAATGCAATTAAGCCTCTTATAAACTTTAGTTTATATTTACTTTGTATTTTGATAAACATATTTAAAAATTAAAATGTGGGGGTAATTTGACATTTTGAAATAATTGTTAAATAAAAAATAAAAGATCTTTTGTTAATTTTTCTTCTAAAGTTATCTTTGTTTGAATATGAAGAAAAAAAATTTAACATTCTTTTAATATATATACTATTTGACAATTTTTTAAGATGTATGTTAAATTGTGTTTTATATATATATATATATATATATATATATATATATATATATATATATATATATATATATATATATATATATATATATATATATATATATATATATATATTCTGTTAATATTTTTAAGAGTAAACTATCATTTTTACCCATGAAAGTTGAATGAAGACGCTGACATATCTATCTATAGAAAATAGAAATTACTATTTGTACTCATAAAAGATTGAATTTCACAAGCAAAATTATCCAAACTATAAATAATTATATAAAGTTTCCAAATTACCCTTAGTGAGTCTCATTCTCTTCAATTCTTCATCTATAGCCGTAAACCACCACTGCCTAGCACCATCCCCCTTTCTACTCTCTCTCACTCACTCATCTATATTATTTTTTTTAAAATTACTTATTTATTTATTGACAATAATATGCTCATTGAGGGTCAAAGAGTCAAAGCTACTTAAGACCCTGAGAGAAATGATCACTTTGGCTCCCTTTCTCAACCTCAACTTTGAGAGTGGTGGGTGTCCAATTCATCATGATTTTAGGGTTTTAGCTTTTGATGAGGCTATAATTAAGTTTTGTGAGTGTGATACAGATAACATAGATAGATTATGCATGGTAAGAGTTGAAGGTTAATTTGAAGGAAAACAAAATTGCATGATGATGGCTTATGATGTTTAGTATGGGCATTATGATTTTACTTTATTATAACATTTTGCATATGTAGAAGTATATATTTGCATGCATGCAATGTACTCACTTGGGTCTTAATTAATTGTGTTTGGATCAATTTTGATATATTATTAATATAAGATGAAAATTTATATGTAATTATTTTTATATAAAGTTAATAGTTAAAAATTATTAAATAATAATTTAATTATTAAATTATTTAATAATTTTTAATTATTAAATTTACATAAAAGCAATTCTAGGTGAGTCTTCATCTTAATATAAATATTTTACATTATCAACCAAGTTCTGATTGTGAAGAATTGTGAAGTAGAGTGCTGTTTACTTTGAAAAAAAGACAAAACCATGTAAACTTGCCAAGTATTGGGAAAGGGATCAAGAAAATGTTCATAGTTTTCCACTTTTCCAATAAAGAGTGGTTTAGGAAATCCATGCTTGTATATTTATATGGGTTTGTTATTATATTCGTCCATAAAAAATCATTCGATAATAATTATTTTTTTTTAAATATTTTAATGAGTTATATTTGTTATTAATTTATTATGTCAAAATATTGTTATTTAAATATTTAAGTGAATATTGTGTTGTCATTTAACACTTTAATTCAGTATTGTTAGCATCGATCAAGAGTAACATAAGTGACAATAAAAGAACAAATACAACTTAATAAATAACCTCTAAGAACTAAATATTCTCATCCTTTAGACCTTCTAAACTTTCTATTTATTATATGTTAGGTCAATAATTTAGATTTATAGTTTAAAATTTAAGATTTAAATTTAAAATTCAAAGAGTAATATTTTTTTTTTTACTTTTTTCAAAATGCATTAACATTAGCAACATACATTAAACCTATATTCATATATATACTTGCTAGGGGAAATAAATTAAAAAATAAAACCAGGCCATCAAGTTTGAATAAAATAAAAGTTAGTAATCTAGAAAAGTAATCTATATATTCTGCCAATTTTATTTTCCTAATCATAAAGCCAATGGGCCTCTCCCACGAGAGGGACTAAAAAACAAATATAAAAAAGTTGTCCCCATCCAAATTAAAAAGCCATAAGCTTTTTCCTTTGTGTTTGTGTAAACTGTAAAGGGAATGAAGACAACATCATTCTTTGTAAGAAAAAAGATGGTAAAAAGATTGATGTATACTCATTGTCTACATTCTTCATGGCTCATTTGTCAAACCATTGCCTCTTTGACCAAATTATTTTCTTTCTTTATTTTTTTTTTTTATAAAAATAAAAAGGAGAATCAAAGTACTATACTAGTGAAAAACTATTACTTGATTTGATGATTTCCTCTACTACATGAACAGACCATATTCCAAAACCTGAGATTAAAGATCATGGCCATTTATTATAATATATTAAAATATATAGAATCTAATTAACATAGTCATCTAATACATTTTTTATTTTTTAGTTTTCTAATATTATATTACATCAATTTAAATAGTTAATTAGAATAATTTATTTATTATTTATCTAATTAAATTATTTTTAATTAAATTACTTTTTAATATTTTTACTTCTGCTTTTATGTATCTCATTATTATTTTAGGATTTTTTTTATTTTTCTTCTTATTTTCATGATATTTATTTTTTTTAAATTACTCTATAATTTTTATATGATTCTCTTTTTTTATATTCACTCTTTCTCATATTTACTATATAGAATTATAATTCATGATTCTTCTCTATTTTTTTTTCTCATTCTTACCATATTTATTTTTCTTTAAGTTACTCCATACCTTTCATATTCTTCTTACTCTTACTCTATACTTTTTTTAAAATTTATTTTTATTTATCATTTTTGTCCCCAACATTTTCGTCCTATTTAAGTCCCTAACGTTTGAAAATCGTCTCAATTTTGTCCTGCCGTTAGGCCGTCAATTCTGTTAACGGATTCCTAATAGCAGGACAACATTGAGTCAGTTTTGAGACGTTAGGGACTTAAATAGGACGATTGAAATGTTAGGGACAACTTTGGGACTTACCCTAAATGTTGGAGACAAAAACAATACTTTACTTATATAGGATATTATATAATTTTAATATTAATATTATTTCTCTTTAATAGGTATAAATTTGAGTAATAAAACATAATTCATTCTCTTTTTTCATATTCATCACTCCTTCTTATGTAATATTCACTTCACACTTTTTCTTTATTTCCTCTTTTCACATAATCTCATTCCTCTTATTCTTTTTTCTCTATTTTTACTAATATTTTGCACAAATATTTAAAAAATTTGGTTGATGACTACAACTTTTTTTGTAGTTTACTAAACATGTGTATTAGGCAATAAATTCTTAAAATACTATACCTTTATAATTTTTTTTAGTTTTATATATCATTTCTTTTTCCCTTTCAACAATTTATATTATTAATATTATGTAGTTGTAATATTATTAAAAATATATGGTATTATTGTGAATCATGAAAAATAAAATAAAAAATTAAATTTTAATTTCAATTATATATCATGTCTTTTGTAATTTTTTTAGTTTTTTTTATTTTTAGTCTAATTTTTAGTTAAATTTTAGTTGTACTCATTATTTTAGTTGTATTTGTTACAAAACGATTGAATATAATAAAAAATTTTAAAAATTATAACAAAAAAATGAATGAACAATTTAGTATAATACAACTAAGTTTATAAAGAAATCACTTTTCTAGTAAATCTGTTTATGTTAAATTGATTTATATATGTTTTGTAACTCTAATGAATCGGTTTAAGATAAACTGAATCACTTTAAAACATTTTTTTACTAAATCAATTTAAGTTAAATGATCTACTTGGTAATAGTAAATCAATTTAAGTTAAAACGATTTATTATAACTTTTTGGTAGATCTTTTTAACTTATATCGATTTATATAAAGACATTTTGAAAATGGTAATATTAAAAGCCAATCAATTTAAAAACGTGTTTTATCTTTTTTTTATATTGAATTATTAGATATAAATTTTTTTAAAAATATCTAAATTATGTGTTATTATACTGATGTGGGTCTTTAGGTGATATTTTGTTTTTCATAATTAAAATAATATTTTTTTTATAAAATGTCAATAATATTTTTTATATTTAAAAAATATTTTTATTACAAAATTTAAATTTTTATAATTATATTTTTTTATTACAACTATATATAATAATAGTTTAAAATACTAAAATAGTATGATATTTCTGTATCACATTAAAATCATCCATATGCAAAATATTTAGCCTAGTTCAAAATTATTTGACCAACCCTTTTCTTTCTTAACTAGAATAATATCTTGGATTTTTTTTTTATATCAACGTTTGGTACTACGCGCATTGAAAATTTGTTGAATAAATATAAATCTATACATGTCATATTTAGACATATTATAAAATGATACGGTAAAATTTGAGTCGACACTTATTTAAATGGACTAGTGAACTAATTAGTTTCCAGAACATAAACTCGATCTCACTAATCTATCCGCACGCATATATAATTGAATTAATTTTTTCATGCATAAACCCTACCTATTAATTGTTTGGTTTTTAAAATTGGATAAATAGTCAAATTGATTGGTTTTAAAAAAAAGTTAAATTAGATACATTATGTTCTATTAAATTTTTATTCGCTTGAAGTCTTCAAAAATTATTTGTATTGGACAAATTAATCCATCTGTTGTTTTAAAAATAAAATAATTTGTCTTGTAGTAATTATTTTTCTAAGACTTAATTATTTTATAATAAAATTTATTAAAAAATTATTTATTCAATACATATATTAAAAATTTGATCTAAAACAATGAATGATTGAATTAATCTGTCTGATAAACATAAAAGCCCGTTTAAAAATTTTTAAAAGTAATTTTTTTGAGTTTTTGACTTAATAAAAACCAATAGTATTAATGTTTGGTGCAATTTTTAAAATTAAATTATAGCTTTCTAAGTTATTTAGGAACTTATAGAGAAGTTAAAAAAATGACTTCTCTCATAATGCTACTACTTTTTATGACATTTTTATAAAATAAGTACTTTTAGAACTAAAAATCCAAATACAAAATAACTTATTTATAAGCTACTTTTAATATAGTAATTTATTATTTAAACTATTTTTTAAAAGTAGCTTAATTAAATTGTTTATCCAAACTGGACCTAAATTAGCTTGAGAATTTTTAAAGAATAAAACTTGATCGAAAATCAAAATATTGAATCCACAACTATTTAGAGATCAAATTTAAGTGTTTGTTCTTTTTGAATTTGGGAAATGCCCTCCACACATGAAATTTTATTTTGATACTTGGAGCATATGAGGCTAAGGCACAGAGGCAGGTTGAGAATTCAGATATTAAATGATGTTTCCTCTTTTGTACAATCCACTCTCTCTGCTGTTATAATTACAATTTTTGACATTAGTAAACAATTTTTGTTTCATAGTTTCATGCATGTTTGAGCGAGATTACCTTTTTTAACACAGCATTGCATAAGTGCACATAATTAGAAATTTAAACAAAACAATGTAAATGATATAGAATGGTTTATTTCATCACATGAAATTATATGCATACAAAATGACAGATTGACAATTGCACTAAAAAGTTAGACATTAAAAACCGACTCTACATAGAAATGTATGTAAATATCTAATTTCATCTAATATAATAAAATGTTTGTGCCTCTATCTACCACTCTTTAATTTAGATGTGGAAAGGAGAATAGTGTAGAACGTAGTTATGGAGTGTACATGTGTTTTACGTAATTGTAGTGTTAGGAGAAAAGTCGAACAGTCCGATTTTTGAGTACACAAATCGTTCGATTACTTTTATCAAAATTTAAATTTTTTCTCCCACACTAATCGAACTGTCCGATCAGTAGGTTTAATTTTTTTTATAAAAAAATGGATGGTCCGATTTCTTCATTTCAAAAAAAGTTGTCTCACGTCCATGTCTAACACCTACATTCTCCACAACAACGCATAACACACATATGCTTCTCATATCCAAAAAAAAATGAGCCTTTATCTTCGTTTTATAGAAAGATATATAGAGAAAAAAATATTATCATCTTTTTCATATTACTATTTTGTTAGATAATAATTTCAATAGTAAAAATACAAATGATTGAAATATTAAATAATAAAAAAAACAAAATATGAAAAAATATTTATCTATTTATCGAAACAACTTTATATATTCTAATATTTTTGTATTTTTTTTTTATAATAGTAAAAAATGAGTAAACACTTAGTTTAGTCCTTAACAAATTTTTATTCTCTCGAGATACTTGAAAATTAATTTATTTATTACTTTTATTCAAATTTTTAATATGCATGATAAACAAATATGTTCTTAGCAAATTTTATTATAAGATAATTAGATTAAAAAAATATATTTTAAAATGACTTAGTCTTGTTTAAAACGATGGACGAATCAATTTGTCTAATAAAAATAACTTTTGAAAATTCATAAAAAATAAAAATTTATTAAAGAATAAAGTATTCTACCTAAATATATAAACAAATATGCAAATAAGAGAACTTTAGATATAAAAATCTCCTTGAACTCCACAGGAATCAGCTAAAAAAATAAAGTAAAACAAGGCCCCTCTTATGTTAGTACCCTCTCACACTTTCTCTTGTGTATGTATGGTCCATAGTTGTTTGTTTCCCAAGTGAAAAAGGGGCTCTGAAATCTGCATCCAAGAAGCACACACACCCTGCAGCCATATTAATTTGCAATATAGTAGTAACTATAAGGCACTAACCCCTATGCATGTTGACCCTCATTCATTCATTGACTATCCTCATTTTCAGAGCTCACTCTTCAAGGCACCACAACAACATTACTACACTCCCAACATAACATAACACAATCCCCATACAAACTTTGTCAAGGGAAAGAAAAAAGAAACACTTTTGAGCCAAAAAGTAAGGAGAAAAAAGAAAAAAGGGTCACTATATCAGATCCTTGGTGGTATATCCTTCCTTCAAGAAAAATCAAATTTTGTTTGTATTTTCAGTGACCCTTTTAAGAATTAGATCCAAAAAGGAGCTTGTCTTGTTTTGTTCCTCATGGGTTTCTGAGCTTTTTCTCTTTCATTTCATTCCATGCACACAAAGTACTATATGCCTTGAGAAAGAAAAGAACCATGAGGCTGATGCTGAGTACTCTGGCTTGCTTCTCTCTCCTTCTTTTGGTTCTTTTCATGTTCAAAACTTCATTTCCTAAAGATGGTTCTGCCAAATTTCAAAGCTTTGCAACTGGGTCTATGTCAAAGCATTCTCAAGCCAAAAGAGGTTCAAGACATCAACATAAAGATGAAGAAAATGGAAGAGGTGAAGTTGGTGGTGTTCTTGGTGATGAAAAAAGAAAAGTCTACACTGGTCCTAATCCCTTACATAATAGATAAGACTTTGATTATTTATTTTTCTTGCTTATTGGTAGAAGATCATTTTTTTTTTTAATTTTCCTTCTTTTATCTAAATTCTAAAGTTCTCTTCTATATGTGTATATATAGTTTTATTGTTTAGTAAAATTTTCACTATGTTTTTCCACTTTCTTTTTCTATTATGAGCAAATTTGTGAGTATTTTTTGTGGACAAGATTAATTCAATTTCTTGTGGTGTATTGTCCATAAGAATGTTGATTTGAATATATTGCAAGGAAAAGAATTTAAACTTTTGTAGTTCTGTTTAGAATATTTATAATGTATATATATAATTTTAAATATTCAAATAAAATTGCGTCTAATAATAAAGAAAATACACGTAATTTGACTAAAATATACATGAATAATAGAGGAGTTATTTGGAGCCAGTTATGCAGCTTTTCTTAAGGTCTGCCAGTTTGTTTCTTTAATTTTTTTTTCCTTCTAATTATTAATTTTATTTCCAAGCATATTAATCTCTACTTTTTTTTTTTTTGTAAGTAAGGTTAAGTTAAATGTATTTATATAGTTAATATAACACAATTCAAGAGACCAAAATATGTAATAAATTGAGCAATCATCATTTTTGTTAGCCACTTTAGGTTTGGACTTTGGTGCCAATTTCCTGTATAAAGAAAGACTTATCAGTTTTTTTTTTTGTTTAAAAATTAAAAAAAAAAAGAAAGAAAGAAAGAAGGAATCAAAGTATAAATAGTTTTCCATACACAACATTCAAACATGGAATTCAGACAATAATATAGTTGTCCTTATTACTAAAACAGTTGTTTTTTTGTTGCTAGTTCAAAAACTTGGTTTTTAACTTTTATCAAAATTTATATTCATGTTAAAAGGTTATCATTAAAA
Organism: Arachis hypogaea; assembly: GCF_003086295.3. Lineage (NCBI taxonomy): Eukaryota > Viridiplantae > Streptophyta > Magnoliopsida > Fabales > Fabaceae > Arachis > Arachis hypogaea. The sequence continues at coordinate 4,722,785 of NC_092042.1, read as the reverse complement.
TGATAAAGCAATGTACTAAACATTAAAAATCCTGCATGAACTTAGTATGTGAAGGTACCGAATTTTATTCCATGCCACCAATAATGTTTGCATTTAAGACAGAAATATTAAGATAGTTAAATACTGTATCAAAAATGCTATTTGTATACTAAAATCAGTTATTAAAATCAATTACTAATGTATTTGTGTATAAATATATGTATAATTTAATTTATTTTCAATGTATACTTATATTCTAACATGGAGAGGTGTTGGCTCAAGAGGAGAAGATTAATGAAAGGTGGAAGAGCTACTTCTACGAGTTATTTAATGAGGGACAGAAGACTCTTCCGAGCCTTGGTCGATTATGCACAAGCGAAGAAGATCAAAACTTTGACTACTATCGAAGGATTCGAGACTTCGAGGTAAAAGAGGCTCTAAAGCAGATGAAAAATGGCAGGGCAGTAGGACCTGATAATATCCCGATTGAGGTTTGGAAGGGTCTTGAAGGAAAAGGCATCAACTGGTTAACCAAGCTTTTTAATGAGATTTTAAGGTCAAAGAAGATGCCTGATGAGTGGAGAAAGAGCACCTTGGTACCTATCTACAAGAATAAGGGGGATATACAAAGTTGCGGAAATTATAGAGGGATTAAGCTTATGAGTCATACTATGAAGTTATGGGAAAGGGTGATAGAACGGAGGTTGAGAAAAGAGACACAAGTAACAGAGAACCAATTTGGATTTATGCCAGGCAGATCTACCACTGAAGCGATATACCTATTAAGAAGGATGATGGAGAGGTATCGTAGTAATAAAAGGGATCTACACATGGTGTTTATTGATTTGGAAAAAGCGTATGATAGGGTACCAAGGGAGGTCTTATGGAAGGTTTTAGAAAAGAGGAGAGTAAGGATCGCATATATTCGAGCAATTAAAGACATGTATGATGGGGCCACAACTAGTGTGAAGACTCAAGGTGGTGTGACAGAGGAATTCCCTATTGGTATAGGATTACACCAGGGATCATCCTTAAGTCCATACCTTTTCACATTAGTCTTGGAAGTACTCAGAGCACATCCAAGAGCCTGTGCCATGGTGCATGCTTTTTGCCGATGATATCGTCCTTATGGGAGAGTCAAGGGAAGACCTAAATAAGAAGTTGGAGTTATGGAGAGAAGCTCTAGAAGTGTATGGTCTGCGCATAAGCCGTAGCAAGACGGAATATATGGAATGTAAGTTCAGTCTGAGAAGGGAAAACTCCAATATAGAGGTGAAAATTGGAGAGAACACCCTACGAAAAGTTAAAAGTTTTAAGTATCTCGGGTGCATCATACAGGATAATGGAGAGATTGAACATGATGTAAATCATAGGATCCAAGCAGGTTGGTCAAAATGGCGGAGTGCATCTGGTTTTATATGCGACAAAAAAGTGCCTTTAAAACTTAAAGGTAAATTCTATCGCACCGCTATAAGACCGGCGATGCTGTATGGTACGGAGTGTTGGGCGGCTAAAGGGGAGCACGAACATAAGCTGAGTGTGGCAGAGATGAAGATGTTGAGATGGATGAGTGGTCATACGCGATTGGATAAAATAAGGAATGAAGATATAAGGGAGAGAGTTGGAGTAGTACCCATTGTGGAAAAGATGGTTGAATCGCGTCTCAGGTGGTTTGGACATGTGAGAAGAAGACCGATAGAACATCCAGTCAGGAGGGTGGATGAGATGGAAGATGGACAAAGGGCGAAAGGCAGAGGAAGACCTAAGAAGACCATCCATGAGGTGGTCAGACGAGATCTACATGTAAACGGTCTCACTGTAGACATGATACATGACAGAGCACAATGGCGTCGTTTGATTCATGTAGCCGACCCCACTTAGTGGGACAAGGCTTTGTTGTTGTTGTTGTTGTTGTTGTATGTATTTTATACTAGTAACTGACTTTGGTAGCTAATTTTGATATAAACATAACATATTAATTTTAAACAATGTGATTATAAAAAATCTTTATTTAAATAATTAATCATGTATTTTCATATCAATAAAAGTAATTAATTTTTTAGTTTATTATTTAAAATATAATTATATAATCATGTAAAAATTTTTACATTATCAATATATTAGAATTAAATTTATAATTAAATTAATAAAAAGTCACCAAAAAAATTAAAATATGAACTTTTTTTTTATGTGATAAATGAATATAAAAATAGATAATACTCTCAGCACCATAAATAACTTTGAATTACATTACATTAATACTTAGCCAAGACATATATACACTACAATAATATTAGAAAAACAAAAAAAAATATTTAATATTTATTAATTATTACCAAATATTTTTCAATACCCTACTCATCCCTGCAACATGATTCAAACAATTACTTAGATCTTTCTCTTGCTTCAAAATTTTCTATATAATATTCTATTTGGGGCAGGGGATTTTATTTTATTTCTGGTTATTGAACGGCCTAAATAGTAAATTTCCAAGAAAGCAAGAAGATATATAACTGGGCATAAAAGGCCCAATCCTTCCTAATAATAATAGTTTTGCACTTTTGCTTCTTTAGGCCATGGTAGCTTTGTTTGTGCCTAGAGTTTTCATTTGACGGAAATAATTTTAAAAGAAGGAAAAGAGAAAGAATATACAAATCAATTTAAATTGGTTAAGTTATTAATTTACTTATTCATCTAAAGAAGTGTTAGATATTTAAATTTACTTTTTGTATGTAGTAACAACCTATGAATCAGTGACAGATGTTTAAATAAAACTCACATTTGTGATATTACAGAAAAAAAATAATATGCAATTTGGTTATGTAATTGTATAATGTTACCATTTTCTTTTTTTTTTTCTTTTTTGGCATGAACCGGTCTGAATCTTGACTTATAAAGACCTAAATTGGCCTCTTAGTTGAAGCTCTAGAAATAATCCTATGTAATTGCATTCTCTTTTTGGGGTCTTGCCTCTTAGTCAATTGGTTGGCATTTGGGCAATTCAAAAGGAAATTGCACCTATGTCCACATTATTATATATGAAATGAAATATACCATATTTATCCCTATTCAAGTGTCTCTTTACTCTCCTATATATGTCCCTAATAAATTTCTTTTAGAATTTAACTAATATGTATTTTAAAAATACATATAAAAAGTTATCAATTAATTTTTTTTTATAGAAAAAGATATAAATTAAAATTTAATTTTTAATATATTTATTGTATATTTATTAAAATAAAAAATTTAAAAATATATATTAATAATAACCTCAATATCTATTTTATACGAAATTCTTATTTTAATAATTATGATATGTATATACAAAAAATTAACAATTAAATGAGTTATTTATATAAAATATATATTAAAAATATATAAAATAGTACATATTTATATACAAATATATAATAATAATTTTAATTTTAGTGTATATATAGAGTATTTTTATTTTTTTTTAATTTTAATGAAATTTTCCCTATCTATTTATTACAGATAATTCGACTCGATAGGATAGAAACTTCGTAAAGGAAGTAAGAGTTTTTTCTATTGAGAATTTGCTCACTCTCAAATTTAAATCTAAAACTTTTTGTTAAGAAACAAAAAAAACACTTATTAAATTGACTGATCCGATATTTATTATTTATGGTCTTGAGTAATAACACATTCCTAATTTTTGCCAACAAACTATAACTCACATAACATAATCTTCTCATATTCACTTAAAAGTCTTGACTTCGAGTCCCACTTCTAACTTAAAAAAAAAAATTCCAATTCCCTGAAATTTAGGCTTATTCAATAGTCAAACCTCCTAAGCAGGGTCAAAGGGCAATAATAAGACCGAATATATTTATTTTATCTTAATAGGGATTGTGGACAATTTGGTAATTTCACGGATTAGGAGGAAGCTTTGACAAAGTGGTGTGGTGACCCACCAAATGCATCATAGGTTTGTTAAACCGTATTATTAGGGACATAGTTTTCTCCGTGACCTTAAGTATATGCTTCACAAATCACAAGTAATACCAATATTAAGAAATCATAGCTACACAACAAAACACAATTAGGGTAAAACATTACAAGGTTGCTTAGCATAAACAATAGCTTAGGCCAAAATATACATAAAAAAGGGACATAACAACAGAAAAAAAAAATATATTCAAAATCAATAGATTTAATAAGTTTAATTTTAATACACTAATAGAATAAATTTTTTTATATAATCGTCTAATCACATCCGTTTTTCTTAGATGATCATTCACATAGCTTTGGAGATAATATTGGTGATGACAACAAAGCTACTCATAAAATGATATATAAAGTAATAAAATAAAATAAAAATCCCTTTATTTAAGGAACAAAAATGCTAGCACTTACAAGGCTATAGGCTATATAATATTACTCTTTTGAATGTTTGAATACCATAGTCTTTGTATTTTTGTATATATCATAATCCATTAACACAAGATCTTGTGTCTTGTGTCAAGTTTGAAAGATGATTGATCTCTCATTTTCTGATGAATTTGGATACATGACAGCACCAACTAGTGTTGCAAGTAGCTGCAACAATGAGAAATTCTTCTATAGTGCACCAACTAGTCCTAGCAGAAGGATCATCAAGCTAGGTGCAAATTCTTGCTGCCAAACAAGTCACACATCACCAAGAACAATTCAAGATGAGGATGATGGAAGGTACTCCAATCTGGATGAGTTTGAATTCGAGACGAGTCGCAGGTTTACCGGTTACTTGGACACCAAGAAATCCCAAAAAGATGATGATTTTGATGGTGATTCATTGCAAACCATGGCATTTGCTGATGAGTTATTCAATGATGGTAAGGTTTTGCCATTGGAGCCGCCGCCACCTCTTAAACTTCCTCCGAGGCTGATTCAGAACAATGGAGATTGTGGCAGTGTGGTGATGAGTGCACAAAGTTCAACTCTTACTTCACCAAAATCCCCTGCTTTGGTGCTAAGGCTACTACCTTTTTCGCGACATAGTTTGTGGAACGATGAATTTGATCCGTTCGTGGCAGCTTTGGAGAAGGTCAAGGATGATAAGAGAGGGAACTCGAATTCAAAGGCGAAGAATGGTCTTAGAAGGACTAGATCACTTTCTCCATTCAGGGGATTCAACCATAGGTCTGAAAAACATGTAGGAATATCCAAGACAAAGATACAAGTATCCGAATCGCATTGTTGTGAGCTTCAAAAGGAGCCATTACTATTGATGAAGCAAGAATCAAGGAGGGTTGATATGATATCAGTTGAAGAGAGCAATGATGCAGCCTTTGAGACAAAGGAAGATGAGAGAAAGAGAAGTGGATTTTGGAGAAGGAAAAAGAAGAACAAGAAAGAAAACAGCATAGTGAAGCTTCTCTTTGGGAATGGTTATATGAGGAAATCAAGTGATAAACACAAGTTAGAAGGTCAAAAGGAATCATTAGAGAAGCCAGAATTCATGATGAGGAAGCTTGATGCTGATTCTGTCAGTTCATCACAATCAACAGAGAGGGATAAAGATGAAACAAGAAGTGACATGAGCAAAATGAGCTTGGTATGTCACAAGCCTAGAGGATCAAAACTTTTTCTTTGTTTAGGCCATGGAGGGTATGTCAAGTGATTGAGTCATCAAAGTCATGGTATTTTTCTTTTTCTCTTTTTTTTTGTTTTTGTTTTTAGGAGTTTGTGAAGGAGAAAATTAAAACAACGAAACAAATAAAATTATGTCATGAAAATGAAAAAGATATTGAAAATGAAAACAAAGATCATATGATATCTTCTTGTTGGAAACCTATGATGACAATGTTTTTCAGGAACTGATCTGTATAAGTATCTATGTACTATGAGTTATATCTACATTCAAATTCAATGTAAAATTAGGTTCACTACCGAAATAGTTCAAAATGCTAAATTAGATTTGACCATAGTTAGTTCTCTATTATAACTTCACATCACATACTGAATTCTCTTTAAAAGAATACTTTAGTTAATCACAAAAAGCAACAAATTGTGTACCAAATAAGAAACTCTTCAAAAATAAGAAACTCCTCAAAAATCAGTTCCAACATAGAGAAAGAGGTGGTATTCCCTAGGCACATAATATATTGTTATTGCAAATGGTCAGTTTGCATATTAAATTTTTCTGAACTACATCTTGCTGTATTGCTACTGATTTTCAAACCTTACTAATTTGAGAATAAGATAGATACTATATATTGTGGAATGAATATTCTATGCCAATAGTGCATAAATGAGTAATTTACATCATTGAAATAATAGGAATAAACCTAAAGTTTCCCATGAAAGGAACAAAAAATGTGATAATGATAAGGGGAACAAGTTAGAGGATAAGCCTCAATGTTCACTCAATCTGAATGAGAGTCCTATATATCCCCTTCTTTAATGTAAGATCTTGCCAATGCTTTGTTTGGTTGATTGATTGATGAGAATGTAGATCATAAGTCTTGCCATAATGCTATGCTGTAAATTCGATTCGATACAAGGAGTACTACTAGTCCAAGACTTCAGAAGGCCAAAGGCATTTCCAAATGGCAATCTCACGCTCAGTCTTGATCTTTCTGATCCCTCCGTAGAATCCGTCAGCCTCGTTTCCCTCCTCACGATGATCTTTCCTACTGATGGTTGTCCTCCTCCAGCGCGAGTCAGGAGTGTACTGATTGAACTCTAGCACCACTGTGTCTGCAACCAAAACATGGAGTTTCAATAAATAAAGTTTAAATATTAACAAATTCACTGCAGCAATCGATATAAGTATAACAAGGCTAGCAATGCCATCACTCAAAAAATTGAATCTTCTAGACTATCAAATTATTAGTGGAGTAGGCTTGTGTGTTAGCAGCAAAGAAGAAGTATTTCGCTTATCGAAATATATATAGCAACCAAAAGTTCTCTTCTCATTCTTGACACAACATAACTGACTCATAATATGTTGAAAATTTGGACAATTTGACCTTATGTTCCAAAATCATAGAACTGAAAGAGGAACAATAGGAGATTTATGAATTCATCAGGGCCAGGGGAGAACATTACACAAAGCCAAATTATGAAACCGTTATAAAGAACTTATAAACATTATACGATTTTCGAAGGACACAAAGGAAATATGAAGAACAACATTTTCATGCCTTCACATCAGAGTTGATCACATAAAAGAAACTTTCCAGTAGAGAGACCTAAGAACAATAAGGTTCATGGAACTCATGGGAAAGGAACTGAGGCACAAATTGGTCTTTTACATCATTAATCTTAGTCATCATTGCAAGATCAGAAAAAAGGAAATAGACTTTATAAGCTTATAGTGACTATGATAGCCCCCCATGTGGCATAAAGATGATGATAAGAGTCTATAATTGACATTGAATTCTTTATTAACATAGTTGGCCATAAATGTATCCACTGAGACACTAGTTATCAACGTGTTGGTGGAATTATGACATACGGACATGGTTTGTCTAGGGGACCAATTTAGAGTGGTCCATGTTTTTGACATGTAGAATCAGGAAACGGACCTAGCTCAAATTTTGGTCTAGTATGGTCTGTCAAAGCAATTTTCATATTTAATCATTTTCTTTTCACTTTACAACCTCCACAATGCAAAACATAGTGGTAAATTGCAGAACTTTTGATATATTAATTCCATGAAATAGGAGTCCTTTGCTGTGTTTGGTAAATGTCTTCTGCAAGTTTGTGTTTCACCATGTCTATGTATTTTCGTCTTGAGGAAGTTATCAAACAAGACCTATGTTCACTCAGTCCTCTGTCTTCAAAATGCATATGCATTATCTTTATTTTGTATGCTTTTGCATCTTTATAAACTATATTCAATGGAATTTAAGAAAACAGAATTCATCTAAATCCTAAATTTTCTTTTTTAATTTTTCGTTGAATCCCCAGATCATATCCTCCCACTAATCCACTAGACATCATACCTATAGCACAGTTGATAGTCCACTAGAAAGGAAGAAAACATCATGGATTAAACAAATGATAGAAACTATAGCCTAAAGAAAAAAAAAAAAGCAAATGGATGATAACCACACTCATTTAAGAATAAAAAATGCATAAACTCACCACTACTATGACAGCGGCAGTAATTTTCATTCCCATCGCATGTCTCCAAATGGCCTACGACACCATACCACCAACCTGCCATAAAGTTGTTTCATCATTGAGCAATTCATCTAGAATACCAATACAACAACAACAAAGCCTTATCCCACTAGGTGGGGTTAGCTACATGAATCAAACGACGCCATTGCGCCTTATCATGTATCATGTCTACAGAATACCAATACAATACAAAATTAATTCTAATCACAAGATGAGCAGATGTAAATGGAAATGCATATTCATTTTTTTTTTTATCAAATACTCAAAACTGGATCCAACTGCCCCATTTCTATTTATTTTTCTTAAAGAGATCATCGATGCTTCTCGATTTCATACCTATCCTGTTAGTTTGCAAAAATAGGTTGTTTACTGATATTGTATCCAATCTTTTACCATCAAAATTAGCATACGAAATTAGAAAGAACAAGTTGAAATAAAGGAACAAACCATAAGGAAATTCCTTGTTTCTCCTCCACTGAATCTCTATGTGATCACCCGGATGCAAATCATTTAGACAATCAGTGATATGAAGATCATGAGGAGGTGTATCAACAGGTGGTGATCTTAGCCTTTCCCATTGGATTCCATGTTCTATAGCCACTGCCCTTCTTCCATGAGGTGGATACCTGCACAATTAACAATTAACAGATCTGAATTCCATTTTTCTTTAAATCTTATGAGGATAAGCAAATAATCACCACAATTACCTGGCTTGGAAGGTGTCAGTGTGTGGATCATAGCTAAGCTCAGCATCATAGCATGACAACATAAATCCAACATGACCATTCTGCATCACCAACAGCCAATAATGTAAGTGTAACTTGTATGTTCAAAAAACACAATATTCTCCAGTACAATCCATCAAAACAAACTACTATAACTTTTCTATGGTTGCATCTAGAATGTTAGATATAACAAGGGCCTGATAAAGGGAAGGTTCATCGATAGAAATAGTACCTCGCGGTTATAGACCTGAGCAGGAAACCAGAAATTTCCAGTCTCAAGGGCAAGATACCAAGTCATCATTGAATCAGAAGGCAAAGAACTCTTGCTGTTGATGTTGTTGTTATTGATTTCATCCAATCTTGATCTCATCCATGAAAAGGGCCAATGAAGGGTGACAAGCCTCATCAAGCTCCTTTGCTTGCCATTCTTGGGGCTGCCAACATTCCTCTTTGAGGCAACATGCCATTTCCACTCCCTATAAGCAACTGGACCAATCACTCTTCCCCATTTCTGTTTCATGTGCCTCTCCCAAAGGTGATCACTAACACATCTCTCCCTCAAGGACCGGCAAACCCCGGCCATTTGGCAGAGCGACGCCGGGGGAAGCCTCTCGAGAATGCACTCCAACACCAGGTCAGGCAAGTCCAAAACTGACATGCCATTTGTGTCCTCAACATTCTCCACCTTTGAGGAGGTTAGAGTCTTCTTCATAAGAGACATTCTCTTAACAACTTGACACAGATGAAGAATCCAAAACCTGTTGAACAACTTGGGGATTGATTTCACAGACAAGTCTTCACAGAACAAGAGGGAGATCAACCTCACCTCAGATGTCCATGACGGAGGAAGTGGCTTCAAGGGTATAAGGGACTTCAAAAACACCAAGAATGAGAAACAATATATGAAGTAAAGTAGCATTACAACACAGGGTATCCTTCACAGTTCAAGTTTCAGTTTGGCATATTCCATATATCTATCTATCTATATATATATATATGCATAAAAGCCTTTTAATTTAAGCCGAATGAGCTCACTAATTTGCCACAAAGAAACAATTGAAGCAAGTTGGAACCTTCAAACACCTTTTTAAGATGTTTGAAGGTTTTCTATTGGTTCAATAAAAGGCCACCTAAACCCAATGGTGGGCCTGACTAGACCGAGGTTTTGATCAGAATAAGAATAAGGTAACAATCACACCAATGAAACCAAGGAAAATTTTCATTTAACAACCTCTTATATGTGAAAATTGGGGTATCAAACAAACAAAAGCATGTGTTTGTGTAGCTTAATAACAATACTGATTCCTCCCTCTCCTATTGCAAAAAGGAGAAGCAGACAGAGACAACCTTAACAGCTGTCATTCAATGAAGAATATGAATCTGTTTGAGAAAATGGTCCTTATGGGGGGCACCAAGATCTGATATCAACTTACACACACCTGGAAAATTGGATTTGGCAAGAAGCTAAAAATGAATAATAATATATTTGATGAGATAAGATGAGTTAAAATACAAAAATAAGACCTTATCTTCAGAATCTCCAAAGAGGATAAAATAATTTCTTTTTTTGGTGCTACAAATCTATAACAGATCTAGCTAGTTTGAACTGAAGAAGAATTAGGCCCACCCCAAAACACCTTAAAGATCTAACAAAAAGAAAAGAGCAATGGAAAAACAAGTCTTGGGGTGGTGGAACATACACAGAAGAAAAAGAAGATATATAAGAGAATGATTATGATGAAGATGAAGATGATGATGATGATATTGATGAATGTGAAGATGAAGAAGGAGGGTAACGTGGGGTCCTCCTCTTCACTCCTAACCCCAACAAAATCCTATTCACCACAACAACTCAATTATTATCCTTCTCTCTCTTTCTCTTTTCCTTCAGAAACCTTCTCTCTCTTGTTTCCTGTTCCTATTATTGTTGTTCTTCTATCTTTCTCTCTGTGGGGCAATATATCAAACAATTGGTGGGAAAAGAGAGAAGTTATTTATGCATAATGGAATGGGAGGCTGATGTTTATATTAGATTTTTCATTTTTGTGTGGATGTCAAACACATTTCTTCACCTAAACATATTCTATCTATATCTATATCAATATCTATGTCAAGCCCCTATTTCTCTGTGATCCAATCACCCAAAGATTCTCCTTAAAAAAATTGACAATTAACAACATGAAATTAATATTCTCAAGCATGATTAATACATTAAGACCATTTTCTATAACCACTTGTATAGTCATGACTTTAATCATCAAGTCAAGTGTGGTATATATAATATTATCACAGATATTTTAAAAATACATATTAAAATGTTTAGTATAGAAAAAATGGTTAAAAAATTTGGATATAAAAGTAGAATGAGTGTTATACTGTTATTATACTTAATATGATAATTTTTTGTGTTTTTTAAAACTATGGGAGGTACACAAACAAATCAAACCCTCCAATTTGTGTTTAAAAAATTTTAAAAGTTTGGAGTACACAAATCTGTTGAAAAAGTTAAAAAAATTTGGAGTACACAAATCGGAATGTCCGATTTGTGTACTCCAAATTTTTTTTTATTTTTTCAACACAAATCGGACGGTCCGAGTACAAAAATTGAACGGTCCGATTTGTGTACCTAAAAATTGGACGGTCCGATTTCTGTACTTCTTAAAAATCAGACAGTTCAATTTGTACTCTGTACATTAAATCATTCCACATTTTAAAAAAATACCATAGTAAATCACAATTTAAAACAATACTATTGTTAATCCAATATTAAAAATAAAAAAATGTAGAAAAAATTACTAAAATATTCAATGCATTTATAATATATTTATTGAAGAATAAAAGTTAAAAAAATGTCCTTTTTTTTATTTAGATGTAACAAGTTGGAGGAAAAGGAATTCTTAACAACTTTGGATAACGTATATTGGAAAATATTCAAAAATTAATTTACTTGGAGGTTTCTGATAACAGGGTTTTGATCCCCTGCAACTACATCTATATTACTTACAATGATAGGCATCAACATGATTAATTCCTCATAAAAATTCAGGTGTTTGATTCATATGTTTAAAAGATATAGATGTTGATGGCAGGACGTCACTAAAATTTTTAAAATTGCACGGAAAGATAGAAATTTTTAGAAGGATATATAGTTTTGTTTAGATTAATTTAAAATATTATTCTAAAAGTTAATATTGTTTAGAAAGATTACTTGACGTTCAAAGAGTATTTATTTAAATGAAAAAAATCGAGTACCTGTTGATCTAGCAATATAATAAGGTTGGTTCTTTGAAATGGGTGGTATCTATTCAAGAGTTAGAAAGATAGAAAATAAATATTAGTGTAAAATTAATTATATTTATAAGAGTAATTGTATTTTTCTTTTATAAATAGTATAAATTATCTTATTTGTATGCGAAGGATCCCACTTCATACAATTTTAGAAGATAATTAGAAAATAAAAATAATTCTAAATCGTTAAAATAGTAAAGATATTTTTGGGTTGATTATATTGGACCTAACCTATTAAATATTCGGAGACTAAATCCAGAACAAATATTAATAAAAATATTTGTCATCTAAATTATTTTTTTACTTATTATTATACATATTTAATAAATAAAGATATTAATTAATATATTGGTTAATATACTAAAAGATTAGTATAATGTATCTATTGTTATATAAAAGTTGATACTCATTTTTTTACAATGAGTTTTAGTCGCATTATTTTTTTAGTAATTAATGACATATCAATAATTTTAAATAGATAATAATAAATGGTAATTAACCAATCATTTTTAAGGAAAATAAATTTATAAATTTGATTTCCTTAATGAATCAATTAAATTTATTACTTATCATTATTCAATTAAACACAAAATATTCATTAAATATAATAAATATCTACATTTAAAATACCATAATAATAATAATAACCATAAAAATTGTCAGTTACAAAAATTTAAATTTTATAATATTTAACTTATCTATACATATTCCATTATTATTTCATAATTTCTCACACGAATTACTAAAAACTTGTTTCTCGTGTCTAAATTTAACACCTTTTTCTATTAAATATATTATAATATATCATGATTAATAAATTAATTCATAATATTTTATTTTATACTATTTTTTATTTGAATAAGTATATTAAATTATATACGAAAGAATCAAATAAAAAAATTTTACTATATTTTTTATACATAAATATTTAAATTTAATATTAATCTACATATTATTTAATTAATTCATAAATAATATCATACTTTTAGATTTATATTATATTATAATTAATTTATAGTCTAGTTGTAATAATTACACTAAAATAAGTTGGATAGAGATGCAACGGAACAGCATGTACAAGAAAATCAATATAGCCGGCTGGCTGCTATAAATAGAACACTGGCTTGGGTCCACTGCTACTATATAATGTTTGATTATTGAAAAAATTAATTTCCAAAACTTGGACTCACATTTATTTAGAAATATTATTAGGCACAAGCATATATCATGTCATTCATGTGTTGTAAGCTGCAGCCAATTCATATATATATTTGACCAAGTCATACGCCTGTCTGTGTTAACAGTGATATATATTACAGGAACCCTAAATAGAAATATTAGGGTTAAAAATATGTTAAAAAATAATGATAGGGTTAAAATTGTTATGGTGTAACTTCCAAAATTAAAGAAAAAAAAACACTGAATATAGGAATATTATATAAACATTGTTTTTTAAAAATAAAATAAAATAAAAATCTAACACTTTATATTCAATTATGATACAAACATGCAATATATATGAATCAAATAAATATGTTTTAAGTAAAATTTAAGAATAAACCAAAAAAAATATACTCGAAATATTTTATTGCTAATAAAAATATTCTCAAATTTTGTTATTAATAAAAATATTTTTAAATTATTTAAAAACGTGACAAAAATGTACATATGTAAACTAAGAGATTTTATATTAATAAAAAAGAGTAATATAGCAAATGGAATTTTTTATATGACAAGTGAGACTTTAAAATTAACAAATAAAATCACGATATATGTTTTATTAACAAAGAGATCTTTAACTACAATGGGACATTTTTTATATTTTTTAATTATTTAAAAATATTTTTATTGATAACAAAATTTAAAAATATTTTTAACAGTGCCAAGATAATTTAGATGATTTTTATGATGTATCCAAAATTTAATAAAGGCCAGATTAATTTTATAATGTAGAAATTGTGTACATACACTGATTCCATGAAGATCAAGTTGGAAGGTAGTTGCAATTATTGGGGGGAGTCACAGGTTGTGTGCTGCATTTGGCCATGGGGGCAGGATCCAATCATAGGCCAACATGACATGAGTAACCAGAAAAAGTAAAAGTTGAAGGATCATAGAAAATACCAAGGGTAGATAATAGTTTAGATAAATTATGTACACAACATTTTATTAAAGTTAAAGGTACCTGGTCTTGAATTATAAAAAGCTATAGAGAACCTATAAAATATTTTACGTCCAAAAATAGAAATTAAAAAATAATGATTTATAAACAACTCATAAGAATATATAATGTGTGAGATTCACTTATATGACCTTTGTACTCTATTCCGAATAATTGAAAAAATTAATTTATAAAATACCATAAAAAATATTATGATTTAATTTTTAGATTGGACTTAACACTTAAATCTGTGACTGACTAAAAAATATCTCTCTTAAAAATATGTCAACCATAAAAAAAAAATCTGAATCATATTTATGTAAAATTTTGTATATATTTAACACGAATTTATTTGATTTTTTTAATTTTTTCAATTAAATAAAGAATTTAAAATATATTTAAAATATATTACCTAATAATCTATTCCAAATTTTTATATTTAATAAATTATTATTAACTTTAGCATTAGAGTCTCTTTTAAATAATTCTTACTACTTTAAAAATGTAAATCTATAATAAAAAAAATTTGCAATCTTATAGTAGATTCCATAAATTTATGTTTGGTGACTACAAGAGATAACTCTAGTCTCACGTTTGGAACAAAATATAATAATAAAAATGGAGACCAATTTAACAAAAGGAAGAAACAAATGTGAATGCCAGATTTAGAAGTAAAAATATGATCCTCCTCTAAAAAGGAGTGCCATGATGGAGTGTGAAAAATGAAAATGAAAAATGGACGGTGGAAAGTGGTAACAACTGCAGGATGGACCATTGGAATTGGAACATGAATTTGCGTGTTATTCCCACCATCTCCTTTCTTCCTTTTTCTATTTTCTCAATTATAATTTAAAATAACATAATCTTTTTATTCTTACTTTAAAATTTTAGATTTAAGTCTCATTTTTAATTTAAAAAATATATATACTTGATTCATTATATCAAGTTAGTTGCTCACATTGGTTGGAAATAATCAATCTTTCTAATATAATATTATAATTAATTAAATGTAGGACCATTAATTTGTACTACTAGTATATATGACAAAAGTCCAAATATTTATGCTCGAATATTCATTGATAACATATACGAAATATTTTTATGGAATTATATTTAATTAATTATTAAGACGAATACTACTAATGTGTTATAGAAAATAAAAAAATGCAATATTTTTTATAATTAAATTATTAATAAATATATATAAAATAAAAAGTAAAATATTTTGAGAATATTTTTAATATTTAGTTTTAATTTAATTTTATTTTAGATCTCACAAAATATTGCATTAATATTTATAAACTCACATGTTATAAATAATAATTTGAGAATAAATATAATATTTATCACTCTAATATTTGTTTTCAATTTATTTTAAATTTTATATAATATGAAAAAATTTAATTGGTTATTCACCATTTAATTAGTTGTTCACCAAAATAAATTAACCATCTGGTTAAAGTGAAACCAATCTTATTTTATCAATTAATTTTTATATAAACTGAAATTTAAAATTGTTTTATTTCATGTATATCTCAGATATAAAATTTTAATATATTTCATTGAAATTATTCTAAACTTTGAATTTTAAATTTTAAATTCTAAATTTAAATTATTGATATAAAATAAAAATAACACTTTTTACTTAATAAAAAAATTTTAAAAATAGTCTAATTATTATCTTTAATTCCCTCCCAAAGTTTGGTGATTTTAATATATATTTTTGGTGGTCCATCACATCACCATATCTCATAATAAGGGACCGTTTTCTTAAGTTGTCTTCTTCTTATAATTATTTAATATTCAGATAAAATATAATATATTTTTAACACACACATAAATATGTTTCAATACAACACATACTAAGAATTTATCTCACCAATTATTATATATATATTTTCTTTTGAAGCAGCCAATGCATTGTAAGTTTCTCACCCTTCCCAACCATTCATGAACATGCATGATGCAACCTACTTGCATTGGCTTTATGCTGAAAATAATGATATCCTTCTCTCTACAAATTCTAGGCACAAGTTGGCATCATAATTTACAAAGAAGAATGTGACATTACCAATGATATTAAACTATATAGTATTAATTAGTTCAAGTCTTGGTTTAAGTCAATTTATGATCTCAAAATGTATTTTACATATCAAATCATAGGAGATTTGGAGTCATGATTTAATAATATTTTTGTGCAACTTACAAAATATTGTTATCCATTACCCATTCATATATATATATATATATATATATATATATATATATATATATATATATATATATATATATATAGAATGAATAAATTATTAGATTCACATATTATTATACACTAAACTTCATTATCTCTGGTTGTTTATTTAACGCTTGTACTTTAAAGGGTTAATAAAATTAATGGTTAAATTCTTAGAATAAATTAAGTCTCTTGCTCTAAGTTATTCAATTTTTGACACATCATTTTTATAGAGTTATCACTTATTATAATTATTCAAAATTTACATTTTTAGAAATATCCAACAACAATATAAAATGTCATAAGCAAAGTTTTAACAGTAGCTATTCTAAAATTATATTTCATACTTTATTTGACATTTATTATTTTTATTATACGATAAGAAAAATATACTTAAATAAATGTCAAAGGCAAAACTTTTTTAACCGTCATTATAAGTGAGATTTTAATTCAACCCTCTCCCGAATACAAAAATTTGAGTCTGGCGCCTCAGATTATTCAACTATTTTTAACAATATAATTAAAATTATATATATATATATATATATATATATATATATATATATATAAATCCATCAATCTAAATATTTAAATGTATATTATAGAATAAAATTTTGTGTACTATAATTATAGAAGAGATAATATTCTATCAAGATTTTATATAATGTGTTGATTCTAGTCTGAATATTTTATTTCTTAAATCTTAAAAAAAAAAATTTCTTTTCATTTACTGTATCCACATGAATTAAAGAATAAAATTATTTTTTTAAGCCAAGTTAGTTACTTTGACTTACCATCTGATCTTTACATAAACTATAAATAAAAAGACGGTAAAAATTAGACAACTCGTTTGGT